>NC_086452.1:1877569-2177569 GCF_028390025.1 Pseudophryne corroboree
TCAGTGTGTGACCCTGTCTCCTCCACCCCCGCCATCTTACACCTGATGCTGGGACAGTGTGACTGACATCTGATCACACTACACACCTCAGTGTGTGACCCTGTCTCCTTCACCCCCGCCATCTTACACCTGATGCTGGGACAGTGTGACATCTGATCACACTACACACCTCAGTGTGTGACCTTGTCTCCTCCACCCCCGCCATCTTACACCTGATGCTGGGACAGTGTGACTGACATCTGATCACACTACACACCTCAGTGTGTGACCCTGTCTCCACCACCCCCGCCATCTTACACCTGATGCTGGGACAGTGTGACATCTGATCACACTACACACCTCAGTGTGTGACCCTGTCTCCTCCACCCCCGCCATCTTACACCTGATGCTGGGACAGTGTGACTGACATCTGATCACACTACACACCTCAGTGTGTGACCCTGTCTCCTCCACCCCCGCCATCTTACACCTGATGCTGGGACAGTGTAACATCTGATCACACTACACACCTCAGTGTGTGACCCTGTCTCCACCACCCCCGCCATCTTACACCTGATGCTGGGACAGTATGACTGACATCTGATCACACTACACACCTCAGTGTGTGACCCTGTCTCCTCCACCCCCGCCATCTTACACCTGATGCTGGGACAATGTGACATCTGATCACACTACACACCTCAGTGTGTGACCCTGTCTCCTCCACCCCCGCCATCTTACACCTGATGCTGGGACAATGTGACATCTGATCACACTACACACCTCAGTGTGTGACCCTGTCTCCACCACCCCCGCCATCTTACACCTGATGCTGGGACAGTGTGACTGACATCTGATCACACTACACACCTCAGTGTGTGACCCTGTCTCCTCCACCCCCGCCATCTTACACCTGATGCTGGGACAGTGTGACTGATATCTGATCACACTACACACCTCAGTGTGTGACCCTGTCTCCTCTCCTCCACCCCCGCCATTTTACACCTGATGCTGGGACAGTGTGACTGACATCTGATCACACTACACACCTCAGTGTGTGACCCTGTCTCCTCCACCCCCGCCATCTTACACCTGATGCTGGGACAGTGTGACTGACATCTGATCACACTACACACCTCAGTGTGTGACCCTGTCTCCACCACCCCCGCCATCTTACACCTGATGCTGGGACAGTGTGACTGACATCTGATCACACTACACACCTCAGTGTGTGACCCTGTCTCCTCCACCCCCGCCATCTTACACCTGATGCTGGGACAGTGTGACATCTGATCACACTACACACCTCAGTGTGTGACCCTGTCTCCTCCACCCCCGCCATCTTACACCTGATGCTGGGACAGTATGACTGACATCTGATCACACTACACACCTCAGTGTGTGACCCTGTCTCCTCCACCCCCGCCATCTTACACCTGATGCTGGGACAGTGTGATATCTGATCACACTACACACCTCAGTGTGTGACCCTGTCTCCTCCACCCCCGCCATCTTACACCTGATGCTGGGACAGTGTGACTGATATCTGATCACACTACACACCTCAGTGTGTGACCCTGTCTCCACCACCCCCGCCATCTTACACCTGATGCTGGGACAGTGACTGACATCTGATCACACTATACACCTCAGAGTGTGACCCTGTCTCCTCCACCCCCGCCATCTTACACCTGATGCTGGGACAGTGTGACTGACATCTGATCACACTACACACCTCAGTGTGTGACCCTGTCTCCTCCACCCCCGCCATCTTACACCTGATGCTGGGACAGTATGACTGATATCTGATCACACTACACACCTCAGTGTGTGACCCTGTCTCCACCACCCCCGCCATCTTACACCTGATGCTGGGACAGTGACTGACATCTGATCACACTACACACCTCAGTGTGTGACCCTGTCTCCTCCACCCCCGCCATCTTACACCTGATGCTGGGACAGTGTGACTGACATCTGATCACACTACACACCTCAGTGTGTGACCCTGTCTCCACCACCCCCGCCATCTTACACCTGATGCTGGGACAGTGTGACTGATATCTGATCACACTACACACCTCAGTGTGTGACCCTGTCTCCTCCACCCCCGCCATCTTACACCTGATGCTGGGACAGTGTGACTGATATCTGATCACACTACACACCTCAGTGTGTGACCCTGTCTCCACCACCCCCGCCATCTTACACCTGATGCTGGGACAGTGTGACTGATATCTGATCACACTACACACCTCAGTGTGTGACCCTGTCTCCTCCACCCCCGCCATCTTACACCTGATACTGGGACAGTGTGACTGACATCTGATCACACTACACACCTCAGTGTGTGACCCTGTCTCCACCACCCCCGCCATCTTACACCTGATGCTGGGACAGTGTGACTGATATCTGATCACACTACACACCTCAGTGTGTGACCCTGTCTCCACCACCCCCGCCATCTTACACCTGATGCTGGGACAGTGTGACTGATATCTGATCACACTACACACCTCAGTGTGTGACCCTGTCTCCTCCACCCCCGCCATCTTACACCTGATGCTGGGACAGTGTGACTGACATCTAATCACACTACACACCTCAGTGTGTGACCCTGTCTCCACCACCCCCGCCATCTTACACCTGATGCTGGGACAGTGTGACATCTGATCACACTACACACCTCAGTGTGTGACCCTGTCTCCACCACCCCCGCCATCTTACACCTGATGCTGGGACAGTATGACTGATATCTGATCACACTACACACCTCAGTGTGTGACCCTGTCTCCTCCACCCCCGCCATCTTACACCTGATGCTGGGACAGTGTGACTGATATCTGATCACACTACACACCTCAGTGTGTGACCCTGTCTCCTCCACCCCCGCCATCTTACACCTGATGCTGGAACAGTGTGACTGATATCTGATCACACTACACACCTCAGTGTGTGACCCTGTCTCCACCACCCCCGCCATCTTACACCTGATGCTGGGACAGTGTGACTGATATCTGATCACACTACACACCTCAGTGTGTGACCCTGTCTCCTCCACCCCCGCCATCTTACACCTGATGCTGGGACAGTGTGACATCTGATCACACTACACACCTCAGTGTGTGACCCTGTCTCCACCACCCCCGCCATCTTACACCTGATGCTGGGACAGTGTGACTGATATCTGATCACACTACACACCTCAGTGTGTGACCTGTCTCCTCCACCCCCGCCATCTTACACCTGATGCTGGGACAGTGTGACATCTGATGACACTACACACCTCAGTGTGTGACCCTGTCTCCTCCACCCCCGCCATCTTACACCTGATGCTGGGACAATGTGACATCTGATCACACTACACACCTCAGTGTGTGACCCTGTCTCCTCCACCCCCGCCATCTTACACCTGATGCTGGGACAGTATGACTGACATCTGATCACACTACACACCTCAGTGTGTGACCCTGTCTCCTCCACCCCCGCCACCTTACACCTGATGCTGGGACAGTATGACTGACATCTGATCACACTACACACCTCAGTGTGTGACCCTGTCTCCTCCACCCCCGCCACCTTACACCTGATGCTGGGACAGTATGACTGACATCTGATCACACTACACACCTCAGTGTGTGACCCTGTCTCCTCCACCCCCGCCATTTTACACCTGATGCTGGGACAGTGTGACATCTGATCACACTACACACCTCAGTGTGTGACCCTGTCTCCACCACCCCCGCCATCTTACACCTGATGCTGGGACAGTGTGACATCTGATCACACTACACACCTCAGTGTGTGACCTGTCTCCTCCACCCCCGCCATCTTACACCTGATGCTGGGACAGTGACTGATATCTGATCACACTACACACCTCAGTGTGTGACCCTGTCTCCTCCACCCCCGCCACCTTACACCTGATGCTGGGACAGTGACTGATATCTGATCACACTACACACCTCAGTGTGTGACCCTGTCTCCTCCACCCCCGCCATCTTACACCTGATGCTGGGACAGTGTGACTGATATCTGATCACACTACACACCTCAGTGTGTGACCCTGTCTCCTCCACCCCCGCCATCTTACACCAGATGCTGGGACAGTGTGACTGACATCTGATCACACTACACACCTCAGTGTGTGACCCTGTCTCCACCACCCCCGCAATCTTACACCTGATGCTGGGACAGTGTGACTGATATCTGATCACACTACACACCTCAGTGTGTGACCCTGTCTCCACCCCCCCCCGCCATCTTACACCTGATGCTGGGACAGTGTGACATCTGATCACACTACACACCTCAGTGTGTGACCCTGTCTCCTCCACCCCCACCATCTTACACCTGATGCTGGGACAGTGTGACATCTGATCACACTACACACCTCAGTGTGTGACCCTGTCTCCTCCACCCCCGCCATCTTACACCTGATGCTGGGACAGTATGACTGACATCTGATCACACTACACACCTCAGTGTGTGACCCTGTCTCCTCCACCCCCGCCATCTTACACCTGATGCTGGGACAGTGTGACTGACATCTGATGACACTACACACCTCAGTGTGTGACCCTGTCTCCTCCACCCCAGCCATCTTACACCTGATGCTGGGACAGTGTGACATCTGATCACACTACACACCTCAGTGTGTGACCCTGTCTCCACCACCCCCGCCATCTTACACCTGATGCTGGGACAGTGTGACTGATATCTGGTCACACTACACACCTCAGTGTGTGACCCTGTCTCCACCACCCCCGCCATCTTACACCTGATGCTGGGACAGTGTGACTGATATCTGATCACACTACACACCTCAGTGTGTGACCCTGTCTCCACCACCCCCGCCATCTTACACCTGATGCTGGGACAGTGTGACTGACATCTGATCACACTACACACCTCAGTGTGTGACCCTGTCTCCTCCACCCCCACCATCTTACACCTGATGCTGGGACAGTGTGACATCTGATCACACTACACACCTCAGTGTGTGACCCTGTCTCCACCACCCCCGCCATCTTACACCTGATGCTGGGACAGTGTGACATCTGATCACACTACACACCTCAGTGTGTGACCCTGTCTCCTCCACCCCCGCCATCTTACACCTGATGCTGGGACAGTGTGACTGATATCTGATCACACTACACACCTCAGTGTGTGACCCTGTCTCCTCCACCCCCGCCATCTTACACCTGATGCTGGGACAGTGTGACTGATATCTGATCACACTACACACCTCAGTGTGTGACCCTGTCTCCACCACCCCCGCCATCTTACACCTGATGCTGGGACAGTGTGACTGATATCTGATCACACTACACACCTCAGTGTGTGACCCTGTCTCCTCCACCCCCGCCATCTTACACCTGATGCTGGGACAGTGTGACTGACATCTGATGACACTACACACCTTAGTGTGTGACCCTGTCTCCTCCACCCCAGCCATCTTACACCTGATGCTGGGACAGTGTGACATCTGATCACACTACACACCTCAGTGTGTGACCCTGTCTCCACCACCCCCGCCATCTTACACCTGATGCTGGGACAGTGTGACTGATATCTGATCACACTACACACCTCAGTGTGTGACCCTGTCTCCACCACCCCCGCCATCTTACACCTGATGCTGGGACAGTGTGACTGATATCTGATCACACTACACACCTCAGTGTGTGACCCTGTCTCCACCACCCCCGCCATCTTACACCTGATGCTGGGACAGTGTGACTGATATCTGATCACACTACACACCTCAGTGTGTGACCCCGTCTCCACCACCCCCGCCATCTTACACCTGATGCTGGGACAGTGTGACTGATATCTGATCACACTACACACCTCAGTGTGTGACCCTGTCTCCACCACCCCCGCCATCTTACACCTGATGCTGGGACAGTGTGACTGACATCTGATCACACTACACACCTCAGTGTGTGACCCTGTCTCCTCCACCCCCACCATCTTACACCTGATGCTGGGACAGTGTGACATCTGATCACACTACACACCTCAGTGTGTGACCCTGTCTCCACCACCCCCGCCATCTTACACCTGATGCTGGGACAGTGTGACATCTGATCACACTACACACCTCAGTGTGTGACCCTGTCTCCTCCACCCCCGCCATCTTACACCTGATGCTGGGACAGTGTGACTGACATCTGATCACACTACACACCTCAGTGTGTGACCCTGTCTCCTCCACCCCCGCCATCTTACACCTGATGCTGGGACAGTGACTGATATCTGATCACACTACACACCTCAGTGTGTGACCCTGTCTCCTCCACCCCCGCCATCTTACACCTGATGCTAGGACAGTGTGACTGACATCTGATCACACTACACACCTCAGTGTGTGACCCTGTCTCCTCCACCCCCGCCATCTTACACCTGATGCTGGGACAGTGTGACTGACATCTGATCACACTACACACCTCAGTGTGTGACCCTGTCTCCTCCACCCCCGCCATCTTACACCTGATGCTGGGACAGTGTGACTGATATCTGATCACACTACACACCTCAGTGTGTGACCCTGTCTCCTCCACCCCCGCCATCTTACACCTGATGCTGGGACAGTGTGACTGATATCTGATCACACTACACACCTCAGTGTGTGACCCTGTCTCCTCCACCCCCGCCATCTTACACCTGATGCTGGGACAGTGTGACTGATATCTGATCACACTACACACCTCAGTGTGTGACCCTGTCTCCACCACCCCCGCCATCTTACACCTGATGCTGGGACAGTGACTGATATCTGATCACACTACACACCTCAGTGTGTGACCCTGTCTCCTCCACCCCCGCCATCTTACACCTGATGCTGGGACAGTGTGACTGACATCTGATCACACTACACACCTCTGTGTGTGACCCTGTCTCCTCCACCCCCGCCATCTTACACCTGATGCTGGGACAGTGTGACTGACATCTGATCACACTACACACCTCAGTGTGTGACCCTGTCTCCTCCACCCCCGCCATCTTACACCTGATGCTGGGACAGTGTGACTGACATCTGATCACACTACACACCTCAGTGTGTGACCCTGTCTCCTCCACCCCCGCCATCTTACACCTGATGCTGGGACAGTGTGACTGACATCTGATCCCACTACACACCTCAGTGTGTGACCCTGTCTCCTCCACCCCCGCCATCTTACACCTGATGCTGGGACAGTGTGACTGACATCTGATCACACTACACACCTCAGTGTGTGACCCTGTCTCCTCCACCCCCGCCATCTTACACCTGATGCTGGGACAGTATGACTGATATCTGATGATCACACTACACACCTCAGTGTGTGACCCTGTCTCCTCCACCCCCGCCATCTTACACCTGATGCTGGGACAGTGTGACTGATATCTGATCACACTACACATCTCAGTGTGTGACCCTGTCTCCTCCACCCCCGCCATCTTACACCTGATGCTGGGACAGTGTGACATCTGATCACACTACACACCTCAGTGTGTGACCCTGTCTCCACCACCCCGCCATCTTACACCTGATGCTGGGACAGTATGACTGATATCTGATCACACTACACACCTCAGTGTGTGACCCTGTCTCCACCACCCCGCCATCTTACACCTGATGCTGGGACAGTATGACTGATATCTGATCACACTACACACCTCAGTGTGTGACCCTGTCTCCACCACCCCCGCCATCTTACACCTGATGCTGGGACAGTGTGACTGACATCTGATCACACTACACACCTCAGTGTGTGACCCTGTCTCCTCCACCCCCGCCATCTTACACCTGATGCTGGGACAGTGTGACTGATATCTGATCACACTACACACCTCAGTGTGTGACCCTGTCTCCTCCACCCCCGCCATCTTACACCTGATGCTGGGACAGTGTGACTGATATCTGATCACACTACACACCTCAGTGTGTGACCCTGTCTCCTCCACCCCCGCCATCTTACACCTGATGCTGGGACAGTGTGACTGACATCTGATCACACTACACACCTCAGTGTGTGACCCTGTCTCCTCCACCCCCGCCATCTTACACCTGATGCTGGTACAGTGTGACTGATATCTGATCACACTACACACCTCAGTGTGTGACCCTGTCTCCACCACCCCGCCATCTTACACCTGATGCTGGGACAGTATGACTGATATCTGATCACACTACACACCTCAGTGTGTGACCCTGTCTCCTCCACCCCCGCCATCTTACACCTGATGCTGGGACAGTGTGACTGATATCTGATCACACTACACACCTCAGTGTGTGACCCTGTCTCCTCCACCCCCGCCATCTTACACCTGATGCTGGGACAGTGTGACTGACATCTGATCACACTACACACCTCAGTGTGTGACCCTGTCTCCACCACCCCCGCCATCTTACACCTGATGCTGGGACAGTGTGACTGATATCTGATCACACTACACACCTCAGTGTGTGACCCTGTCTCCACCACCCCCGCCATCTTACACCTGATGCTGGGACAGTGTGACTGACATCTGATCACACTACACACCTCAGTGTGTGACCCTGTCTCCTCCACCCCCGCCATCTTACACCTGATGCTGGGACAGTATGACTGACATCTGATCACACTACACACCTCAGTGTGTGACCCTGTCTCCTCAACCCCCGCCATCTTACACCTGATGCTGGGACAGTGACTGACATCTGATCACACTACACACCTCAGTGTGTGACCCTGTCTCCTCCACCCCCGCCATCTTACACCTGATGCTGGGACAGTGACTGATATCTGATCACACTACACACCTCAGTGTGTGACCCTGTCTCCTCCACCCCCGCCATCTTACACCTGATGCTGGGACAGTGTGACATCTGATCACACTACACACCTCAGTGTGTGACCTGTCTCCTCCACCCCCGCCATCTTACACCTGATGCTGGGACAGTGTGACTGACATCTGATCACACTACACACCTCAGTGTGTGACCCTGTCTCCATCACCCCCGCCACCTTACACCTGATGCTGGGACAGTGTGACTGATATCTGATAACACTACACACCTCAGTGTGTGACCCTGTCTCCTCCACCCCCGCCATCTTACACCTGATGCTGGGACAGTGTGACTGACATCTGATCACACTACACACCTCAGTGTGTGACCCTGTCTCCACCACCCCCGCCATCTTACACCTGATGCTGGGACAGTATGATATCTGATCACACTACACACCTCAGTGTGTGACCCTGTCTCCTCCACCCCCGCCATCTTACACCTGATGCTGGGACAGTGTGACATCTGATGACACTACACACCTCAGTGTGTGACCCTGTCTCCTCCACCCCGCCATCTTACACCTGATGCTGGGACAGTGTGACATCTGATCACACTACACACCTCAGTGTGTGACCCTGTCTCCTCCACCCCCGCCATCTTACACCTGATGCTGGGACAGTGTGACATCTGATCACACTACACACCTCAGTGTGTGACCCTGTCTCCTCCACCCCGCCATCTTACACCTGATGCTGGGACAGTATGACTGACATCTGATCACACTACACACCTCAGTGTGTGACCCTGTCTCCTCCACCCCCGCCATCTTACACCTGATGCTGGGACAGTGTGACTGACATCTGATCACACTACACACCTCAGTGTGTGACCCTGTCTCCTCTACCCCCGCCATCTTACACCTGATGCTGGGACAGTGTGACTGACATCTGATCACACTACACACCTCAGTGTGTGACCCTGTCTCCTCCACCCCCGCCATCTTACACCTGATGCTGGGACAGTGTGACTGATATCTGATCACACTACACACCTCAGTGTGTGACCCTGTCTCCTCCACCCCCGCCATCTTACACCTGATGCTGGGACAGTGTGACTGATATCTGATCACACTACACACCTCAGTGTGTGACCCTGTCTCCCCCACCCCCGCCATCTTACACCTGATGCTGGGACAGTGTGACTGACATCTGATCACACTACACACCTCAGTGTGTGACCCTGTCTCCTCCACCCCCGCCATCTTACACCTGATGCTGGGACAGTGTGACATCTGATCACACTACACACCTCAGTGTGTGACCCTGTCTCCACCACCCCCGCCATCTTACACCTGATGCTGGGACAGTGTGACTGACATCTGATCACACTACACACCTCAGTGTGTGACCCTGTCTCCACCACCCCCGCCATCTTACACCTGATGCTGGGACACTGTGACTGACATCTGATCACACTACACACCTCAGTGTGTGACCCTGTCTCCTCCACCCCCGCCATCTTACACCTGATGCTGGGACAGTGACTGACATCTGATCACACTACACACCTCAGTGTGTGACCCTGTCTCCTCCACCCCCGCCATCTTACACCTGATGCTGGGACAGTGACTGATATCTGATCACACTACACACCTCAGTGTGTGACCCTGTCTCCTCCACCCCCGCCATCTTACACCTGATGCTGGGACAGTGTGACTGACATCTGATCACACTACACACCTCAGTGTGTGAACTGTCTCCTCCACCCCCGCCATCTTACACCTGATGCTGGGACAGTGTGACTGATATCTGATCACACTACACACCTCAGTGTGTGACCCTGTCTCCACCACCCCCGCCATCTTACACCTGATGCTGGGACAGTGTGACTGACATCTGATCACACTACACACCTCAGTGTGTGACCCTGTCTCCTCCACCCCCGCCATCTTACACCTGATGCTGGGACAGTGTGACTGATATCTGATCACACTACACACCTCAGTGTGTGACCCTGTCTCCTGCACCCCCGCCATCTTACACCTGATGCTGGGACAGTGTGACATCTGATGACACTACACACCTCAGTGTGTGACCCTGTCTCCTCCACCCCCGCCATCTTACACCTGATGCTGGGACAGTGTGACATCTGATCACACTACACACCTCAGTGTGTGACCTGTCTCCTCCACCCCCGCCATCTTACACCTGATGCTGGGACAGTGTGACTGACATCTGATCACACTACACACCTCAGTGTGTGACCCTGTCTCCATCACCCCCGCCACCTTACACCTGATGCTGGGACAGTGTGACTGATATCTGATAACACTACACACCTCAGTGTGTGACCCTGTCTCCTCCACCCCCGCCATCTTACACCTGATGCTGGGACAGTGTGACTGACATCTGATCACACTACACACCTCAGTGTGTGACCCTGTCTCCACCACCCCCGCCATCTTACACCTGATGCTGGGACAGTGTGACTGACATCTGATCACACTACACACCTCAGTGTGTGACCCTGTCTCCACCACCCCCGCCATCTTACACCTGATGCTGGGACAGTGACTGATATCTGATCACACTACACACCTCAGTGTGTGACCCTATCTCCACCACCCCCGCCATCTTACACCTGATGCTGGGACAGTGTGACATCTGATCACACTACACACCTCAGTGTGTGACCCTGTCTCCTCCACCCCGCCATCTTACACCTGATGCTGGGACAGTATGACTGACATCTGATCACACTACACACCTCAGTGTGTGACCCTGTCTCCTCCACCCCCGCCATCTTACACCTGATGCTGGGACAGTGTGACATCTGATCACACTACACACCTCAGTGTGTGACCCTGTCTCCTCCACCCCGCCATCTTACACCTGATGCTGGGACAGTATGACTGACATCTGATCACACTACACACCTCAGTGTGTGACCCTGTCTCCTCCACCCCCGCCATCTTACACCTGATGCTGGGACAGTGTGACTGACATCTGATCACACTACACACCTCAGTGTGTGACCCTGTCTCCTCCACCCCCGCCATCTTACACCTGATGCTGGGACAGTGTGACTGACATCTGATCACACTACACACCTCAGTGTGTGACCCTGTCTCCTCCACCCCCGCCATTTTACACCTGATGCTGGGACAGTGTGACTGGTAGGAGGCGCAGTGTAATGGCCGTGAGGGGAAGCAGCGGTCTACCTGCTCTGGCTGGCGGGGAATTAGACTGACATAGAGAACAATACACGTGACCTTACTTATTGAACCACCCTCGCAGTTGAGGACAAATGTTCAACCGTCGTCTAATCAGGTCACAGAACCTTCCTCCACCTGGCACATGGGTCCCCGGCACTTATTCTTAAGACAATCTTCAACAAAGCGCAGACGTGTGCGCAGGCTGTCAGTGTGCTCCCAAGGCTTGCTATAGGCCTCCCTAACAAGGGATCATGCTGCACAGAAACTCCGTTTGGTGGGTGACGTTTTGTGCCATACTCTCTCCACTCCCTTGTAATGTACTATCTACAGCTTTACATCTCTTTGATGTCCTTTTCAATATGGGGTTTCCTCATACTGTATTTCCTTTCATCTTCATGATGAAGCTCATTTTAGAAAAACACTTATCAATTACTGAATCTTAGGCAGGTGTAGTTATTCCTAAAGCTGCATACACACGGTGAGATACTGACCATCTCCCATTTCCTCTCAGCTCCCCGGAGCCCTGAACCACCGATACGGAGATTTAGACTATACTATGCATTAGATTGTACACCATATAGTCAGGATTGCCTTGCCTGCACAATCTATCTTTTCTTACGAAACCGACCCCACAGGAGCGCACATCGGGAGTGCAAGCTGTATACACGTGTGATTTGCATTAACTTTCTTTACAATTTTGACAGTCAAAATCGTAAGGTCACATCACACCATGTGTACGCACCTTTAGTCAGTACCTGCGGGTCTGGGCTACGGGGAGTTCAGGGGAAATCGCAAAGTCAAAATCGGAGATAGTCAATATCTCACCGTGTGTTTGCACCATAAGTTAATGAAACCACTTATTGGAAAATTTCCTTTTGAGAGTCAATTAATAAAAAGAGGATTTTGGTACTTACCGATAAATCCATTTCTCTGAATCCTCTAGGGGACACTGGAGTCTTATACAGTAGGGGTGTGACAATCTAAAATTAGCATTGTCTGCACAGCCGGCTCCTCCCCCTTCACATCCCTCATCCCCCAGTTTGGAAAATTTGACTGAGAGAATAGGACATATTATAGCACCTGGCGAGGAACCGAACCGTACAACATATCAAACGGCATCCAAGAAACTCTTAACAGAAAAACTAACTCTGTTTGCACAAACTGTTTGAACAAGAACCTTGAACACAGCAGGTTGACAGCACCGAGGCGGGCGTCCACTGTCCCATAGAGGATTCAGAGAAAATGGATTTATCGGAAAGTACCAAAATCCTCTTTTCTCTTCCATCCACTAGGGGACACTGGAGTCTTATACAGATGGGGACATCCCAAAGTTATCCCCCAGGGAGGGAGTGCTGTCGGTGGCCTGCAAAACTAAACGTCCGAACTTAAGACGTGTGGGATGAGGACCACGTTGCCGCTCTGCAAAGTTGAGTAGTGGAAGCACCTCTGGCAGCCGCCCATGAGGCGCCCACTGATCGGGTGGTATGAGGACCCGTCTGAACCGGAACCTGTTTGCCACAGGAAATATAAGCTTGCTGAATGGCAAGTCTAATCCATCTAGACAAAGACTGCTTAGATGCCGGCCAACCCTTCTTAGGCCCATCATAAAGAACAAACAAACGGTCCGACTTTTTGAAGGACAACGTAACTTGTATGTATACCCGTAAAGCTCGGACAACATCCAAGGACATGTCCGCATCTGCGAGACCCTGGAAAGATGGGACCACAATTGGCTGGTTTACGTGAAACCCCAAAACAACCTTAGGAAGGAAATCTGCTCTCGTACGGAGTTCTGCCCTATCCTCATGAAAAATTAATAAGGGACTCTTACACGATAAGGCTCCCAACCCAGAAACCCGCCTGGCCGAAGCCAAGGCAAGCAATAATGTGACCTTCCAAGACAGATGAAAAAGAAAAAACACCAAAAAACAATTGCGCATAAACCTTTAAAATTGCAGCCCAGGTTAACTCACAATGGTTCACCAACCATAGATATAGCAATAGAATACAGACAGAAGAGAAACCCAGTGGCGCAAAAAAGGCAAAAAGTGTGGCATATAATATAATATAATAAGTCTTTCCTCTTAATGAAGAATCCTTTTCATAGAAGAAATTCTTCTTTACGGCTTTTTCCTCCAGAAGATGTACCTCAAACAGGAAAGAAGGTAATCCTTCGTGCAACACCGTTTAATAACTGAATATATCACACACTAGTGTAACAATTACGCACTCACATTCAATGAATCATAAATAGGATCATCATCCTCCACAATAGGAAATTTATCTCGTTCTCCACTTGGAAATATGCAACTATTTAGTAAATGATAGTTTTGCTCATCATCCTCCACATATGATATTCCTTTAGATGGGGGGTATAGCTCAAAGAGAAAAGAAACAGATATAGTGCACCACTGTTTCTTAATAGAACATCAATTTATTCAATACAAATACACTCACATTTAATACAAGCATAAAAGGCACATAGAACCTCCTGTGGGAATTGACGACTCTTATGAAGATAAAAGAGCGGAACCAGCCGATCCTAAATTCATACAAGCCAAAGTCCCTGTAGAGTTACCAGGAGGGGAAAATGTCCAGTCTCAGCATAAAAGAATCCACCAGCTTAACGCGTTTCGGACCAGCAGGTCCTTCTTCAGAAGCATGGTGGTATACAAACAGTTTGATATATTTATAGCACTATTCATTAGCATAGTAGATTATAGTAGATTTAATTCCAATTCGAAAGAAATAGAAAAATGTATCAGAAAAAACTGGCCTATACTTCGTAAGGATCCTATTATTGGAAAAGAGATTCCGGTACAACCATCCTTTATATACAGAAGAGCGCCTAATCTTAAGAAGAAGTTGGTACATAGTAGTGTAGATGATGTTAAACGGAGTAGTCTTAGGATACAAGGTTTTCATCGCTGCGGATTATGTACCATGTGCAAAATTACAACCAAGAATAACCCTTCAAAAATTAAGGATTTTGTTGTTAATGGGATTACATATCACATTAGGGACTTTATTACGTGCAATACAAAGAATGTAATATATGTTGTACAGTGCACCTGCAATCTTTTATATGTGGGTAAAACCACGAGAAATTTAAAAACAAGACTGGCGGAGCACGTGTACAACATTAAAAAGGGTTTTGAGCTACATACACTTTCTGCTCATTTCAAAGAAAAACATCATTCAAAAGAATGCTACTTAAAGTCCTTTTGGGGTATCCAAGTTATTCAACCCAATTGGAAATCAAGAGATACAGACCTTAGATTATCAAAAGCCGAAATGAAATGGATCTCTCTCTTAAAAACGCTTGTCCCTAGAGGTTTGAATGGGGACTTTGAGCTTAAACATTTTTTATAGATACGTTCTTTTTCCTGTCTCAATATTAAGTTTTTTGTAAATGTTATATTATTAATCTTTGACTTGTCTCTTTTGTGTTTTGTTAGGTCACCCCCACCTTCTATATGCATGGACGCTGTGTTAATGTTTATCGTTGCCATGACAATATTCCACAAATAAAATGTGTTTAAATCTCTGGATTCGTCTGTGGAACGCATTCATTTCCGCTTCCTGTTACTACCGGAAGTTATGTAACACACTGAATACATCGAACACCATGTGGAACGCATATACGTAACTTCCGGTTAATACCGGAAGTGATGTAGCGCAATTTTGACTGAACTTTTTTTTAACTTTATACGACGATTGGTTCTTTTGAATACTGGCGCCCTTTTTGCTGGCAGGTGGGGGTGTTACCCATACATCATTATGCTAATGAATAGTGCTATAAATATATCAAACTGTTTGTATACCACCATGCTTCTGAAGAAGGACCTGCTGGTCCGAAACGCGTTAAGCTGGTGGATTCTTTTATGCTGAGACTGGACATTTTCCCCTCCTGGTAACTCTACAGGGACTTTGGCTTGTATGAATTTAGGATCGGCTGGTTCCGCTCTTTTATCTTCATAAGAGTCGGCAATTCCCACAGGAGGTTCTATGTGCCTTTTATGCTTGTATTAAATGTGAGTGTATTTGTATTGAATAAATTGATGTGCTTTTAAGAAACAGTGGTGCACTATATCTGTTTCTTTTCTCTTTGAGCTATACCCCCCATCTAAAGGAATATCATATGTGGAGGATGATGAGCAAGACTATCATTCACTAAATAGTTGCATATTTCCAAGTGGAGAACGAGATAAATTTCCTATTGTGGAGGATGATGAGCCTATTTATGATTCATTGAATGTGAGTGCGTAATTGTTACACTAGTGTGTGATATATTCAGTTATTAAACGGTGTTGCACTAAGGATTACCTTCTTTCCTGTTTGAGGTACATCTTCTGGAGGAAAAAGCCGTAAAGAAGAATTTCTTCTATAAAAAGGATTCTTCATTAAGAGGAAAGACTTATTATATTATATTATATTATATGCCACACTTTTTGCGCCACTGGGTTTCTCTTCTTTCTGTATTCTTCCAAGAGAGATATTTCAGGTCTGTTCTTGCTAACAGCTCAAAAGTTGGTGATCTCAAAAATTCCAACACAAAATTAAGTCCCATTATGCAATGGGAGGACGAAAAGGGGGTTATATCCTCAGAACCCCCTGTAAAAAGGTTTGAACCTCTGGCAAGGATGCTAACCGCTGTTGACATAGGATGGAGAGAGACGAAATTTGAACCTTCAGAGAGCCCAGCCTCAGTCCTACATCTAGACCGGCCTGAAGGAAAAGTGGAAGTCTGGATAAGTGGAAGTTTGTCGAATTCCACCCACGTTCTTGACACCAGGCCATGTACCTCTTCCAAATCCTGTAGTAGTGCATGGCTGTGACCGGCTTCCTAGCGGCAATCATCGTAGGAATGGCTGTTCTTGGTATCCCTCTGTTTCTTAAGATCCGGGTTTCAATAGCTACGCTGTTAAACGCAGCCTGTTCAGGTCTGGGTGGTGGAACGGTCCCTAAGACAGCAGGTCCTCTCTCTGAGGTAACCACCAAGGATCTTCCGCTAGTAACCCTCGCAGGTCTGAGTACCAACTCCTGCGGGGCCAATCTGGTGCAATTAGAATTAGAATTGCCCACACTCGTTCTCGTTTCACCCTCTTCAGAACCCTGGGTATGAGTGGGAAAGGTGGAAAAATGTAAACCCTCCTGTAACACCAAGAGAGTGTTAATGCGTCCACTGCTTCTGCTGCTGGATCTCTTGTCCTGGGACACATATCTGGGCAGCTGATGGTTTTGGCCATTAGGTCGACTTGAGGTAGACCCCATCTCCTCACCACCATGTCGAAAATCCGTGGATGTAGGGACCACGCTCCCAGATGCATGTCCTGGCGACTGAGATAATCTGCTTCCCAGTTCTCCACACCTGGAATGAACACTGCCGAGAGGATGATGTTTCGCCTTTCTGCCCACAACAAGATCTTTGTGGCTTCCTTTAACGCCATCCTGCTCTTTGTTCCTCCTTGACGGTTTATGTAAGCCGTCGTCGTGACATTGTCCGCCTGTATATTTATGTGTTGACCCATGACTAGGTCTTCGGCTAAGAGAAGCACATTGTAAACTGCTCTCAGTTCGAGAATGTTTATTGGTAGGCTGCTCTCCAGTAACGTCCATCTGCCTTGAAACTGATGTTCTTCTAAGACGGCACTCCAACCTCTGAGACTGGCGTCCGTTGTCAGGATCCTCCAATCCCAAACGCCGAATCTCTTGCCTGCTGCGAGATTCTTGTGCAACGACCACCAAATTAAGGAGGTTCGTATGCGCGGTGGAAGTCGGATTCTCCGATGCAGCAGCCAGTGCGAACCTGCTCCCTGAGCAATGAGGTTCATCTGGAATGGTCGGGAATGAAGTCTGCCGTATTGGAGAGTTTCGAACAACGCCACCATCTTCCCGAGAAGTTGCACACGGACGTGTAGAGAGACCGTTTGTGTCCTCAGTATCTGAGCCACTAATCTTTGTAGGTCCTGGACTTTGTTCTCTGGTAGGAATACTCAATTGTATCGTGTCCAAGATAAGACCGAGGAATTGAATCCGCTGAGTTGGCATGAGGTTGGATTTCTGGAAATTCACAATCCACCCATGTTGAATGAGAAATTGATGAGATGTCTGAACATCTAGTGCGTGCGGCATCCATTCAAGCATTGGGAAAGAGCTGGGGGAAGCCCAGCACCAACGGAGGTGCTGGGCACGCCCCCAACAGTGACGTCGCCGGCCACAGACGCTCTCTATAGTGGGCCGCACCGCCCCCTAAAATTACGTGGGCGTGGCCACGCCCCCTAATTTGCGTGGTCGCGCCCCCATCTCGGGAGCGCGGCTTAGCAGCGCGCGCACATATGCCCCCGGAGTCCGGCGCCATGCCCTTTTTCACTCCTAGAGTGAACACTAAAAATCCTTGATCAGCTGTTCCTGAGAGGAAGCCTTGATCAGTAGACCGTCTAGATATGGTATAATCGTGACCCTCAACAGTCTCAATTCTGCAACCATGACTGCCATGATCTTCGTAAAGATTCTTGGGGCTGATGATAGACCGAACAGCAAGGCCCTGAATTGGTAGTGATCCGCCACCAGTGCGAACCTTAAGTAAGCCTGGTGAGGAGTCCAGATTGGGATATGCATCCTTTATGTCCATGGATACTGATAGTGTAGGAGCTTCCGCAGTATAGTATATATATATATATATATATATATATATTGATTCACGTTTTTCGCATTTATTAAGATATTTACTGTTAATCACAAAATGAGTTGATATGTCCTTAAGAAAAATGTGCAGAGCTGGTCAGAATACTATATTTGCTGAATAATCTTGTTTTAAGGCATGACTTGTACAAGACAAATGCAACATTAAATGTATTGGAAATGTATCCAAGACGGACAAAGCAACACCAGATATATCCAAGGCTAATTGAGAAGAATAAAGAAAGAAATCTTTTGAGTTTATGTCCGAAAGACTGATAAACGAAATAATAACCATTTTCAAGGCTGTCCTAGTTGCCACTTCTAACATTGTATGACAATCGATGTATTCAAGACATACATGGTGTATTCTGATTGGCTAAAATGTATTGGCAAGCATAAACCCTTTGTGTTCAAGCTATAAATAATAAAGCCATGACGGCCCCCGAGCGGGTCACTTATGATTTGCTTCGGTTACGCATAAATTTGTGTCATCTTATCATTCATTGACCTCCAACCGGTTGCTAAAGGGGAACAGCATTCTGACTGATGACTGAAGAGAGTTCATAATCAGACCTGAATAGGTTAATATACCCTATCATTTGGGAGCATCGTCCGGGATATTCCAGCATCTCCTCCACTGGCAATAAATCCTCTGATCTTTCAGGAACCGCTGATAACAAAAAAAAAACCGGTAAGTGAGATTTATTGTGTAGATTTCTACCTGCTCACTTGAACTCAGCGCTTCCTGTGTAAATCAAGGGGAGAGTCCAGTCGGGAAGGTCAGAGGATATCTTAAAGAGCCCAGCGTCAGTCAGAAGAAATTTTTTTTAAGGTACCATACATGTATGTTATATTGTTGAATTGTGTTATATTGTTGAATTGTGTTATATTGTTGAATTGTGGGTAAATAATTTCAGATAATTTGTCACAAGTGCACAGGGGGAATTAATCAAGTATGCAGAAAACTTTTAAATTGTGCAAGTACTAATGCATGTTTATTAAGAAAATAGAGCCGTTTTATAAAGGTGGCGCATGGCCAAGATATGTTCTAATGCTGATAACCAGTTTGAATTGATAAATAACCAAAGAGGTGTATGCAAATCTTGTACCTGTGTTGTTGTGTTAAGAAAATGCAAAGGGTCTGTAGCACCAAGATTGCTGGCAATTACAAGCACTGAAGTCTCATTTGGTTATGTGGAAAATGATGATGAATTTTATTGTACAAAAGGTTGTCATTTTAAAAAGAGAATTGTTGGAACATTACATTAAGAATGATTGATTTAACATCATAACCTATTGGCTCAGGAACCACATAATCCCAGGTCTAAGACCCATTTGCCCATACAGCCTCAAACAGCTGCCGCACACACAGATAACAGACGTAGCAGTGAGAGGGCATCCAGAAGACAGAAAAACCAGATATAAAAGATGGTCAAGAATCTGTCAGATATAATACTTATTGTTACCCTTTGCTTTGAGATCCTTGCACTGTTGCATGTACTCTGTTGATATGCTTTTGGAAAGGTGGGGGGAGTTGGCTGTCTGTGAAACACTGAAACCAGAGCCAGCAACTAGATTCTCCTACACACACTGACAGGTATTTCTCACATCTAAGCAGTCCCCGGTGTTAGCTGTTACTTTCTGAAAAGAAACAAGCTTTAAACTAAATGGTAGACCCGATAGCAAGGAGACTCAGGTATGATTGCCCAAGGTGCACAGGGCACATAATTTTCCAAACACAAGGGGAACATATTCCAAGAATAGTGGGAAGTTTACTGAGAACAACAGGGATACTGATACAAGCAGGAGTCTATATAGGCAGGGGATAGACCCTTGGAGTAACTTAACAATAATATTAGGGACGCATCTCAGTGATCCAGAAGAAATAATCTATTATGCAGGTCTCACTTGGGGAGCAGTACTAATAGATTTTCCACAAAAGCAGGGAGGAAGGGGCAACACTACAACCCCAGTCATTTGTCCACAGACGGATTTAAGGAGCTCTTTAGGTACAAGGATAGAAGAGATTCTTCAGAGTCAGCGTCTCACAAGGAGATTTTAAGTCCCTCATAAGGAGTTACTAAAATACCACATCAGGAGGGGTTCAAACCCGTGGATATTGTTAATAACAAGGAGGGAAGCAAAGCTTTAAAAGGAGATTTTAAGTCCCTCATAAGGAGTTACTAAAATACCACATCAGGAGGGGTTCCGCGCACGTTCACCCAGGCATGGGAGCGCGGTCTGTAAAGATGTCAGGGCCCGACAAACCCGTGGATATTGTTAGTAACAGGGAGGGGAGGAAAGCTTTGAAAGGAATAAGTAAAATTTTTAAAAGAGCAGGTTTTCCGTCAGAAGGGACACCAGACTTAGAGAAATGGGAAAAATTTGCCTCCTGTAACAAGAGTTGGATAATTAAGCATAATTGTAGAGATCAAGCATCCATCTGGATCACTGTAGCACAAGAAAGAGAAAATAAAAAAATAAGAAAAGCCAAAGAAAAGAATGCCATACCGAAGGTAACAGTTCACGTTGTCCAGGAACAAAGCAAGTGGAAAAACAGAAGCCCAACACAAGGGGCCACCGAAAGAAATTCAAAAGAAGGAACCAAGCAAGATAACAGAAAATGTTATTTCTGCAAGCGAGAAGGACATTTTAAAAAGAATTGCAAGAAATACAAAGAATGGTGTGAAAACCAGCAAGAAAAACCTACAGCATGAAGAAGTGGCTTCCCGAGGTACCTCCCTGCCAAAACACCATCTGAACAAGAAAATGATCAAGTGACCCTTGTACTGCCAACAGGTCACCAATATCAATGCATTATAGATTCGGGAGCAAGCCGAACAATTTTAAAGCAGCAAGAGGTACCAAGTGAAATAATGACCACTGAGACCTAGTCCAGCAACAGCACCTCCACACTATACCCCACCCCTATACCCAGACATGCATGCACACCCAGGTACCCCTAGTATGACCAGAATTGAATCATCTGCAAGCTCACTAACAGTGAAATTGAAAAGAGAAGAACAGGAAAATAGAACAACGTTTGAAAGTGGAAAGATGTACATGACAAGACTTAAGAGATGGTGTCATGCACAGACACTCAGGGCACCAGCAGCCCCAGACTTGAAACAGGAGAAGACTGAGTCCATCAGAACTTACTATGATAAAGTCACTATACGACACACAAGATGATAGAATATGAAAGTGTGCAACTCCTGTGTCGGCAACAGTGTACTCAGTCACCACTGGCAGTTCGATAAAAGTGACTTTACCCACAGGAGACCCAAGCGTTTCAAGAGCTGTTTTTATGCACAACCAGATTCCTCTACGTTTACTTACAGATCAAGCCATTGCAACGACTGGATTGGGAGGTTAAGCCCTACCCTTGCAAGAAAGCAAAGATGTAACCTGAAATACAAACTGCTATACAAGACTATCTCTCACAGGAAAAGTAAGACAAAGAGGAACAACAACTCCCAGCATAAACATCATTATGTTAAACACCAGCCTGGGTGGACTTGGACTAAGAAAATGACATGCCAGCAGCAGTGAGAAAGAATATGCAAGTGAAGAAAGGACAAAGTATGAAGAATAATGAATGAATCATAAAGAGAGGTGATTGGAAAAAGAAAAGTTGAGAAACAATATGAAGGTTGCATGAAAGTTTGGAGACTAAAGGAAGTCTGCTTTAAGAAGGACAAAGAAAGACATCTGACAAGTGGTCAGTACTACCTGGCAAGATTACAGAGATAATGCCATGATTTAAAGCAACAGAAGCTCCGGGGTTTAAAGCAAATAATAAGGAACAAGACAGAAAAAGTTCCAGAAAACAAATGAATGATGCTTCTTCTGCCAATATGAAGTACAAGCTTCTTCAGGTACTCCCCAGTGAACATAATGTCTCCAGAAGAAACAGCAGAAGGTGTGATTACAGTCACCTTGCCCACTGGAGAAATACGTTTGTGCCTAATGAATACTGGAGCCAGCACACAGAAGACAGCAGAGGGAGATACCACAAGAACTGATGATATCAGAAATTCTTAAAAGGACAGGAGATGCAAGAACTACAGTCACCAATACCAGCCCAGTTCTTAACCTCGGAGTACATGTCCAGTGACTTTGCTGAAGCACAATGTACTAAAGCTTATCCAAGGAGAATACAGTACACACCAGCAGAAGTTTAACTTTCCAGCAACTTATCAAAGGAAAGAACAAAAAGCCATCTAGAAGCAAGTTAAAACAGAAGTTCAGTATTGGCTCATTCCCGCAGTACCAGTTGTAGAAGAAAGTAAGCAATACTACTGGACCAGGATAGCCCTGTGGAGGGGCTATATCACCAAGTGATATATCCACAAAACACACAGCTAAATACAGGATGTGAATGAACTGTTGATTGCCACCACTACTAAAAGAAGTACCAAGAAGGGGCAGTGTCCTTAGTGAAGTTTCTGGAAGAACAAGACTGCAGAGCCTCAGAAGGAGAAATTGCAGCTAGTCAAGCAAGAGTTAATCTTCCTAGGACACTCAAGGTACCCGACATCTAACAAAAGTGAGAAGGAAAAGATTTATACTGCAAGCTAAGATGCCAACTAGTGTCAAGCAAGTCAGATGATCATTCCTGGGCCTAGTAGGACACTACAGAACATGGATACCTCTAGCACCAGTCTACATGCAAGCATTGTATGACAACACTGAAAGGGAGGAGGGTCCGCATCCTACATACAGCAACAGATGAATTAAGCTATTGAACACTTGGAAACAGCAGTTGCCTCATCTCAAGCCCTAGAACTACCTGACTATTAAAGAAGGAGGCTATACATAGAAGTCCTTATGCAAAATCATGGACTGAGGTGAAGACCAGTGGCCTACAACTTAAGCAAGCTTGACAGCGGTAATCAAAGAGCACCTACCGGCATCAGAGCAGTGATAGCAGCAACAGCCCTAGAAGAGTATAAGAGCACAGACACAGTGATGAATCAGAAGTCCTAGAAGAGGACAAGAGCACAGGCATAGTGCTGAATCATGAACTTATCATCCAGGGTCCACATGCAGGTACAGAGAAGCTTCAACAAGCAAGAACCAAACACCTGTCAGTGGCAAGGCTGACCATGTATGAAGTAGCACTGCCAAAATGCGACAAGTAACCATCAGAAGATGTATTACCCTCAACGCAGCAACCCTTTTCCAACATTAATCAATAAAGGTGTTGAATCTCAAGATTCAAAAGGAGGGAAAATCAGATTATCTACTGATGAATGGGAAAGCCAGAAGTTTCTAATATTCACTCACGAAGGTAAACAATATGGTGGGACACAATTACCCCAAGGGGGAGCCACTAGTCCATCAGATTTCTCAGAGGCAATGGCATTAATCCTGCAGAAATGGAGACCACACTTTACAGACACCCAGTTAGTTCAATATGTCGATGATCTGCTTATTGCTGCACAGACAGAAGAGAAGTGCAAAAAAAGGAAACAGTATCACTACTCATCTTTTTGGCAGAAGAAGATTGCAGAGTGTCAAAAGACAAGCTTCAGCTAGTACAGAAAAAAGTTGTCTTCTTAGGACACTGCATATCTCAAGGAACAAGGCATCTTACTGATAAAAGAACAAAAGCAATAACTCAAGAAAAAACCCCAAGAACATTAAAAGAAATCAGAGCTTTCCTGGGCCTTATTGGTTATTGCAGAGAATGGATACCCTCAGCCTCATTACTGATGCAACCCCTATATGAATTAATAAAAAAGGAGGCGTCAGCAGAAAACAGGGACACCATTGAAGAAGCAGTAAGACAACTAAAGCAAACCATAATAACAGCCCCAGCATTGGGATTGCCTGATTACACTGTGTATACAAGTACCTCACGCTGTAACAGAAATATTAAGTCAAGAAAATAGCAAGCATCTTTCTGCAGCCAGACTTACCAAATATGAAGTAATTGCCTAGCCTTCATGGAATTAGAGACTTTACCTCTTCCTAAATGTCCAAGATACACCACTGGACAATCCAGACATGAACCTGTTCGTCGATGGATCAAGATATTATGATAATGGATCCCCAAAGACAGGATATGCAGTAACAACTGAAACTGAAGTCATAGACTCTGGAGCATTGCTACCAAGAATGACAGCACAAGAAGCAGAACTCATAGCAATGAACAAAGCCTGCATACATGCTGAAAACATGACAGCTAACATCTAGTCCCAAGATTACGCTGTTATATGGAAAAGTAGGGACTTCAAAAGTGCAAAACGGAAAACCCATCAAACATGCCAGTTTGATTATGGAACTCTTCAGAGCATTGGAACTACCTAAAAGAATTGGAATAATCAAGGTACAAGCACATACTAAGAGCCAAACCATGGAAGCTAAAGGAAATGCATTTGCAGATGCAGAAGCCAAGAGAATTGCCTTACAATCAAAAGAACTTGAGCAAGTCTTCGTAGCTCAAGCTGTGAAGCAAATGCCTAGTGAACAGGAGCTGATCAAAATTCAACAACAAGCATCACAAGGAGAAAAAAGAAACATGGAGACGACTGGGGGCAGAAGAAGATGAACATGGACTTTGGAAATAAAGAGAATTGAAGTACTGTCTACCAGCAGCTCTATTTCCACCCATGTTACAAGTAGCTCATGGACAAGTACACCAGTCAAAGGAAGCCATGGTGAATAGAGTACAAGAGCATTGGATAGCTCCAGGCTTCAATAAAGCTGCAACAAACTTTGTAGCAGGATGCTGGATCTGTGGAATCAGCAATCCAGGACAAAGAACCAAGACACCTCTAGGAACTATACCCAAAGCCTCTTACCCATTTGAAAGACTACAAAGAAACTGATATACAGTGGCGACGAAGCAGTCCATAGCAACGGACATGTTTAGTCACTGGGCCGAAGCCTGGCCAGTAAGCAAAGCCACAGCAAAAACCACTGCAAAGAAACTGATAGCAGAAGTAGTATGTGGATTTGGGATACCTGAGGTTATAGAATCAGATAGAGGTACACATTTCACAGGAGAAGTCATGCAGCATATAATTAAAGATTTGGGGGTACAGCAGGCCTTCCACGTGCCTTACCGCCTCCAGGCGAGTGGGAGGGTGGAACGTTTGAACTTTGACCTTAAACTAAAACTACAGAAAATGATGACAGAAACCAAAAGAACTTGTCCAGAATGCCTACCTATAGTCTTGTTTAATATTAGGACCACACCCATGAAACCTAGTAAACTGACTCCATATGAAATATTGTTTGGGTCAGCTCTAAGAACAGGTTGTTATTATCCACAACAATTACAACATAATCATGGTGATTTTTACAGGTTATGTACAGGAGGTCTGTAAAACATTGACTAACCTCCATTGCCGAGTGTTTTCTTCCATTCCAGACCCAGAAGGATCAGCTACGCATAAGCTAAATCCAGGAGATTGGGTCTATTTAAAGAGACATGTGAGAAAGACCTTTGAACCAAGATATGATGGTCCATATCAAGTGCTGCTAACCATGTCTACCTTAAATTAAGGTGAAAGGTCGTGATCAGGCCTAGATAGTATAGGTAGAATAGGGAGAAAAAGTGGAATCAAAAAGAGGGGAAATGATAGTGTAGGAGCTTCCGCAGTATAGTATATATATATATTGATTCACGTTTTTCGCATTTATTAAGATATTTACTGTTAATCACAAAATGAGTTGATATGTCCTTAAGAAAAATGTGCAGAGCTGGTCAGAATACTATATTTGCTGAATAATCTTGTTTTAAAGGCATGACTTGTACAAGACAAATGCAACATTAAATGTATTGGAAATGTATCCAAGACGGACAAAGCAACACCAGATATATCCAAGGCTAATTGAGAAGAATAAAGAAAGAAATCTTTTGAGTTTATGTCCGAAAGACTGATAAACGAAATAATAACCATTTTCAAGGCTGTCCTAGTTGCCACTTCTAACATTGTATGACAATCGATGTATTCAAGACATACATGGTGTATTCTGATTGGCTAAAATGTATTGGCAAGCATAAACCCTTTGTGTTCAAGCTATAAATAATAAAGCCATGACGGCCCCCGAGCGGGTCACTTATGATTTGCTTCGGTTACGCATAAATTTGTGTCATCTTATCATTCATTGACCTCCAACCGGTTGCTAAAGGGGAACAGCATTCTGACTGATGACTGAAGAGAGTTCATAATCAGACCTGAATAGGTTAATATACCCTATCAATACCATGAACTCGCCTTGTTCTAAGCCTGCAATGACCAACTGGATTGATTCCATCGTGAATTTGTAGACCCTTAGAAACTGGTTTAACATTTTTAAATTGAGTATCGGTCTGACCGTCCCGTCTGGCTTTGGCACGACAAAAAGATTGGAATAGAACCCGTTCCTCTCTGAGAGGCGGGAACTGGAATAATGACCTCTGACCGTAGTAATTTTTGAATTGCTGTCAGTAGTGCTTTTGCTTTCTGAGGACACCAAGGCAATCCCGTTGTAAAAAACTGACTGTGAGGCCTCTGTTGAAAATCCAGTTTGTACCCCTGGGAGATTATGTTGTTCATCCAAAGTTCTGGTGAGGTTTTGGCCCAGATGTCCCGAAAACCTTCCAGACGTGCGCCCACCAAGGGGGACCACAGGTGAGCTGGTAGGCAGTCATGTCACGGTCTTGTCAGCAGGTTTATCCTGCTTTCTGGTTGCTGCCTGTGAGCGGCCTCTACCTCTGCCTCCACTTACTTGTGTACCAAAACCTCTTCCTCGGGCTCGAAAGGACTGAGATCTAAATGAATTAAACGCTGGTCCCAAATAACCTCTCCTAACCAGTGGAGCGGCTCTCATATAAGGAGTAGGCAGAAAGGTGGACTTCCCTGCTGTAGCTTGCGAAATCCACTTGTCCAACTCTGGACCGAAAAGCATCTCACCCCCAAAGGGGATGGATTCTACCACCTTCTTGGTGTCAGAGTCTCCTTGCCATTCTCTAAGCCATAAAATCCGTCTAGCCGATATGGCCGATGCGTGATGCTATCCTGACACAAGTGTGAAGCCGATTCCCGAATGTGTTCTGCAAGGTGGGTAATGTCTTCCAAGCTATTTTCCTCCTCGATAGCCTGTACAATACGTCCAGACCATGCGCCCATGGCCTTGTTAACCCAAGCACAGACGATTGTAGGTCTCTGTGCTGCACCAGCTGCTACAAAAATCGACTTTAATGCTGTGTCAACCTTACGATCTGAAGCATCCTTTAAAGTCGTTACATTAGGAATTGGTAAGATTGTCTTCTTTGACAACCTTCCTAGGGAAGCATCCACTACTGGTGGAGTCTCCCACTTATCCATTACACCTTTAGGTAAGGGGTAAGTTACTTGAAACCGCTTCGGAAAATTGAAAACGTTTATCAGGGTTCTTCCAAGCCTCCTCCATTTGAGATTGGAGAGATTTAGGAATGGAAACGCTGCTGAACGCGGTTTTTGGGATTCGAATAACTCGAAACCATATGGCTCCTTAACTACTACTTCTTTAAAGTTTAGGATCTCTTTTACTGCGTCAAGTAAGGAATCCAAACCCGAGATTGCCGTGTCCTCTACCTGAGAATCGCCGTCTAGGTTAGATTCAATCAACTCACCTTCCTCTGTATCAATAACAAGACCCTCTTCCTCTTCTGATTCAGGTATAATAGGAAGAGGTCTTTTAACTGCCTTGCCCATTCCGATTGCTGCTTGCGTGATTCTGCCGTCTCCTTGGAGATTCTATCTGCAAGGTTTTCTTCCCATGACCTAGACGGAGCTCTGCTCCCTGGTGGGGCGTCCTTGGCTAAGCAGGAGTCGCACACCCCGGAGCTGCCAACCCGTGTGCTCTTCTTATTACATAATAGGTCTTGGTTGGTGCTTTAGATATGTTGTTTAAGCCCCCTACCAGGGTATTACGCAGCGCTTTCACCTTTGAAACTAGGAACAGAAAAGACTGTGAAAGATGACAGAAGCAAAGGTATCGGATCCGGCTGGAAATAGTTTTCCCTTTCTTATATTGCCAAAGGAAATGGGTAAAAAAAAAATTTTTAAACACCAGCCACTCTCACACCTCAACTGTAACTCAGCTACGATGGTAGAGTTGGTGTCCGCTTGCTTCCTTGTATTTTCCTCAGGATCTTTGTAAAAGAAGTCTCTTGAAAATATAAATAGTAAAATAAGATTTTACTTACCGGTAAATCTATTTCTCGTAGTCCGTAGTGGATGCTGGGGACTCCGTAAGGACCATGGGGAATAGACGGGCTCCGCTGGAGACATGGGCACTTTAAGAAAGAATTTAGGTTCTGGTGTGCACTGGCTCCTCCCTCTATGCCCCTCCTCCAGACCTCAGTTAGAGAAACTGTGCCCAGAAGAGCTGACAGTACAAGGAGAGGATTTTGGTAATCCAGGGCAAGACTCATACCAGCCACACAAATCACACCGTATAACATGAGATAACAACCAGTTAACAGTATGATAAACAACAGAGCATCATGTCAAACCCTGATGCAACCATAACTTAACCCTTATTTAAGCAATAACTATATACAAGCATTGCAGAAGAAGTCCGCACTTGGGATGGGCGCCCAGCATCCACTACGGACTACGAGAAATAGATTTACCGGTAAGTAAAATCTTATTTTCTCTAACGTCCTAGTGGATGCTGGGGACTCCGTAAGGACCATGGGGATTATACCAAAGCTCCCAAACGGGCGGGTGAGTGCGGATGACTCTGCAGCACCGATTAAGCAAACACAAGGTCCTCCTCAGCCAGGGTATCAAACTTGTAGAACTTTGCAAAAGTGTTTGAACCTGACCAAGTAGCCGCACGGCAAAGCTGTAATGCCGAGACCCCTCGGGCAGCCGCCCAAGAAGAGCCCACCTTCCTAGTGGAATGGGCCTTAACCGATTTTGGCAGCGGCAATCCAGCCGCAGAATGAGCCTGCTGAATCGTGTTACAGATCCAGCGAGCAATAGTTTGCTTTGAAGCAGGAGCACCAAGCTTGTTGGAAGCATACAGGATAAACAACGACTGTTTTCCTGACCCTAGCCGTTCTGGCTACATAAACCTTCAAAGCCCTGACCACATCAAGTAACTCGGAATCCTCCAAGTCAGTAGTAGCCACAGGCACCACAATAGGTTGGTTTATATGAAAAGATGAAACCACTTTCGGCAGAAATTGTGGACGGGTCCGCAATTCTGCTCTATCCGCATGGAAAACCAGATAGGGGCTTTTACAGGACAAAGCCGCCAACTCTGACACACGCCTAGCCGAAGCCAAGGCTAATAGCATGACCACCTTCCACGTGAGATATTTCAACTCCACCGTTTTGAGTGGTTCAAACCAATGGGATTTCAGGAAACTCAACACCACGTTAAGATCCCAAGGTGCCACTGGAGGCACAAAAGGGGGCTGAATATGCAGCACTCCCTTTACAAACGTCTGAACTTCAGGTAGAGAAGCCAACTCTTTTTGAAAGAAACTGGATAGGGCCGAAATCTGGACCTTAATGGAACCCAATTGTAGGCCCAAAGTCACTCCGGACTGTAGGAAGTGAAGGAAACGGCCCAGCTGGAATTCCTCCGTAGGAGCATTCCTGGCCTCACACCAAGCAACATATTTTCGCCATATACGGTGATAATGTTGAGCTGTCACGTCCTTCCTAGCCTTTATCAGCGTAGGAATGACCTCATCCGGAATGCCTTTCTCTGCTAGGATTCGGCGTTCAACCGCCATGCCGTCAAACGCAGCCGCAGTAAGTCTTGGAACAGACAGGGCCCCTGTTGCAACAAGTCCTGTCTTAGAGGAAGAGGCCACGGGTCCTCTGTGAGCATTTCTTGCAGATCTGGATACCAAGTCCTTCTTGGCCAATCTGGAACAATGAGTATTGTTCTCACTCCTCTTTTTCTTATTATCCTCAGCACTTAGGGTATGAGAGGAAGAGGAGGAAATACGTAGACAGACTGGAACACCCACGGTGTCACCAGGGCGTCTACAGCTATCACATGAGGGTCTCTTGACCTGGCGCAATACCTCTGTAGCTTTTTGTTGAGGCGGGATGCCATCATGTCCACCTGTGGCAGTTCCCACCGACTTGTAATCTGTGCGAAGACTTCCTGATGAAGTCCCCACTCTCCCGGGCGGAGGTCGTGTCTGCTGAGGAAGTCTGCTTCCCAGTTGTCCACTCCCGGAATGAACACTGCTGACAGTGTGCTTACATGATTCTCCGCCCAGCGAAGAATTCTGGTAGCTTCCGCCATCGCCACTCTGCTCCTTGTGCCGCCATGGCGGTTTACATGAGCCACTGCGGTGATGTTGTCTGACTGAATCAGAACCGGTTGGTCGCGAAGCAGGGTCTCCGTTTGACGTAGGGCGTTGTATATGGCCCTTAGTTCCAGGATGTTGATGTGAAGGCAAGTCTCTTGACTTGACCACTGACCTTGGAAATTTCTTCCCTGTGTTACTGCACCCCAACCTCGGAGGCTTGCGTCTGTGGTCACCAGGACCCAGTCCTGAATGCCGAATCTGCGGCCCTCGAGAAGGTGAGCGCTCTGCAGCCACCACAGGAGTGATACCCTGGCCCTGGGGGATAGGGTGATTAACCGATGCATCTGAAGATGTGATCCGGACCACTTGTACAGTAAGTCCCATTGAAAGGTCCTCGCATGGAACCTGCCGAAGGGAATGGCCTCGTATGATGCCACCATCTTTCCCAGGACACGAGTGCAGTGATGCGCTGATACCTGTTTTGGTTTTAATAGGTTCCTGACCAGTGTCATGAGTTCCTGAGCTTTCTCCATCGGGAGATAAACCCTTTTCTGGTCTGTGTCTAGAATCATGCCCAGGAAAGGCAGACGAGTTGTAGGAACCAACTGCGACTTTGGAATATTTAGAATCCAGCCGTGTTGCCGTAACACTTCCAGAGAAAGTGCTACGCTGATCAGCAACTGCTCACTTGATCTCGCTTTTTTGAGGAGATCGTCCAAGTATGGGATAATTGTGACTCCTTGCTCCTGCAGGAGTACCATCATCTCCGCCATTACCTTGGTAAATATTCTCGGTGCCGTGGAGAGACCAAACGGCAACATCTGAAATTGGTAATGACAATCCTGTACCACAAATCTGAGGTACGCCTGATGAGGTGGATAAATGGGGACATGAAGGTATGCATCCTTTATGTCCAGAGACACCATAAAATCCCCCCCTTGCAGACTTGCGATGACCGCTCTTAGCGATTCCATCTTGAACTTGAACCTTTTCAGGTATATGTTCAGGGATTTTAAATTCAATATGGGTCTGACCGAACCGTCCGATTTCGGGACTACAAACATGGTCGAATAATAACCCCTTCCTTTTTGAAGGAGGGGAACCTTGACCACCACTTGTTGAAGATACAATTTGTGAATTGCAGTTAACACTATTTCCCTCTCGTGGGGGGAAGCTGGCAGGGCCGATTTGAGGTATCGGTGAGGGGGCCTCTCCTCGAATTCCAGTTTGTATCCCTGAGACACAATATCTATTGCCCAGGGATCCAACTGGGAGTGAACCCACTTGTGGCTGAAATTTCGAAGACGTGCCCCCACCGGGCCTAGCTCCGCTTGTGGAGCCCCAGTGTCATGCGGTGGATTTTGTAGAGGCCGGGGAGGACTTCTGTTCCTGGGAACTAGCTGTGTTGTGCAGCTTCTTTCCTCTGCCCCTGCCTCTGGCAAGAAAGGACGCACCTCGGACTTTCTTGTTTTTCTGTGATCGAAAATAGGATTTTGGTGCTTACCAGGTAAATCCTTTTCTTTGAATCCATAGGGGGCACTGGAGTACTCTTGGGATATGGACGGCTTCCACCGGAAGAAGGCACTGAATAAATTAATTTTTGAGACTACTCCTCCCCTCCATATCCTCGAGCACTTCAGTGTTTTTTACTGAGCCGAACAGGATCGATAGAGAGATTGACCAAAGGAGAATTACATATAATCTCACGGACAACAATAAAGTTGACACAAAACGTAACAGACAACTAAACAGTTGACACCATAACTGATTAACCCTTGTTAAATTTAAACCAGTCGTGAAAGTGTGTTACCATAAGAACCACTGAACTTCCTAAAACAGGTAAACTGCTCTGGGTGGGCGTCCAGTGCCCCCTATGGATTCAAAGAAAAGGATTTACCTGGTAAGTACCAAAATCCTATTTTCTTTATCATCCACTAGGGGTCACTGGAGTACTCTTGGGATGTACCAAAGTTTCCTCCGTGGTGGGAGAGCTGTTTGGCACTTGTAACACTAAACGGCCAAAGCTAGATGCTGATGCCGCGAAAGTATCAAACTTGTAAAAGCGCACAAACGTGTGCACTGAAGACCAAGTAGCCGCACGGCAAAGCTGTGTCGTAGAAGCCCCACGACTCGCTGCCCATGACGTTCCCACAGAACGTGTGGAATGAGCTGTTACTGAAGTAGGTGGCTGTAACCTAGCATAAAGGTAAGCCTGACGTATGGTCAGTTTGATCCATCTGGATAAGGTTTGCTTAGAGGCTGGCCAACCCCTCTTAGCCGCATCATAGAGAACAAACAACGTATCCGTTTTACGCACAGTAGACGTTCGGGATACATAGATGCGCAATGCGCGAACCACATCCAACGTTCCAGAATCTCCTGTTAACACAGGAACTACTATTGGTTGATTGATGTGAAAAGACGACACTACCTTTGGTAGAAAAGCGGGATTCGTCCGAAGTTCCGCTCTGTCATCATGAAAAACTAAATACGGTGACTTGCACGACAAGGCACCCAGATCTGAAACACGCCTAGCCGAAGCTAAGGCTAAAAGAAAAATCGTTTTCCAAGTGAGAAATTTAATATCCACTTGTCGTAAAGGTTCAAAGTAATCGGACTGTAAGAAATCTAAAACCAGATTCAAGTCCCATGGTGCTGTAGGTGGAATGAAAGGAGGCTGTATCCTCTTTACACCCTGTAGAAACGTATGTATTGACGGCAACGAGGCCAATTTCCTTTGAAAGAAAATTGACAACGCAGATACCTGCACCTTTAGTGTGGAAAGACGTAGTCCTCCATCTAACCCCATCTGTAAAAATAACAAAAGACGGGATAAATTAAAAGATGATGTCGGAAATTTCCGAGCTTCACACCAACTTATATAAGTACGCCAGATTCTGTAATAATGAGCTGCCGTAACCGGCTTCCTAGCTCGTACCATGGTTGGTATAACAGACTCAGGAATGCCCTCTCTTCTTAAGATGGCCTTTTCAACAGCCACCCCGTCAAACGCAGCCGCGCTAAATCGGGGTAAAGGAACGGACCCTGTTGTAACAGGTCCGGACGTAGTGGGAGTGGCCACGGATCGTCTGCGAGTAACCCGAGGAGATCCGAGAACCAAGCCCTCCGAGGCCAATGAGGCGCTATTAGTATGACTGTGACGGACCCTCTCTTGATCCGTTTTAGCAACAGCGGGAGCAGCGGAAACGGTGGAAACAGATACACAAGGCTGTACGGCCACGTGGCTGTGAGAGCATCCACCGCCACTGCCCCTGGATCTCTTGTTCTGGACATATATCGTGACACCTGATGATTGTGGCGGGATGCCATCAGATCCACCTGAGGGTACCCCCACTTCTGGATCAACATCTGAAATACTTCTGGATTTAATGCCCACTCTCCTGGATGAAAATCCCGACGACTGAGAAAATCTGCCTCCCAGTTGTCCACTCCCGGAATGAACACTGCCGACAATATCACCTGGTGATATTCGGCCCATCTGAGGATCCGAGCTACTTCCCGCATTGCCATGCGGCTTCTCGTTCCTCCTTGTTTGTTTATGTATGCGACTGCCGTCGCATTGTCTGACTGCACCTGAACAGTCTGAAAACGAAACATGTACACTGCTTGTCTTAGAGCATTGTAAATCGCCCTGAGTTCCAGAACATTTATGGATAGCGATCTTTCGTGATTTGCCCAGAGGCCCTGGAGCCGATGACTCTGAACTACAGCTCCCCAACCTCTGAGACTTGCGTCTGTTGTCAGAATTATCCAATTCACGACGCCGAATCGTCTCCCTGCAGATAGATTGTGTATTTTTAACCACCAGAGAAGAGACACCCTGACTTGTGGCGACAATCTCACCCTGTGGTGCAACTGCAGATGTGATCCCGACCATTGCGCTAACACCTCCAGTTGAAACGGACGTGAGTGAAACCTTCCGAACTGAAGTGCTTCGAAAGCCGCCACCATTGTGCCTAAAAGGCGAATGCACAAATGTACTGAGACTGTGCGTGGCTTGAGCACTAATTGCACCAGATGACGAATGACCTGTACTTTCTGTTGTGGCAGGTAAACCTTTTGTTTTACTGTATCGAGAATCATCCCTAGGAATTGAAGTCGCTGACACGGAATTAGATGTGATTTCTTTAAACTGACTATCCAACCGTGCTGAACTAGTACATTGTACGTTAGCAAAGCATGCTGGAGAAGCAATTGTTGAGACGGAGCCTTTATGAGTAGATCGTCCAAATACGGAACAATTATTACCCCTAGGGACCTGAGATGAGCTATCATCACGGACATTACCTTGGTGAATACCCGAGGCGCTGATGAGAGGCCAAACGGCAGAGCCTGAAACTGGTAATGGTCTCGCCTTATCGCAAACCTTAAGAAACTCTGGTGAGGTGGCCAAATCGGAATGTGTAAGTACGCATCCTTGAGATCCAGTGCAATCATGAATTCCTGCGGCTCTAACCCTGCAATTACTGACCTGAGAGATTCCATCTTGAATCTGTGGTAAGTGACGTAATGATTGAGACCCTTTAGGTTCAATATTGGCCTGACTGAGCCATCTGGTTTTGGTACCAGAAACAGACTGGAATAATAACCCTGCCCCTGTTCCTGCACGGGGACCGGAATTACAACTGCAGCATTCAGCAGAGACTGAATGGCCACCTGCAGAACTGCTTTCTTGTCGACCGACACAGGCAGTCCTGTCGTGAAAAATCTTCCTGTCGGAAGATAATCGAACTCTATTTTGTAACCCTCTAATACTAACTTGCGGATCCACCCATCTGTGGACGTCTGCAGCCACGCCCCCTGAAAGCTCTGAAGGCGTGCTCCCACAATTGGAGATCCGAGATGGGCTGGGAGCCCGTCATGCCACTGGTTTGTTAGTGGTCTTAGTGTCTTGACGACGTGCATTGGATTGTCGAGCACTACGTCCCCGACCTCTTCTGCCCGGCGTGACTGCTCCTCCCTGCCCACGAAAGGGCTGAGTTCTAAAGGATTTGAACGCCGGACCAGAATATTTCCGTTTAGGTATAGTTGTAGGCGATGGAAGAAACACAGACTTTCCTCCAGTAGCCTCAGAAATCCATTTGTCCAATTCAGGACCGAAAAGCTTCTCGCCATCATAAGGCAATGCCTCTATACCTTTTTTAACCTTCGTCTCCGCCTGCCAAGAACGCAGCCAAAGTGCTCGTCGTACTATGACTAGCGATGAGGACAGGCGAGAAGTAAGCTGACAGACGTCAGTAGAAGCTGTACATAGATATTCAGCAGCTTCCCAGATTTGATCCGCGAGAAGTATAAGATGGTCATCTTGCAGAGCCGACTTGAGCTCCTTTATCCATACCATTAAAGCTTTAGTAACCCAAATGCCAACCAACCCAGGTCTCAGCAGCACTCCAGCTGCTGTATACATGGACCTTAGTATAGCCTCTATTTTACGATCTGCAGGGTCTTTAAGCGTAGTAGCAGTTGGTACTGGTATGGTTAACTTCCTTGTAAGTTTGGATACGGATGAATCCACCAATGGTGGGTTCTCCCAAGTAGCTGTCATGGACTCTGGAAACGGGTAACTCGATTTAAATCTACGAGGAATAGAAAACCGTTTATCCGGATTTTTCCGTGATTCCAGTAACATTTTATTAAGAGATTCCGAAATAGGGAAACACATCGGAGATCTCTGTCGTTTAGTAAAAACTACCTCATCATTCGTCAGGGGCTCCTCAGTTTCCGTAAACTCCAGCGACTGACGTACTGCTCTGATGAGATTGTCAATACCTGGGCTGTCAAAATCGTCACTATCTGACTGTTGCCCTATTTCGCCCTCCTCATACTCCTGTTCAGTGAGGTCTAGTATCCCAGAGACTGGAGAATTATTAGGAAAAGGAAATTTATCTTTCCCACTCAAGGTGGACCTCTGACCAGATTGAGACTCTGGTAACTCAAATGGTCTCATTTTAAACTCAGATCTTGCCGCCTCTCTTTCTTCACGAGAGGCGGCCAGCTCTGATTGTAAACCAACTAATACATCTGCAAGTAAAGCCCATGGAGGGTCCAGAGATGGTGGTTTTACTTCTGAAATCGTATTTATGGCTGTATTAACAACACATGCTGTACATGTGGTGGATCCATCAGGCAACACACTCTTACAGACATGACATGAAAAATGTTTCTTAGATTTTGCTGGTGTCTTACTCATTATAAAAGACAGACAATACAAACTACACACAGACAGACTGCACGACTCAGTAATAACACCAAAGTTCCTGGTATATATCAGGCAAGTGCAGTGCCTGCCAGCAATAAGAAAACTGACCCCAAAATTCCCCTAGTACCACTCTTAGCCGAGATGTAATAAAGGAAACCTGGAACAGACAGGAGAACATTAACATATTAAGCATGCCAAATACTGCCAATGTCTCCCCCCCCCCACTCCCACGACCTCCGTGTACAGCACCGGGTCGGGGCCTGTGGAAGTCTGCATAGGGCCGTGTGAGCGGCCTGTACCTGTAGGCCCAGGCAGCGGGAACTCCTCGGCTGCTGCGGGCGGATAGCGGAAGCAGCGAGCGTGCTGCATAGAGCCCTGGAGCGGCCTATGCACACGCGCTCCCGCCCGCCACACACATTTTGCGGAGTGTCTGTGTAGCCAGGCAGCGCTGCTGCGGCGCCGGGGAGCAGCGGTCTGGTATTTAAGATGCTGGGAGCGGAGAGTGAGAGCGCGCCGCATGGAGCCGTGACGCGGCCCATGCACACGCGCTCCGGGCAGCGGTGAGTACCCAATACAATCCCCAACAGTGGAGCGGCAGCAAGAGCTGACCGCCCCTAACATACCTGGACCGTGACCAAAGTCTATGACGGGGCTTCTCATCCAAGCTCCGTCCAGCTTTTTGCAGGCAGCCTGCAGGTGGAGTGAGGGAGCTCTTTACAGAGAGGTCCGACACTCACGGCTGTTCTCAGCCGCTTCCACTGTCCCTGACCCACGCCTGTTAGAAGGGGGGAAAGGACGTGGAAATCCTTGAAAAGAAGAAAAACTTAGGAACTAAAAAAAAATTCCAATACTTCGTGGACGAGCTCCACTATGCCTTCTAACTGTGTCGAGCACAGAAAAAACACTGAAGTGCTCGAGGATATGGAGGGGAGGAGTAGTCTCAAAAATTAATTTATTCAGTGCCTTCTTCCGGTGGAAGCCGTCCATATCCCAAGAGTACTCCAGTGACCCCTAGTGGATGATAAAGAAAGGAATGCATTTGATAATACGGTGCTCTCTTAGGCTGTGAGGAAACATATGGCAAAAAAATTGACTTTCCAGCAGTAGCTGTGGAGACCAGGTCCGAGAGACCCTTCCCAAACAATTCCTCACCCTTGTAAGGTAAAACCTCCATATGCCTTTTTGAGTCGGCATCACCTGTCCATTGCCGAGTCCACAGGACCCTTCTGGCAGAAATCGACATAGCATTTATTCTAGAACCCAGTAGACTAATGTCTCTTTGAGCATCTCTCATATATAGGACAGCGTCTTTAATATGCCCCAGGGTCAATAATATAGTATCCTTGTCTAAGGTATCAAGTTCCTCAGACAGGGTGTCCGTCCACACTGCTACAGCACTACACACCCAGGCCGACGCGATCGCCAGCCTCAGTAAGGTACCTGAATGTGTATAAATGGACTTCAGGGTACCCTCCTGTTTTCTATCCGCAGCATCTTTGAGGGTAGCCGTATCCTGTGACGGCAGGGCTACCTTTTTGGATAAGCGTGTTAAAGCTTTGTCCACCCTAGGGGAGGATTCCCAGCGTAACCTGTCCGTTGGCGGGAAAGGATACGCCATAAGAATCCTTTTGGAAATCTGCAGTTTTTTATCTGGAGATTCCCAAGCCTTTTCACATAACTCATTTAGCTCGTGTGAGGGGGGAAAGGTTACCTGTGGCTTCTTTTCCCCATACATATGTACCCTCCCGTCAGGGACTGGGGTTTACTCTGTGATGTGCAACACATCCTTAATTGCTATAATCATATAACGGATGGATTTAGCCAATTTTGGCTGTAATTTTGCATCATCGTAATCGACACTGGAGTCAGAATCCATGTCGGTATCCGTGTCAACAATTTAGGATAGTGGGCGCTTCTGAGACCCTGTCGGCCTCTGCGACATAGGATCAGGCATGGGTTGAGACCCTGACTGTCCTGAGGCTTCAGCTTTTTCTAACCTTTTATGTAAGGAATTAACATTATCATTTAAAACCTTCCACATACATATCCATCCAATCAGGTGTCGGCGCCGTCGGCGGAGACACCACATTCATTTGCTCCCGCTCTGCTTCCACATAGCCTTCCTCATCAGACATGTCGACACAAGCGTATTGACACACCACACACACAGGGAATGCCCTTTTTGAAGACAGTTCCCCCACAAGGCCCTTTGGAGAGACAGAGAGAGAGTATGCCAGCACACACCCCAGCGATATAACCAAGGAATAACACAGTAACTTAATGTTAACCCAGTAGCTGCTGTTTATATTGTGTTTTTTGCGCCTAATTTATGTGTGTCCCCCCCCCCCCCCCCTCCCCCTCTCGTTACCCTCTTCTACCGTGAATCTGCAGGGGAGAGTCTGGGGAGCTTCCTCTCAGCGGAGCTGTGGAGAAAAAATGGCGCTGGTGAGTGCTGAGGAAGAAGCCCCGCCCCCTCGACGGCAGGCTTCTGTCCCGCTTAAATATGCATTTTCTTGGCGGGGGCTCATACATATATACAGTGCCCAACTGTATATATGTTTACTTTTGCCAAAAAGAGGTACCAAATGCTGCCCAGGGCGCCCCCCCCTGCGCCCTGCACCCTTACAGTGACCGGAGTATGTGAGGTGTGTGGGAGCAATGGCGCACAGCTGCAGTGCTGTGCGTTACCTCATGTGAAGAACGGAGTCTTCTGCCGCCGATTTGAAGTCTTCTTGCTTCTCATACTCACCCGGCTTCTGTCTTCCAGCTCTGCGAGGGGGACGGCGGCGCGGCTCTGGGATCGGACGGCGAGGGTGAGATCCTGCGTACGATCCCTCTGGAGCTAATGGTGTCCAGTAGCCTAAGAAGCAGGACCTAGCTTCAGAGAGTAGGGCTGCTTCTCTCCCCTCAGTCCCACGATGCAGGGAGTCTGTTGCCAGAGCTCCCTGAAAATAAAAAACCTAATTAAATACTCTCTCTCAGCAAACTCAGGAGAGCTCACTGAAAAGCACCCAGCTCGTCTGGGCACAGTATCAAACTGAGGTCTGGAGGAGGGCATAGAGGGAGGAGCCAGTGCACACCAGAACCTAAATTATTTCTTAAAGTGCCCATGTCTCCAGCGGAGCCCGTCTATTCCCCATGGTCCTTACGGAGTCCCCAGCATCCACTAGGACGTTAGAGAAAGTAGGAATATTTTGTTCAGGAGATCCTCATTCTAAATATATATCTTTTCACCAGCAGAGGGAGCTGTTTGCTACAATCACCCTCCCTCTTGGTGTCTATACGAGGGGGAGGGCTGATCCCTGCCCCTAAGAATGGCGCCCTCAGGAATATTAAAATGGCAGCCACTACAAAATTTTGGGTTCTTCAAATACCCTTTATATTATATTCTGGTAACTTTTAGCCAGCGCTGACTTTTAATATAGATCTTTAAATATATGCATATATGGGGAGGCACGCTTGCTTTCCTTGCAGTGTGGGCTACTGTAATCTGCTTGGCCGCCAATGCTTCCTTTCTTCACGCGGCTGAATGATCTCCTCAGAAGCGCGGAATACAGCATCTCTCCCCCCACGCGCGCTCCGGGACCTACTGACTAAGTCCCGTAGCGGCACTAGTACGAGTCTTCTTTCACGCAGCCTCTGCCCCCCATGAACGATCACCTGTGGTGGAGTCTTCTGTGCTTCGGGACTGCGAGCGGCTGCAGGAGTTCCCCGGCGCGCTCCTACAGCCCAGCGCCATTCCTGGACTGCTGACAGTCGCGCTGCTTGTGGTGACCTCATGTCTACAAAAGTTTAAGCTGGCAGGGGGGAAACAATAAAAATAAAAAGCCTAACATGTCTAAGGGGCCCTACTCACTGGCCGACCCGCCGCCGAGCTGCCCGACGGCGGATACGGCCGACGAGCGACCCGGCGGCGGGGGGGCAGTGACGGGGGGAGTGAAGTTTCTTCACTCCCCCCGTCACGCGGATGCATTGAAGTGCAGGCAAATATAGACGAGATCGTCCATATTGGCCTGCATGCACAGCCGACGGGAGACCAGCGATGAACGAGCGCGGGGCCGCGCATCGTTCATCGCAGGAGTCTCCACACTGAAAGATATGAACGAGTTCTCGTTCATTTATGAACGAGATCGTTCATATCTTTCAAAAAATCGGCCAGTGTGTAGGGCCTATAATATAAAAAAACAGTACTCACAGTTTAAGCTGGCAGAGAACCTTGTGATCTCCTTGAAGAGAGATGCAGTTCCCTTCAAAAGTGAACTTTGTCTCTCTGATTTGCAGCCTTGTCCCCCTTTTAGTTAGGTTGACAAAGCCACCCTACTTATATTTTGGATTTTTTTTAATCAGGAGCTCAGTGCTCCATGTGCTGTACCTCCAGCACAGTTTTCTAAACTGAGGGATGAGGGATGTGAAGGGGGAGGAGCCGGCTGTGCAGACAATGCTAATTTTTAGATTATGCCACACCTCCGGTTGCAAGCTTCACACCCCTACTGTATAGGACTCCAGTGTCCCCTAGTGGATGAAAGAGAAAATATACATTAAATGAAAAATATTTTATTTCTGAATGACATTACAGTTTGAGAGATTTTATAGTAGCTACAATTCTGAACAAATTTGGCGACATCGGGGGTGCAGATGGCCGGGGGAAGGGGGCCATGCTGAAGTCGGCAGCAGGGCCATCGCTGGTCATATCGCATGCAGGTGCGGTGAGAGTGCGCATTATCAGCGACAGTGCATACACACTAGACAATACCGTGAGTGATGTGTCCGAATCGCCTATTGTGTACGCACCCTTAGGAAGCACTTCTGTAACATGTGATAAAGTGGGAGTAGGGAGCACTGCCGTAACACTTATGATAAAGTGGGAGTAGGGAGCACTGCCGTAACACTTATGATAAAGTGGGAGTAGGGAGCACTGCCGTAACACGTATGATAAAGTGGGAGTAGGGAGCACTGCCGTAACACGTATGATAAAGTGGGAGTAGGGAGCACTACCGTAACACGTATGATAAAGTGGGAGTAGGGAGCACTGCCGTAACACGTATGATAAAGTGGGAGTAGGGAGCACTGCCGTAACATGTATGATACACTGGCCTTAGGGAGCACTGCTGCAACACGTATGATACGTTGGCCTTAGGGAGCACTGCTGTAACATGTATGACACACTGGCCTTAGGGAGCACTGCCGTAACACGTATGACACACTGGCCTTAGGGAGCACTGCCGTAACACGTATGATACACTGGCCTTAGGGAGCACTGCCGTAACACGTATCATGCACTGGCCTTAGGGAGCACTGCCATAACGCGTATGATACGTTGGCCTTAGGGAGCACTGCTGTAACATGTATGATAAAGTGGGAGTACTGCTGTAACATGTATGATAAAGTGGGAGTAGGGAGCACTGCTGTAACATGTATGATAAAGTGGGAGTAGGGAGCACTGCTGTAACATGTATGATAAAGTGGGAGTAGGGAGCACTGCTGTAACATGTATGATAAAGTGGGAGTAGGGAGCACTGCTGTAACATGTATGATAAAGTGGGAGTAGGGAGCACTGCTGTAACATGTATGATAAAGTGGGAGTAGGGAGCACTGCTCTAACACTTACGATAAATTGGGATTAGGGCAGAGGTTCCCAATTGTGGTCCTCAAGGCACCCTAACGGTCCATGTTTTAAAGCTATCCATGGCTTCACACACATGGTTAAATCAAATTGACAGAGGTACTAATTAAGTCACCTGTGTCCAAGCATAGATATACTTAAAACCTGGCCCGTTAGGTTGCCTTGAGGACTAGTTTTGTAACCTTTGTATTAGGGAGCATTGCTGTAACACGTATGATACACTGGCCTTAGGGAGCACTGCTGTAACACGTATGATACGCTGGCCTTAGGGAGCACTACTGTAACATGTATAAGACATTGGCCTTAGGGAGCACTGCCGTAACACGTATGATACGCTGGCCTAAGGGAGCACTGCTGTAACACGTATGATACGCTAGCCTTAGGGAGCACTGCTGTAACACGTATGATACGCTGGCCTTAGGGAGCACTGCTGTAACACGTATAAGACATTGGCCTTAGGGAGCACTGCTGTAACACGTATAAGACATTGGCCTGAGGGAGCACTGCTGTAACACGTATAAGACATTGGCCTGAGGGAGCACTGCTGTAACACGTATGATACGTTGGCCTTAGGGAGCACTGCTGTAACACGTATAAGACGGCCTTAGGGAGCACTGCCCGTGCATGTATAAGACGTTGGCCTTAGGGAGCACTGCTGTAACACGTATAAGACGTTGGCCTTAGGGAGCACTGCTGTAACACGTATAAGATGTTGGCCTTAGGGAGCACTGCTGTAACACGTATGTTCAGAATCTTATTCCTACAAAATTATATTAACATTTATAGCTAAAGTCAAGTAAAGACATTATAAACCACGTTACAAAAGCAAATAACAAAAAAAATAATAATACTAATGTTATAAAGAATTTGTTGGTACCTGAACTGTTCCAATTATGGTCTCGGCATCAATGTCATTCTCACACGTAGGGACATTATACACGAAGATCTCCTGCGGGTGTGGATCTCTGCCAAGCAGCTTCCTCTTTCTTAAAGGAACTTCTTCATAGCGCAAGAACCACTCTACAATGGCATGTTTGCTGGAGTCTTTTCCCGCACCTAGAACCAAACATGGTTTATTCAAGAGGAGCCGCCCAAGAGGTGGAAATGAGGGTTTCTAAATCTATGGTAAGGCACTGCTAGCCTGGCCATAGAGGGTAAGCAGTAGGAGCAGGAAGTTAATGGGTTCCTCTTCCTCTATACCCTCCCCCCTCCACAAGGAGCTCAGTTTTATTAAGTAACAAAGCTATAATGGACAGACACCACACAGAGAAGAATACAATGCTAACAGTAGCAGATCTATGTAAACCCCAAGCTAGGAATCCCTTGTTTCCCTACATGTATACTAGAGGACAGTTACTCTGGAACATCCCAGAGGCCAGCACCTGATACATAATTATCTCCAGGAATGACCGAGCAACTACCAATGTTTGTCTGTTTGTGTGCGAGAGGCATTGAATGGGAGCAGTATTTGGAAGGCATGCTGTTCCTTGTAGTGCCGATGGGAGATCCTGGGGGTGGCTCCCAGGTAAGTTAGCTCTCTGTCTGGATGTGTTTTAGTAATAGCCTTTATCATGAGGCCTACTGTAGACAAATCATATGGCCCTATGTGGGCACTGCTATTATGTAGGTTAGGACTGCTGTATCAGAGAAGCCGTGAAGTAGCTCAGCAGCTAAATATGTGTTTGCAAACATTTGTGACTAATTCTCTGAATTTTATTACCAAATAGGTTCAGGGATGGTTACAGGTAATTTTCAGTGTGCGGAAAAGAATTTAGGGGTGGGGATTTGCACCCCCCTTCCTCTTTGTCTGTTGTTTGTCTGTGACCCCTTCCCCTTCCAGCACCTGATATATAATTATCTCCAGGTATGATTGAGCAGCTGCCAAATTGTTTGTCTGCTTGTGTGCAAGAGGCACTGAATGGGAGCAGCATTTGGAAGGCATGCTGTTGCTTGTAGTGCCGATGGGAGATCCTGGGGGTGGCTCCCGGGTAAGTTAGCTCTCTGTCTGGATGTGTTTTAGTAATAGCCTTTATCATGAGGCCTACTGAAGACAAATCATATGGCCCTATGTGGGCACTGCTATTATGTAGTGTTAGGACTGCTGACATCGGAGAAGCCGTGAAGTGGCTCAGCAGCTAAACAGCTAAACATGTGTTTGCAAACATGTGTGATTAATTATCTGAATTTCTATTACCAGATAGGTTCAGGGATGGTTACAGGTAATTGTCAGTGTGCTGAAGGGAAACTGTTACTTTTCAAAATGCTTAGAGATAGGAACGCTTTGAGTATTGGAACGCACAGCTGTGCATGGTTGAAGCTATAGATATTCTATCTATTACCAGATAGGTTCAGGTACGCACAGGTAATTTTTAGTGTGCTGAAGGGAAATTTAGAGGGGGGGATTTGCACCCCACCCCCTGTCTGTCTGTGACCCCTCCCCCTTTCCAGCACCTGATACATAATTATCTCCAGGAATCACCGAGCAACTACCATTGTTTGTCTGTCAGTAAATCCATTCACTACACTTTACAGCCAAGTCCTTAGCAACAGAAGTCTGAAACCTTAACAATTTTGTGCACAGAAGGCCAGGTCACCGACGTCCAAACTGCTCAACCGAAACGCCAGGGCCACTATCAAGCACAGACTAATTACCTGAGTACAGCAAAATCTCAGAATGTTCCTGCAAACACAAAGGCCGATCGTTGCAGTAATCCACCATGTGCCTCAGGCAGTAATCCACCGTGTGCCTCAGGCAGTAATCCACCATGTGCCTCAGGTTTTCATGCTGGCCAAGCCAGTTTCTGATCAACATATTAAGCAAGAAGACTGAAGTTCTGTCCATATTGCAGTTGTGAAGGCCACGCATCATCCAGAAGATGAAGAGGATTTGCACTACTGGAAGGACACCCTGCTGAAATCCTGCCAGGACAAACTCCTGCTTCAAACCGAATTTGACAAGACTTTTGGTTGAATAGACGGAAGTGTGGGTAGAAAGGACAAAGTAGGATAAAAACACAACAATGGAGATACGTATGACACAGCTGCCAATTCCAAAGTGTGACTGTATAAAGCGAAGAACAAAAAAAATGAAATCTTACCTACAGCGTAACCAAATAGCCCAATAAGCTGCCACAACCAGGGCTGAAACCCCATAAACTAAGCAAGAGCTTCTAAGAATGAGATCAACTCAGTCCTCAGTCTTCCACTATGCAGTCGGTCTCCAATTGCTTGCTCATCTCTTGACCAAATTGCTCATCTAAACAGAGACCAGAATGACGTCACACGCAGCCGCAGCGACCCGGGATGCGGTGAGTAGTGGCACTGGCAGCGAGTTACTCACCAGGCGGCAATGCTTTTGTAATGCCGCCTGGTGAGTGAGGGGGGGGGGGGGGGGGGCAGGGCCTGACATGCGTAGCGGACTAGCCCTGTACTGGGCGTCCCCCCGCATGTCAGAGTAAATGATTAAAGATGTGTTAAATTTAGCACATCTGCTATCACGTCTGAATGACCCCCATTGAGCTTAGTACTAGAATGGCTGTTTCCGTATAGACAATGGAAGAAAATAGGATTTTAATTACCTACAGGTAAATCCTTTTCTCGTAGTCCGTAGAAGATACTGGGGTCCACATTAGTACCATGTGGGGGGAGGGAGGGGGGATAGACGGGTCCACTAGGAGCATTGGGCACTGAACTCAATAGTGTGCACTGGCTCCTCCCTCTCTGCCCCTCCTACCAGACTCAGTCTAGGAACTGTGCCAGAGGAGACGGACATACTTTGAGAGAAGGATGTAACAGAACAGTGGTGAGATTCGGACCAGCACATACATAACAAGAGAAAAGCCATGCTAACCATGCAACAGCTGAACAGTGCAGGAAGAACGAAGCACCAGGCGAGCGCCCAGTATCCTCTACGGACTACTAGAAAAGGATTTACCAGTAGGTAATTAAAATCTTATTTTCTCTTACGTTCTATAGGATACTGGGTTCCACATTAGTACCATGGGGATGTACCAAAGCTCCCAAACTGGGTGGGAGAGTGCTGAGGTTCATGCAGACCAAACTGAAGGTCCTCAGAGGTCAAAGTATCGAACTTGTAGAACCTAGCAAACGTGTTTGAACCTGACCAAGTAGCTGCTTGGCAGAGCTGTAAAGCCGAGACACCCCGGGCAGCCGCCCAAGAAGAACCCACCAACCTAGTAGAGTGGGCCTGTACTTTAAGAACCGGTAATCCTGCTGTAGAATAAGTATGCTGGCTAGTAAGCCTGATCCAGCGAGCAATAGATTGCTTTGAAGCAGGACACTCAATTTTCTTGGGATCAAAGAGAACAAACAGCTGTCCACTTCACATAGATCTTCAAAGCCCGCACAACATCCAAGGACTTTGAGGTAGCAGAGGTGTCAGTAATCACCGGAACCACAATCAGTTGGTTGATATGAAACGCAGTCACCATTTTAGGAAGAAATTGCTGACGAGTTCTGAGTTCAGCTCTATATTCATGAAAAATCAAATAGGGGCTTTTGTGAGACAGCGCCCCCAGTTCCGACACAAGCCTCGCAGAAGCTAAGGCCAACAGTGTAACATACTTCCACGTAAGAAATTTTACATCAACCTCCTGTAAAGGCTCAAACCATTCTGATTGTAGAAACTGCAACACCACGTTGAGATCCCAAGGTGCCGTGGGAGGCACAAAGGGTGGTTGGATATGTAGAACACCCTTCAAGAACATCTGAACCTCAGGGAGGGAAGCCAATTGTTTCTGGAAGAAACTGGATAAGGCCGAAATCTGGACTTTTAAGGAGCCTAAACGTAGGCCCACACCCACTCCTAACTGTAGAAAAAGGAGAAAACGTCCCAGTTGAAATTCCACTGCAGGAAAGAGATTTTTTTCCAAATACGGTGGTAATATTTAGACGTTACCCCTTTTCTGGCTGGGATCAGGGTTGGAATAACCCTGTCCGGGATCCCTTTCCAGGCTACAATTTGACACTCAATCTCCATGCCGTCAAATGTAGCAGTGTTAAGTCTTGATAGACGAATGGCCCTTGTTGTAGAAGATCCTCTCGAAGAGGCAGAGGACAAGGGTCCTCTAGGAGCATCTCCAGTAGATCCGCATACCAGGCCCTTCTTAACCAGTCCGGAGCAATGAGAATTAAGTGAAGCTTTCCCTTTATTCTTTAGAGAATTCTTGGGATCAATGGAAGAGGTGGAAAAACGTAAACCATCTGGTAGCCCCATGGAGTCACCAGAGCGTCCACAGCTACTGCTTGTGGGCTCCTCGACCTGGAACAATACTGCTTGAGCTTCTTGTTGAGACGAGAGGCCATCATGTCGATTTGCGGAATTCCCCACCAAAGTGTCAAGGACTCGAACACCTGCGGGTGAAGGTCCCACTCTCCTGGGTGGAGATTGTGTCTGCTGAGGAAGTCCGCTTTCCAGTTGTCTACTCTCGGAATGAAGATTGCCGACAGCGCCACCGCGTGTCTTTCTGCCCAGAGGAGAATTCTTGTTACCTCTGACATTGCTGCTCCGCTCTTCGTTCCGCCCTGTCGGTTTAAGTATGTTACTGCAGTCACATTGTCTGACTGAACTTGAACGGTGTGATCTTGAAGAAGATGTGATGCCTGTAGAAGGGAGTTGTGTATATGGCCATTAGCTCCAGAACGTTGATCAGAAGAATGGTTTCCTGACTTGACCATTTTCCTTGGAACTGTTCCCCTTGGGTGACTGCTCACCAACCTCTGAGGCTTGCATCTGTGGTTAGCAGAATCCAATTTTGAATCCTGAACCTTCGACCCTCGGTCAGGTGAGAAGTCTGAAGCCACCACAGAAGAGAAAATAGGATTTTGGTACTTACCAGGTAAATCCTTTTCTTTGAATCCATAGGGGGCACTGGAGTACTCTTGGGATATGGACGGCTTAGCAGAAACAAAGGCACTGAATATTTAAATTTAGAACTCTCCACCCCTCCATATCCCAGAGTACCTCAGTGTACGACCTCAGTGTTTTTTACTGAGCCGAACAGGAACTATAAAGAGGTTGACAATGGAGAATTCCTATAACATAACGGACAACAACAAAGTTGACACATAACGTTACTGACAACTAAACAGTTGACACCATAACCGATAAACCTTTATAATTTGACCCAATCGGTGAAAATGTGTTACCATAAGCTCCTCTGAGCTTAATACAACCCAGGTAAAACTGCTCTGGGTGGGCATCCAGTGCCCCCTATGGATTCAAAGAAAAGGATTTACCTGGTAAGTACCAAAATCCTATTTTCTTTTTGATCCACTAGGGGTCACTGGAGTACTCTTGGGACGTACCAAAGCTTCCCTCGTGGGCGGGAGAGCTGTTTGACACCTGTAACAGTAGGCGGCCAAAGCTAGATGCTAATGCCGCAACCGTTTCAAACTTGTAAACGCGCACAAACGTGTGCACTGAAGACCATGTAGCCGCGTCGTAGAAGCTCCACGACCAGCTGGTCATGACGGTCCCACAGAACCTGTGGGATAAGCTATTACTGACGTAGGCGACTGTAACTTAGCCTTAAGGTAAGCCTGATGTTTAGTCAGTTTTATCCAACTGGATAATGTCTGCTGAGAAGCTGGCTAACCCCACTTGGCAGCATCATAGAGAACAAACAACGTATCCGTATTACGAACTGTAGACGTTCGGGACATATAAACGCGTACCACATTCAGAATTGTAGAATGTGCTGTCAACACAGGAACCACTATTGGTTGATTGATGTGAAAAAATGACACTAGCTTTGGTAAGAAATCGGAATTCGTCCGAAGTTCCGCTCTGTCATCAGGAAACCCAAATACGGTGGCTTGCAATACAAGGCACCCAAATTTGAAAAAAAAAAACGCCTTGCCGAAGCTAAGGCTAGAAGAAAAACGTTTTCCAAGGGAGAACTGAATCCCCACTTGTTGTAAGGGTTCAAAATATGAAGACTGTAAGAAATCTGAACCCAGCTTCAAGTCTCATGGCGCTGTAGGTGGGATAAATGGAGGCTGCACTCTGAGGACACCCTGTAGAAAGGTGTGTACCGACGGCAATAGAGCCAATCGTCTTTGAAAATGAATTGACAACACAGATACCTGCACCCTCAGTGTAGATAAACGCAGTTCTCCATCCCACCCCGTCTGTAAAATAACAGAATACGGGTAACTTGAAAGAGGATGTCGGAAACTTCCGAGCTTCACACCAACCTATATAGGCACGCCAAATTCTGTAATAATGAGCTGCCGTAACCGGCTTCCTAGCTCGTAACATGGTTGGTATAACCGATACTGTAATGCCCTCTCTCTTTTCTTAAGAGGGCGGTCTCAACAACCACCCCGTCAACCGCAGGCGCGGAAAATAGGGGTAAAAGAACGGTCCCTGTTGTAACGGGTTGGTTGAGCGGCCAAGGATCGTGTGCGAGTAATCCTTGGAGATTCGAGAAGCAAGCTCTCCGAAACCCATGAGATATCACAAGTATGACTGTGACGAACTGTCTTATGATCCGTTTTAGCAACTGAGAGAGCAGCGGAAAACGGTGGCACCAGACACACGAGGCTGTACGACCACGCGAATGTGAGAGCATCCACCGCTACTGACCTTGGGATCTGTCGTTCTGTACACATACTGGGCGTTTGTAATTGTGGCGAGATGCCATCATGTCCACCTGAGGGTAACCCCACCTGTGGACCCACATGTGAAACACCTCTGGATTTAATGCCCAGTCTCCTGGATGAAAATCCCGACGGCTGAGATCATCTGTCTAACAGATGTCCACTCCCGGAATGAACCCAGTCGACAATATCACCTTGTGGTATTCTGGGCAATTGAGGATTCGAGCTAGCTCCCGCATTGCCATGCGGCTTCTCGGGCCTCCCTGGTTGTTGTGTATGCAACTACCGTTGCGTTGTCTGACTACACTTGGACAGACTGAAAGCAAAGCATGTAGTGCATTGTAAATTGCACGGAGTTCCAGGACATTTATAGACAGCAATCTGTCGTGATCCGTTTTAGAAACCCTGTCGCTGACCTTTTTAAACTACAACTCCTCAACCTCTGAGACTCTCGCCCAGAGTAGAGACACCCTCGCCCCCCTGTGGGAAACGCGAGTGAAACCCGCCGAACTGAAGCGCTTCGAAAACACATCATTGTTCCTAATAGGCGAATACACCAATGTACCGCTAGTGTGCGTGGCTTTTGCACTAATTGTACCAGATGGTATAATCTGTTCTTTCTGGTGTAGTAGGTAAATCTTTGATTTACCGTATCTGTAATCATACCTAGGAATTGAAGTCGTTCAGACGGAATTAGATGCGATTGTTTTTGAACTTGAGCCTGCCACCGTGGTGTACGTTAGCAGCGCAAGTAAGAGGAACCTCTGTTGAGACAGAGCTCTTATGAGCAGATCGTCTAAGTATGGAACGATAGTTACCGCCAGGGCTCTGAGATGAGCTATCATCACAAACATCACTTTGGTGAATACCCGAGGCGCTGACAAGAGGCCAAACGGTAGAACCTGAAATGGTTAATGGTTGTGGCGTATTGCAAAACGCAAGAACCTGTGATGTGATGACCAAACCGGAATGTGTAAGTACGCATCCTGGAGATCAAGCGCAATCATGCAATCTTGTGGCTCCAAATATGCAAATACTAACCGCAGAAAATCCATCTTCAATCTGTAGTAAGTGACTTGCTGATTGAGACTGCGACGGAGCCCTCCGGCTTCGGTACCACAAACAGACGGGAATAATAACCCTGACCTTGTTGGTGTACCAGGCCTGGAATTAAAAACTGCTGAATCCAGCAGAGACTGAATGGCAACCTGCCAAAACGCCTTATTTCGTCCGACAGAGGCAGTCCTGTCTTTTAACCCTAAATAGCGGATCCATCCATGAGTGGATGGCTGGAAACCCGGCAAATGTAACGTGTAAAGGCGCGCTCCCACAATTGGAAATTCGAGATGGGCTGGGAGCCCGTCAAGCCACTGGCTTGTTGTGACTTTAGCGCCCTGGCGTTACAAGGCGTGACTGTTTTTGTACCACAGCCTTGAAAAGACTGAAGTCTAAAGGGATTAAACGCCGGACCAGAGTATTTCCGTTTAGACACCGGAGGAGGCAATGGCTAGACTTTACCCCCCTCCCCCGCCTTGGCCTGAATATCAAATTTAGGACCACACAACTTCTGGCCTTGTCGTGCTGAAACTAGCGACGATGAAAAGCGAGAATCGAGGTAACAGGCGGCAGCAGAAGCTTTACAGAGATACTCTGCAGCTTCTCATTAACGATAAGTCTAACGTGATCGTCATTGTTTCCATACATAGCCTAGTGACCCAAATGTATCTTGGGTCTTTATAAGGTTTGACACAGACGAATTCACCAATGGCGGATTCTCCCATTTAGATGTGGAAACGGGTAAATAGACTTAAATCTTAGTCAGATATTCTGAATAAGAAACTCATTGAAGATCTGTCGTTTATTAAATTCGACGGATTAGATGTTAGAGTCTCCTTAGTCTCTGTAAAATTGAGACATTGACTCACTGGTCATTAGCAATGTATGGTTGCACAAACCCCGCACTATCTGACTGCTGGTCTAATGTACCCTTCTCACTCGTAGTTATCGCTGTGAGGTTTGACATAGAATTGTCAGACTGCATTAAATTATAAGACCAGTTACATTAACACCCTGGTACCCAAAGGGAAGTTGGACCTTTGGAAAGGCTGAGACTCCTCCGTTAGAGCTGGCGGAGTAACTTCCGAGACTCCGATCTTACCGCTCCTGTCGAGCGGAGTTAATTTGAATTGCCAATGCTTAACATAGGATCTGGGAATGAACCGGCTTCCGGAGTGGAAACCTACAAAGCAACTGAATCTGTGGTAGATTTATGTACAGACATTGTAGTAAACCTTGTTTTTAGTCTGTGTTGGAGCCTTACCCCTTATACACACAGACAACACAATAGCCAAAGGCCAGACACTTGCACAACCCAGTAAAATCTTTACTTAAGGTGTGTAATATATATATATATATATATTTATGTCGAAATACAGTTCACATGGCTAGCCTATGTGAAATTTGAACCAAAATTCCCACTAACACCCCTGCGCCTCCGTGTGGAGTAGAGATGTAGGGCAGGAATGTTCTGGAATTACAAACTGGAAGAAACAGGAAGCATGGTTAAAATGGCCCCCATGCCATGCTTACACTGAAAATCACAGGACAGATTACAATACCTGCTGCAGTGTTAATATAGACTCAATAGACTATTATCCATTGATAATCACAGTCTAGTAAACAGTGATAAACACATGCAGGTTACAATACATGTTTGTGACAGGACGGTACCGTACGGAAGCACTCGCCGCTTGCCGCGTCCCGTCGACTGCGCACAGATTGGAAAGTCAAGCCGCACGAGGCCTGACCACATAGGGGATTCCTGCTTACCGCCAGTAACCGCCTGTTACTGACTCCACCCACTGCGCTGTGGGCGGGTTCTCGCTGCCACCACCAAACTCCTAACCTGCCGTGGCGTTTGGAACCACGGTTCTGCTCTGTATGTGCCGACGCACTGCTTTACCACAGCTGTGTGGTGCTGACGAATCCCCACTAGCCACTTGCTAGGCCTCTACCGGTAGCTGGCGGAAGGCGGAGCTTGGAGACGCTAGGTGCTTCCCTGGACAGCCGGAGGACGGGGCTAGGTTTGGCCTAACCCTGTTGGTCACAAGATGAAGCAGTCTTCTTGAGGCAAAGGTGTTTATTGCTCAATGATAACCTTTAAAAAGGCTCTTCCCTATTGCTAGGGGCAACAGCATACAATTAGATGTTTTCAACAGAAGAAGATGTTACAATACACACTCCTATGGGCCAACTGCCCTTCTTTTATCCCTCTCCAAGACCCCTTACCACAGGGGGTAAGCCCGCCCTGTGGTGCACAACCAATCAATGTTTACCCATGAGCTGTGCATGCTCTGGTCTCATGCACACCTAACATTGTTCCCTATGGACAGTGGGGAGTGGTCGGTCTCCTTGGACTCTCCCATCTGGGAGAGTCAGGATACTCCCCGGTGCCGTTCAGTCTGGCTGGGGGGAAGTTTTTCCCTCCTAAACTGACTTCCAGAAACCTGCCCGGGACCCCTCTCACTGCCTGCAGCCTGAATTTGGGCTCCAGAGCTGGGCAGCCTGGCTTCCCGGTCCAGGTTTCTTGGCACTACGGCTGATCTCCATGGAGCTCCAAGAAACCACTCAGCTTGTTTCATAGCTAAGCTGCTTCTCTCTCTCCCTGTGCCTCTTGGAAATGTGAGGCTGGATGGGAAAACATTCAGTTTTTGGGGAAAAGGTCTGGGAGAATCCATCAGCCTGCACAGCTATGGATTCCCCCCTCCTGGGACACACAATCAAGTAAGTGCAATTTATCCTTAAATACATTACATTTTAAATCACACTGTACATTTCCCTTTAAATATACACTGAGCCTGTGCCTTGCACAGACTCTACATACTCAGGCACTGCAGTGCCTTACAACACACTGTATGTCATTATTTTACACAATGTTTCGGTCTGTAACTACTGTGTACTAGCCCTGCAGCCTGGCTGCTAGGGCTCTCTGTGTGCTGGAGGTATGGGGCTGGCTTCCCCCACCCTCCAGCCTGTCTGCCTGCCACTGGGGTCCAGGGAGCTGGCTCTCCCTGTCCCCCCAGTGTGGCACTACTTTTGTGGCCCCGCCGCACGCAGCGGCGCACCCCCCTGTACTGAAGCCCGGCGGCCCGGGACACTTGTCCCGGCCGCCGTGACTCTGGCTCTGTTGCAGCGCTGAGGCGCCGGGAGCGTAGCTCCCGGACCCCAGCGCTCATCAGCCTGCTTGCCAACCTAATTTCCCCAACACCGCTAGGGAGCCGGCTAGCCCGGTCCCCCGTGAGCGGTGCTGACTTGTGGCCTCGCTGCAGCGTCCGGCGGGGAGCCGGGCTGCAGCGCACCCCCCTCGCCGGCTAGCAGCCCGGGACGTCCGTCCCGGCTGCTGCGGCTGGCCACCCGTGCTGGGCTGAGGCGCTGGGAGCAGAGCTCCCGGCCCCCAGCGGCGGCTCTCACAGAGAGCACTGCAGCGGGAGCCGAGCTCCCAGCCGCAGCGCTCACCCTTCTCCCCGGCGCGCACACTCCAGTGCGCCCGGGGCTACACTGACCGCTGCCGGGAGCGGAGCGGAGCTCCCGGACTCCGGCGGTCAACGGCTGCCTTCTCTCCCCCGGCGCGCACACACTGCTGAGCGCGCCGGGGGGCTGTCCTCCCTGCCGTGGTCTCCGGAGGGGTCCGGGACCACGGCACATTTTAAAAATACAGGATTTAAACATTTTTTTTTTATAACACACGGCGCCTAGCGCCCATTACTTTTTAAATATGGCGCCAAGCGCCCATTGTCCTGTAGAATGGCGCCTGGCACTAGGGGTTAACCCCTTCAGTGCCGCAGGCGGCCATTCTCCTCGTGGCTGGGGTCCCTCCGGCCACACTCCTCCCCCCCATTCAACAGTTCATCCATAGTGTAGTGGGCCTCTCTTCGTGGGTGCACAATGTTCAAATAGTCCACCTGAAGTCCAAGTTCAAGGCTCCACCACAAAAGTCTGTCCAATTCCCCCAAGGTAGGTTGCAGCCACCTAACAGGTAGGTGGTAAGTCACCACGGTGGGGGGCCGGTTACAAACAAGTGCCACCCACGGTGTCCCAATTGTGGCATACCCCACCTCCCACAATAGCAGCTTTCTGCTCAAACAGGCCACAGGGTGCTCCTGCCCATGTGGCTCTTTCTGGCTCGGTACTGCTCCCAGTCCGTGCAGTGGCGCAATAGTTCGTAACACACAGTCCTGGTCAAGAATGTGCGCCATCAGCACTGGAGCGGGTACCTGAGCCTCCTTCAATGACTGGAATGCCAACTCGCAAGCGGGTGCAAAGTCCACTGACTTGGGAATGCCCTTCCTAGCCATCTCTGTCAAGGGGTTCACTACAGGACTAAAGTCAATGACAACATGTCCGTAGAGCCTTACAGGTTCTAAGGTCAGTACCGGTCTGGGTGATGTGGGCCGGGGACAGCCTCTGGTTGCCTCCACCCCCTCTGGGTTGGGCCTACCCCTGTCTCCTCCCACATGGTGCCCCAGGCACTGCACCTTCGTCATACCTATCTGGCAACTGTCTGCCCTAATTGTCAGACCTGCCCTCCAATCCTCTTCTGTCGACCTATGACTCGGGAAACCTACCCTGTCACCTAGGCCTACTCTTCCCTCCTCGTCCGCTACCTGTGCCACAGTGATGGCGGCCAGACCACCAGCCTCTGGATCCTGTGTGGCATCCACTACAGGGAGGCTGCGTGTCTTCCCCAATCTACTGCGCACAGGCAGGGGACCTGCTATGTCCACAGCAATTTGCTGCGAGGGTTCTCCTATGGGCAGAGGCCCAGAGACAACACAAACGCTGGAGTGCCCCGGCTGCCAACGCATGGCACCAGCCTTACAGTTGGTCTGGGCGTCATCCGACATTCCAGACCAGGGTAAGCTCTGTGTCAGGCACTTCAGGGTACGGTCTGTCTCCGGGTTGCTGTCCAAAGGGGTTTCGCTGGCAACCGACACCGGTTGCGCAGGAACGTTCCCTGAGGGGACCAGTTGGACACATTCCATATCTGGTCTATCCCCTCCCACTTTCCTGTCTACTCTGTACCTTAACCCTTCCCGCCCGGTCAAACTTCCTGCCCCAACCCTGTCAAGGCCGCTGCCAGAGTGGCGCCTCATGCCTTTCGGGGATGGGTCAGAGAGTTGAGCCTCCCTAAACTCCTGCCTGTGGCCCTCAATCTCTCCTAAATTGGGACACTCTACAGGGGGATCTAGGTGGGGACTACTAGGGTCAGTCTGGTAGGGGTCAGTCATGGAAAAATCAGTGTGGTTTCTCATACTCACCGCCGGAGTTGGCAAACCACTTGGGTCAGGAGCATCATTGGGCACCCCCACAGGATCAAACGAGCTGGAACCGACATCCTCTGCGTTGCTAGTGGACGTGGGCATACCAGAGGCAAAAGGCATGCGGGGTCGATGTGCTGATCTAGCCGCTGTAATCTTTTCCTCTGGGCTGGTTGATGCTGTGGTTGGCTGTGCTGGCAGTTGTCTAGCAGCTGTAGTCTTTTCCTCTAGGCTGTGCTGGAGTAGCTGATGTCAACAGTGGTTTTGGAACTTGACTCCGGGGAATGGCGCCAACAAACGTAGTGACGATCCCACCACCCAGATCATTTCCTAGGACCACATCAGTTGGGAGACCATCCATGACGCAACTTCTCGCAATTCTGGTCCAGCTCCCCAGTCCAGGTAGACTCTTGCCATGGGAACCGCTTTTTCTGTTCCTTCTGCCAGGGTGATCGTGGCAGTGCGACCCTGCAATACTGCAGCAGGATCTATAAGGTGGGGGCTCACCACAGTGATTGAGGCCCCAGAGTCTCTTAGGCCTTCTCCCTGCAGGGGTCCCACGTGGACTGGCTGCAGGTGCCTCCACATGTTGTGTAGGGGCTGTTTGGCCATGCAGGTGACTCTCTCTGCAGAGTGCACCTGTCTCTCGCCACACTCCATTGGACTGACTGGAGGGGGAACAGTCTCTGTAGGCTCATCTCCTCTCGTCAAACAAGCGAGCCGGGCTCCAGCACTCGGATTTGGGGCACGAGTCTGGGGTGCTTGGGATGCAGGACAGTTCATCCACAGATGTCCAATTTTCCCACAGCCGTAGCACTTCTTCTCCAGTCGTGGCACCGATGATCTCTGATCAGTTGCAGGGACACTGCGGTGCGGTTGCTGGCCAAGAGCACCCGGGTTGGAAGATGCTTGTCTTTGGGGGTGATGAGCTGAAGAGGGGGGTCCCCTTGGTGGTACAGTCTGTTGGAGCTGGCTGCTGGCGGGGCGCTTCTGCCCCCGTGGCCGAATTGCCACATATTTGTCGGCTAATTGGGCAGCCATTTTTAAGCTGGGTGGCTCCCGATCTAGCACCCACTCCTTCACTTCTTGGGCGCACCTGCGGTAGAACTGCTCCCTGCAGATCAGGTCGATCAGTGCGTCCCATGTAGTGGCTTCAGAATCCTTCACCCACTTCACCACGTACTGCCGCAGCTGGGTGGCGAACTGCTCATGGGTGCTGCTAGGATTCTTGGGCAAGTCTCTGAACTTCTTCCTGTAAGACTCTGGAGTGATGAAGAATCGCTGGAGGAGGGCCTTCGCGACTTCGTCGTAGTTCCCACAGTCCTCCGTGGCCACTCCTCGATAGGCCTCCAAGGCCTCTCCATGCAGAGTGGGCACAAGGTGTCTCACCCACTCTGACTTGGGTAGATCGTGTAGTTTACAAGTCCTTTCAAAAACTTGCAAATGTCCATCAATGTCCCCATCACTGTCTGCAAACTTGGCAAACTGTATACGTCCTGATCTGTGTACAATAGCTGACAACGGCTCCCGGGGTACCACGGCCTGTGGTGCCCGCTCATCACGCCACATCTGGATGATGATCAAGCGCTCTTGCTCTGTTGCCCTTTCCCCCAATTCCGCTAGCCGATCTGCTAGGGTATCCGGGCCGCCCCTCCTGGGACGTTGGGATCCTGGCCCTGCTAGGGATTGCTGGGAAACATTGCTGCTGTGAGAGAGGGCGGGACTTGTGGTTCTCACCGGTTCCTTACGAAGGTCCACTGTTGGGCCGTCCTCTGCGATGCTGACGCCGTCAGTGCTTTCCACCTCCGCCCGATGAGACTCCTCCACGCTCCTGAGCGCCGCCTTCATGACGCTTCTGGACGCGTTGGAAGGGATATCCACACCCTTCCCCTGGCATACGATCTCCAGATCCTCCTTGGACATTCCGCTGAATTCCGCCATCTTGTGCGTTCTCCTGCGCTGCAGTTACTCCTCTCCTGAGTAACTCGGCTTCTCCAATCGGGTGATGAAAAGCCGCCTGGGAATATCCCACCACTATGCCACCAATTTCTGTGACAGGACGGTACCGTACGGAAGCACTCGCCGCTTGCCGCGTCCCGTCGACTGCGCACAGATTGGAAAGTCAAGCCGCACGAGGCCTGACCACATAGGGGATTCCTGCTTACCGTCAGTAACCGCCTGTTACTGACTCCACCCACTGCGCTGTGGGCGGGTTCTCGCTGCCACCACCAAACTCCTAACCTGCCGTGGCGTTTGGAACCACGGTTCTGCTCTGTATGTGCCGACGCACTGCTTTACCACAGCTGTGTGGTGCTGACGAATCCCCACTAGCCACTTGCTAGGCCTCTACCGGTAGCTGGCGGAAGGCGGAGCTTGGAGACGCTAGGTGCTTCCCTAGACAGCCGGAGGACGGGGCTAGGTTTGGCCTAACCCTGTTGGTCACAAGATGAAGCAGTCTTCTTGAGGCAAAGGTGTTTATTGCTCAATGATAACCTTTAAAAAGGCTCTTCCCTATTGCTAGGGGCAACAGCATACAATTAGATGTTTTCAGCAGAAGAAGATGTTACAATACACACTCCTATGGGCCAACTGCCCTTCTTTTATCCCTCTCCAAGACCCCTTACCACAGGGGGTAAGCCCGCCCTGTGGTGCACAACCAATCAATGTTTACCCATGAGCTGTGCATGCTCTGGTCTCATGCACACCTAACATTGTTCCCTATGGACAGTGGGGAGTGGTCGGTCTCCTTGGACTCTCCCATCTGGGAGAGTCAGGATACTCCCCGGTGCCGTTCAGTCTGGCTGGGGGGAAGTTTTTCCCTCCTAAACTGACTTCCAGAAACCTGCCCGGGACCCCTCTCACTGCCTGCAGCCTGAATTTGGGCTCCAGAGCTGGGCAGCCTGGCTCCCCGGTCCAGGTTTCTTGGCACTACGGCTGATCTCCATGGAGCTCCAAGAAACCACTCAGCTTGTTTCATAGCTAAGCTGCTTCTCTCTCTCCCTGTGCCTCTTGGAAATGTGAGGCTGGATGGGAAAACATTCAGTTTTTGGGGAAAAGGTCTGGGAGAATCCATCAGCCTGCACAGCTATGGATTCCCCCCTCCTGGGACACACAATCAAGTAAGTGCAATTTATCCTTAAATACATTACATTTTAAATCACACTGTACATTTCCCTTTAAATATACACTGAGCCTGTGCCTTGCACAGACTCTACATACTCAGGCACTGCAGTGCCTTACAACACACTGTATGTCATTATTTTACACAATGTTTCGGTCTGTAACTACTGTGTACTAGCCCTGCAGCCTGGCTGCTAGGGCTCTCTGTGTGCTGGAGGTATGGGGCTGGCTTCCCCCACCCTCCAGCCTGTCTGCCTGCCACTGGGGTCCAGGGAGCTGGCTCTCCCTGTCCCCCCAGTGTGGCACTACTTTTGTGGCCCCGCCGCACGCAGCGGCGCACCCCCCTGTACTGAAGCCCGGCGGCCCGGGACACTTGTCCCGGCCGCCGTGACTCTGGCTCTCTTGCAGCGCTGAGGCGCCGGGAGCGTAGCTCCCGGACCCCAGCGCTCATCAGCCTGCTTGCCAACCTAATTCCCCCCACACCGCTAGGGAGCCGGCTAGCCCGGTCCCCCGTGAGCGGTGCTGACTTGTGGCCTCGCTGCAGCGTCCGGCGGGGAGCCGGGCTGCAGCGCACCCCCCTCGCCGGCTAGCAGCGCGGGACGTCCGTCCCGGCTGCTGCGGCTGGCCACCCGTGCTGGGCTGAGGCGCTGGGAGCAGAGCTCCCGGCCCCCAGCGGCGGCTCTCACAGAGAGCACTGCAGCGGGAGCCGAGCTCCCAGCCGCAGCGCTCACCCTTCTCCCCGGCGCGCACACTCCAGTGCGCCCGGGGCTACACTGACCGCTGCCGGGAGCGGAGCTCCCGGACTCCGGCGGTCAACGGCTGCCTTCTCTCCCCCGGCGCGCACACACTGCTGAGCGCGCCGGGGGGCTGTCCTCCCTGCCGTGGTCTCCGGAGGGGTCCGGGACCACGGCACATTTTAAAAATACAGGATTTAAACATTTTTTTTTATAACACACGGCGCCTAGCGCCCATTACTTTTTAAATATGGCGCCAAGCGCCCATTGTCCTGTAGAATGGCGCCGGGCACTAGGGGTTAACCCCTTCAGTGCCGCAGGCGGCCATTCTCCTCGTGGCTGGGGTCCCTCAGGCCACACTGTTAATATAGGCTCAATAGCCTATTATACCCTGCATAATCACAGGCAGGTCACAATCCAGTTAATATAAACTCTGCCTGCAGTTAATTCTGTATTAACATTCCTATAGATATGGCAGCCTGCTATTCTTCCCCTTGCAGCCGCGCTGTAATCAGCCAGGTTTCCCCCCCCCCCCCCCCCTCTCTGTACTCCCTGTAGCGCTGTCTTAGCGGTGAGCCGGGAAGCTCATTGCAGGGAGGCGAGGGACACATTTCAGAGCAGCGGAGATCGGCTGGCCGGGGCGCGTAGCTGTCGCTAGCCGAGCTGCGGCGGGTCTCCCCCTGAGCGCTGCACTTTCAATACAGCGCTGACGGAGCGCCTGGCGGGAGGACGGAGCGCCTGGGGCGGGCGGCCGGAGCGGGCAGACGGAGCGCTGGACGGAGCGGCTATTATGAGCGGCAGTGAGCGGGCGCATCCAACGGACCCCACACAGCGGGGCGGCAGCCTGCGCTGACCGCCCCGTTTCCCCAGCATACCTTTTGTAGGAGGTCTGCGACGGGCTTCTAAGCTCAGAGTTCTCCGGTCATAGCTGCGACGGGGCTTCTATGTGTAAGCTCCGTCCAGCTCATGTTCACTCGTTCATGGCTGCGACGGGGCTTCTTTCTGTAAGCTCCGTCCAGCTCTTCTGCCATCTGATCACTCCTTCATGGCTGCGACGGGGCTTCTATGTGTAAGCTCCGTCCAGCTGTTGAAGGAGCAGTGGGCTGCCTGTGGCTGTGAGGGTGCTCTTTGTGAGGACCGACACGCCATGCGCTGCCCGTGCAGCGGCACTATCCCGGACCCATGTTTTTCCAGAAACTGGGAAGGGATGTGCTATAGTAAAAAGGAAAAAGGAAAAATGAAAAATTAATAAAATCTTCCACAAAGTGTGGGAAGTTCCCACAAGCCTTGTTAGTGCTGTGAGCACAGAAAAAACACTGAGGTCGTACACTGAGGTACTCTGGGATATGGAGGGGTGGAGAGTTCTAAATTTAAATATTCAGTGCCTTTGTTTCTGCTAAGCCGTCCATATCCCAAGAGTACTCCAGTGACCCCTAGTGGATGAAAAAGAAATCCTGGCTTTTGGCGACAGACGTATCTTCTGGTGCATGTGAAGATGCGATCCGGACCATTTGTCCAACAGATCCAGCTGGAAGGGCCTTGCATGAAACCTTCCGTAATGCAGAGCCTCATAAGAGGCTTCCATCTTCCCCAGAAGGCGAATGCATAGATGCACCAATATCCGGGCTGGTTTAGAACATCCTGCACCTTCGACTGGATTACCAATGCCTTTTCCAACAGAAGGCATACCTTCTGTTCCTCCGTATCCAGGAACGGAAGCCCCCATGTTGGTTCCAGGTGGGATTTTGTTAGGTTCAGAATCCATCCGTGATCCTGGAGTAGTCAGGTTGAGAGGGCAATGCTGTCCAACAACCTCTCCCTGGATGGTGCTTTAATCAGCAGGTCATCCAGATACGGCATTATGTTCACTCCTTGCTTGCGGAGGAGAAACATCATCTCTGCCATTACCTTGGTGAACACCCTCGGTGCCGTGGAGAGGCCAAATGGCAGGGCCTGAAACTGGTAGTGACAGTCCTGTAGTGCAAATCGTGGATAAGCCTGATGAGGCGGCCAAATCGGAATATGAAGGTACGCATCCTTGATGTCCAGAGACACTAGAAATTCCCCCTCCTCCAGACCTGAGATCAACGCTCTCAGAGACTCCATCTTGAACTCGAACACCTTTAAGTACGGGTTCAGTGACTTGAGGTTTAAAATGGTCCTTACCGAACCATCCGGTTTCGGTACCACAAACAGGTTGGAGTAATAACCTTTGTTTTGTAGTTGAAGTGGAACTGGGACAATGACCTGAGTTTGTATCAGTTTCTGAATTGCTGGCTGCAAAGTCAGACCTGCTTCTGAAGAAACTGGTAAGCCTGATTTGAGGAATCTGTGATGTGGGAGTTCTTGAAACTCCAGTCTGTAGCCCTGGGTGATAAGGCCTTTGACCCAGGGATCCAGGCAAGATGTCCAAATGTGACTGAAATAACGTAACTGGGCTCCCACCTGCCTGTCCTCCAGGCACTGTGGACCACTGTCATGCTGAAGGCTTTGAGGAAGCAGACCAGGAGGTCTGTTCTTGAGAACCTGCAGCTGCCGGCAACCCGCTAACCGGGACGCCGGCCATCTACTCACCACTCTTCTTACGTCTGGCTCTGTTACGGGTGGCGGCGTGCGGCGGGTCTGTATGCTCGCCGTGATGGGGCTTGCGAATAGATCCCTCAGGAGCTATGTCCTGTCAGTGGAGAACGGGACCATTAACCTATAGGAGGTTGGGCAGTCCCACCCCCCAAGTCCCATGAAGCAGACAGGCTGGTGCCAATAACTCCTGCCTGAAACTAACAAACAGAAAAATAAATGCAGAAAACTCATCAGGAGCTTCCCTAAGCGTGATTGGCTCCTCCGGGTACATTTTCTAAACGGAGTCTGGTAGGGGCTTAGAGGGAGGAGCCAGCGCACACTATTGATTTCTTAAAGTGCCAAGGCTCCTAGTGGACCCATCTATACCCCCACTGTACTAATGTGGACCCCAGTATCTACATCCTCTAACTGTGGGGAACAGCACAGATTAGGGCCTCAAAGATTGTATCAGTCGTCAAACATTTCCCCAGGGTGACGCATCTGAAGTGGAACCCTCTCAGGATTGGAAATGACTGACCGCATACATTTCTCAGTGCGATGGCTGCTGCATGGTTCTGGCCCCCACCGCCAGCAGCGAATAGCAGAGAGGCGCCTTACCTGCTCCAGCCGTTCCAGGCACGGCTGGGCTCGCTGCTGTGTGCGTCAGAGCCAGCCAGGAATACTGATCAAGTTGCCAGCGCTCCAGCTGCCAGAACAGGGGAAATGGTCGCCGACAGCTCAGTCTCCATCATGGAAGAAAAGAGAAGAGCGTTGTATTGGGATTTACCCACATCTCACATGAGAGACAGTCTAAGGGATGAGAAGGAAAAGCATCTGTCTCTTCCTTACTAGTAGTGATGTCTCACAAACGTCAGCTTCTTCAGTGTGTAATACACCACACTACCGGCATGGATCAAAGCTCCCGCACCACTAGTATTAACGGGTTCTTCCTCAGACACGAGGACAGATCTGGCCTAGAAACTAGCTGGCCTTCATCCACTATATGAGGATAGATCAGATGGCTGAAAGCTATTGGGAGCCAGCGTTTCTGAGTCCAAGAAACTGAAACAGGATCTACACCTAAGCTAAACTTTCTGCTGGAAATGACAAAGCCTGCACCCATATAGCTTCATCAAAAATACTAAGGTAAAGTAAATTGCTTTCTTGGGGCAAAGTTACAGTACCTGCACCTTACAGTCACCCCAACTGGCGCCTGATGAGATTACGTATTTGCTGCAAACAGCTTAGACAGCGAACTAGAGAGAGAGAATGAGAGAGACGGAGAAAGACCAGGGGGGGAGAGACAGGGTGGTAGAGAGACAGGGGGGGGGGGGCAGAGGGGGGGGCAGAGGGGGGGGCAGAGGGGGGAGCGGGGGAGGGGAGAGGCAGGTGAACCGAATGACACTATTTGCATTGCTGCTCTCTCTCAGCAGCTGTCAGATCTCCCTGTAAGTCAGCCATAAAGCGATAGGAAGGCTGGCTGAGCCTTCCCATACCACTGACCTGCGAATCCTCCCACCGGATAAGGTATCCCCCCTCCAGTGGTGTCGGGAAGTGAGCGCGGCTTTATAATTGAAGCTTCCCTCTGTATCGCAGTCCAAGCGGATATGCAATTATGGGATCTGGGTAATCTACCAGTGGCGGTAATTGCCGGCACAGACCTTGATAACCCTGAGGGGCAGCCAATTCCAGAACCAGGAAGTTCATTGTAATAAAATGAAGGAGATGATAAATGCTGCGGTCTGGATCTGACAGAACTTAAAAATGACTGTGTTGGTGTTAACCAATCAAGGCACAGAGGGGGAGGAGCCTGAGCTGCATTTAATTCCGTTACTCTAGTCACCTACTTACCAGTGCCTATGATGAAATAAGAGAGTGCCCCCTACTTACCATCATCATATAGTCCTTTAAGCTTTCCTACAAAGGGTCTTTCTTCATCCTCACTTTCAATCAACACAAAGTCGCCAGGAGATATTGTCGCTTCACCGCCATTCCATCTCATTACAAGCCCCCTAAAACAAGATCACACGGAGCTGGATCACAGTCCCCAGATAAGATCACTCCTAATCCCCACCTTCACAATGTAAGATCCTAACTCATGATCCATCAGCACCTGCCTCCTTCCAGTGCCACTGCCTGCTCCCCCATACGCTGGGTACAGGTCACTGAGAGCTGCTGTGTCTTCCCCTGCACTATCCTTACCCCCAGTGCTCCTGTCTCCCCTCAGTGACACTGGCTGCTCCCCCATACGCTGGGTACAGGGTCACTGAGAGCTGATGTGTCTTCCCCTGCACTATCCTTACCCCCAGTGCTCCTGTCTCCCCTCAGTGACACTGGCTGCTCCCCCATACGCTGGGTACAGGGTCACTGAGAGCTGATGTGTCTTCCCCTGCACTATCCTTACCCCCAGTGCTCCTGTCTCCCCCTCAGTGACACTGGCTGCTCCCCCATACGCTGGGTACAGAGTCACTGAGAGCTGCTGTGTCTTCCCCTGTACTATCCTTACCCCCAGTGCTCCAGTCTCCCCCTCAGTGACACTGGCTGCTCCCCCATATGCTGGGTACAGGTCACTGAGAGCTGCTGTGTCTTCCCCTGTACTATCCTTATCCCCAGTGCTCCTGTCTCCCCCTCAGTGACACTGGCTGCTCCCCCATACGCTGGGTACAGGGTCACTGAGAGCTGATGTGTCTTCCCCTGCACTATCCTTACCCCCAGTGCTCCTGTCTCCCCTCAGTGACACTGGCTGCTCCCCCATACGCTGGGTACAGGGTCACTGAGAGCTGATGTGTCTTCCCCTGCACTATCCTTACCCCCAGTGCTCCTGTCTCCCCCTCAGTGACACTGGCTGCTCCCCCATACGCTGGGTACAGAGTCACTGAGAGCTGCTGTGTCTTCCCCTGTACTATCCTTACCCCCAGTGCTCCTGTCTCCCCCTCAGTGACACTGGCTGCTCCCCCATACGCTGGGTACAGAGTCACTGAGAGCTGCTGTGTTTTCCCCTGTACTATCCTTACCCCCAGTGCTCCTGTCTCCCCCTCAGTGCCACTACCTGCTCCCCCATACGCTGGGTACAGAGTCACTGAGAGCTGCTGTGTCTTCCCCTGCACTATCCTTACCCCCAGTGCTCCTGTCTCCTCTCAGTGACACTGGCTGCTCCCCCATACGCTGGGTACAGGTCACTGAGAGCTGATGTGTCTTCCCCTGCACTATCCTTACCCCCAGTGCTCCTGTCTCCCCTCAGTGACACTGGCTGCTCCCCCATACGCTGGATACAGGGTCACTGAGAGCTGCTGTGTCTTCCCCTGCACTATCCTTACCCCCAGTGCTCCTGTCTCCCCTCAGTGACACTGGCTGCTCCCCCATACGCTGGGTACAGGTCACGGAGAGCTGCTGTGTCTTCCCCTGCACTATCCTTACCCCCAGTGCTCCTGTCTCCCCTCAGTGACACTGGCTGCTCCCCCATACGCTGGGTACAGGGTCACTGAGAGCTGATGTGTCTTCCCCTGCACTATCCTTACCCCCAGTGCTCCTGTCTCCCCTCAGTGACACTGGCTGCTCCCCCATACGCTGGGTACAGGTCACTGAGAGCTGCTGTGTCTTCCCCTGCACTATCCTTACCCCCAGTGCTCCTGTCTCCCCTCAGTGACACTGGCTGCTCCCCCATACGCTGGGTACAGGTCACTGAGAGCTGCTGTGTCTTCCCCTGTACTATCCTTACCCCCAGTGCTCCTGTCTCCCCCTCAGTGACACTGGCTGCTCCCCCATACGCTGGGTACAGGGTCACTGAGAGCTGATGTGTCTTCCCCTGCACTATCCTTACCCCCAGTGCTCCTGTCTCCCCTCAGTGACACTGGCTGCTCCCCCATACGCTGGGTACAGGGTCACTGAGAGCTGATGTGTCTTCCCCTGCACTATCCTTACCCCCAGTGCTCCTGTCTCCCCCTCAGTGACACTGGCTGCTCCCCCATACGCTGGGTACAGAGTCACTGAGGGCTGCTGTGTCTTCCCCTGTACTATCCTTACCCCCAGTGCTCCTGTCTCCCCCTCAGTGACACTGGCTGCTCCCCCATACGCTGGGTACAGAGTCACTGAGAGCTGCTATGTCTTCCCCTGTACTATCCTTACCCCCAGTGCTCCTGTCTCCCCCTCAGTGCCACTACCTGCTCCCCCATACGCTGGGTACAGAGTCACTGAGAGCTGCTGTGTCTTCCCCTGCACTATCCTTACCCCCAGTGCTCCTGTCTCCTCTCAGTGACACTGGCTGCTCCTCCATACGCTGGGTACAGGTCACTGAGAGCTGCTGTGTCTTCCCCTGCACTATCCTTACCCCCAGTGCTCCTGTCTCCTCTCAGTGACACTGGCTGCTCCCCCATACGCTGGGTACAGGTCACTGAGAGCTGCTGTACCTTCCCCTGCACTATCCTTACCCCCAGTGCTCCTGTCTCCCCCCTCAGTGACACTGGCTGCTCCCCCATACGCTGGGTACAGGTCACTGAGAGCTGCTGTGTCTTCCCCTGCACTATCCTTACCCCCAGTGCTCCTGTCTCCCCTCAGTGACACTGGCTGCTCCTCCATACGCTGGGTACAGGTCACTGAGAGCTGCTGTGTCTTCCCCTGCACTATCCTTACCCCCAGTGCTCCTGTCTCCCCTCAGTGACACTGGCTGATCCTCCATACGCTGGGTACAGAGTCACTGAGAGCTGCTGTGTCTTCCCCTGCACTATCCTTACCCCCAGTGCTCCTGTCTCCCCTCAGTGACACTGGCTGCTCCTCCATACGCTGGGTACAGGTCACTGAGAGCTGCTGTGTCTTCCCCTGCACTATCCTTACCCCCAGTGCTCCTGTCTCCCCTCAGTGACACTGGCTGCTCCCCCATACGCTGGGTACAGGTCACTGAGATCTGCTGTGTCTTCCCCTGCACTATCCTTACCCCCAGTGCTCCTGTCTCCTCTCCGTGACACTGGCTGCTCCTCCATACGCTGGGTACAGGTCACTGAGAGCTGCTGTGTCTTCCCCTGCACTATCCTTACCCCCAGTGCTCCTGTCTCCCCTCAGTGACACTGGCTGCTCCCCCATACGCTGGGTACAGTCACTGAGAGCTGCTGTGTCTTCCCCTGCACTATCCTTACCCCCAGTGCTCCTGTCTCCCCTCAGTGACACTGGCTGCTCCTCCATACGCTGGGTACAGGTCACTGAGAGCTGCTGTGTCTTCCCCTGCACTATCCTTACCCCCAGTGCTCCTGTCTCCTCTCAGTGACAATGGCTGCTCCCCCATACGCTGGGTACAGGTCACTGAGAGCTGCTGTACCTTCCCCTGCACTATCCTTACCCCCAGTGCTCCTGTCTCCCCCCTCAGTGACACTGGCTGCTCCCCCATACGCTGGGTACAGGTCACTGAGAGCTGCTGTGTCTTCCCCTGCACTATCCTTACCCCCAGTGCTCCTGTCTCCCCTCAGTGACACTGGCTGCTCCTCCATACGCTGGGTACAGGTCACTGAGAGCTGCTGTGTCTTCCCCTGCACTATCCTTACCCCCAGTGCTCCTGTCTCCCCTCAGTGACACTGGCTGATCCTCCATACGCTGGGTACAGAGTCACTGAGAGCTGCTGTGTCTTCCCCTGCACTATCCTTACCCCCAGTGCTCCTGTCTCCCCTCAGTGACACTGGCTGCTCCTCCATACGCTGGGTACAGGTCACTGAGAGCTGCTGTGTCTTCCCCTGCACTATCCTTACCCCCAGTGCTCCTGTCTCCCCTCAGTGACACTGGCTGCTCCCCCATACGCTGGGTACAGGTCACTGAGAGCTGATGTGTCTTCCCCTGCACTATCCTTACCCCCAGTGCTCCTGTCTCCCCTCAGTGACACTGGCTGCTCCCCCATACGCTGGGTACAGGGTCACTGAGAGCTGCTGTGTCTTCCCCTGCACTATCCTTACCCCCAGTGCTCCTGTCTCCCCTCAGTGACACTGGCTGCTCCCCCATACGCTGGGTACAGGGTCACTGAGAGCTGCTGTATCTTCCCCTGCACTATCCTTACCCCCAGTGCTCCTGTCTCCTCTCAGTGACACTGGCTGCTCCCCCATACGCTGGGTACAGGTCACTGAGAGCTGCTGTACCTTCCCCTGCACTATCCTTACCCCCAGTGCTCCTGTCTCCTCTCAGTGACACTGGCTGCTCCCCCATACGCTGGGTACAGGGTCACTGAGAGCTGCTGTGTCTTCCCCTGCACTATCCTTACCCCCAGTGCTCCTGTCTCCCCTCAGTGACACTGGCTGCTCCCCCATACGCTGGGTACAGGTCACTGAGAGCTGCTGTGTCTTCCCCTGCACTATCCTTACCCCCAGTGCTCCTGTCTCCCCTCAGTGACACTGGCTGCTCCCCCATACGCTGGGTACAGGTCACTGAGAGCTGCTGTGTCTTCCCCTGCACTATCCTTACCCCCAGTGCTCCTGTCTCCCCTCAGTAGTGACACTGGCTGCTCCCCCATACGCTGGGTATAGGGTCACTGGGAGCTGTGGTGTCTTCCCTTGCACTACTCTGGTCTCCTCCCTATCAGTGACTGACGCTGCAGCTTGTAAATACGCTGTCACTGAGCGCCGTCATGCCTGTCCTACCCTTTCCACTGTACTTGTGACTTTTCTGTGGTTTTATTGCAATATTTGTATTTATGCTTTGTATTCTCACTGTTGTGCATGCTAGTAATATGGTGTACTTTTTGTATTTTAAATGTTAACCATTGCACTGCGTACACCTTGTGGCACATAAAAGATGATAATCATTCTTCCAAACAACACTGAATGCTGCTGACAGCAACCTTTCCTACTGCTCAATATGCATCTCCGTAGTATTCCAGTCCTCATGTCAGACACGAGCCAATCACAAATGAGCAACTGTTCCCCACAGTATAAGCACGCCTATATCCTGATTTTATCTCTGCTCTTCTAAACATTCCAATTACATGACTAGCTAAAGTATCCCTGTCCACTGCAAAGATAAGAGACATACCCTTAACTCTTTCTTCCAGGTCCATAGGATCCACAGGGATGACCTTTGTGTATGATGGAGAGCAGGATCAGGCAGCAAAACAGTTAAGCTTTCAGCTCCCAAAATGCACTGGTCCTTCTCCCTTATACCCCGCCCGCAGCTCAGGCTCCTCAGTTTTGTTAACAATCCCAAGGAATGAGCTGGAGAGAAGGAAGATCAGTACATACAGGAAACACTCTTACATAAAGAAGATGGAAACTGGTGACCAAGAGTAACCCATAGAAGCTAGGTGCGTCAGTGTGGGTGCCCTTTGGATCTTACGGACCTCAAAGATAGAGTTAACAAGGGTGAGTTTTACCATAACTCTTATTTTCTTCTTCAGGATCCACAGGCACCCATAGGGATGACCTTGGGGATGTCCCAAAGCATTTGAACTAGGGAGGGGACCCTCCTAAACTGAAAGGAGTACGTTGCACCTAAATGAGGCATCTTGAGATGACCACATGGCTGCCTTGCACAGTTCAGAAGACACACCATGACGGGCTGCCCACGAAGAACCCACAGAGCGAGGTCAGCCTGCGTGTAAGCCTGCAAGAGTCATGCAAAGCCATCTGGCCAAAGTTTGTTGGTAGCTGGCCAGCCCCGCTTGTGGAATCCATATAGGACACAGAGGTAATCCGTTTTTCTGAGGGAACAAATACAGTTCAAGTAGATTCGTAGCACACGGACCACATCCAGGGAGGCCTCACCTACCGAGACGTCCGGTGATTCGAAGGCCGGAACTATTAAGTCCTCATTAAGATGGAAGCTGGATACCACTTTGGGGAGAGAACCCTGTTTGATCCGTAGAACTGCTCTGTCGGGGAGCGGCAGAAAAGTGCTCCCAAGTCCGATACCCTTCTTGTCGAGGCTATAACCAAAACAAAGAGTCTTTGCAGTTAACCATTTGAGGACAAGAGAGTCTAGTGGTTCAAACGGTGACGTCTGTAATGAACGTAGAACTAGAGACAAATCCCACTGACCACCGGAGGGACAAAGGGAGGTTGAATCCGCAGTACCCCTTGAAGGAAGGTACGCACATCCAGCAACGGAGTAATCCGTTTCTGGAACCAGATGGACAGAGCCGAGACATGTAGTTTAAGAGAAGCCAGGCTAAGTCTGAGATCCAAACCTGCCTGGAGAAAGGCTTAGATTCTGGAAATCCAAAAAAACCAGAGGATAAAAGTGTCATTGAGCACACCAGTGGAGGTAAGCAGGCTTCCAGGCCCAGAGCGCTGTCTGAACAACCGAACGGGAGGACTCTTTAGACCTTAAGAGGGGTGACTCAAAAGCCATGCCGTCAAACACAGGCGAGCTAAGTCTGGGTGTAGATAGGGACCCTGAGACAAGAGGTCTGGTCGCAGAGGAAGTGGAAAGGGAATGTATATGAATAGATTGTGGTGATCCATGAACCAATATCACCAAGACCAGGCTGTAGCTACCAAGATCACAGCTTCCTGCTTGAATCTGTGAAGTACCCTGGGAAGGAGGGAGACCGGAGCTAAGAGGTACGCTAGATGGAAGGGTTATTTGACTGCCAGTGCATCCACGAAGGCTTCTTCGAGGTCTCTGTGCCTGGACCCGTACAATGGAAGCTTGCAGTTATGTCTTGGGGCCATGAGGTGCACTTCCGGAAGACTCCATTTGTCTACCAGATGTTGGAAGACTTCGGGATGTAAAGACCACTCTCCGGGCGTGCACATCCTGGCGACTGAGGAAGTCAGCCTCCCAGTTGAGGATACCCTGGATGAAGACTGTGGAGATGGCGTTCTGCCCATTTGAGAACGTGTGCCACTTCAGTCATTGCCGAGACACTGAGTGCCTCCCTGGTGATTGAGATAAGCCACTGCCATGGTGTTGTCTGACTGAACATGGACAAGACAATCCTGAAGAATGTCCTGAGCCACAGTGAGGGCCTTGTAGACAGCCTGAAGCTCCAGAACGTTGGTAAACTACTTTTGGTGGGAGTCCAGTGGCCCTGTAAGGTGCGACTTCTGTTGACTGATCCCAAACTGTGGAGGCTGGCGCCGGTGGTAAGCAGGACCCAATCCGGGATCCAGAATGGGCAACCCTTGTCCAGGTGGGAGGTTTGCAACCACAAGAGGGAGATCCGAACTTCTGGAGAGAGGACCATCGTCTGGGAATATTATCTGCTTGGGTTGGCCATTTCACCTGGATTGGATCAGACGTTTTAGGGGCCTGGAGTGGAACAGAGCATATTTCACAATGTCAAAGGTGGATACCATGGATCCCAAGGTCTGGATTGCGGAGTGAATGGACACCCTGCAATTGTGGAGGAAAACGCACACCCGTAGTTGCAGAGCCGCAAGCGTGTTCGGTGGCAGGAAGATTCTCCGCACATGAGCATCTAGAAGTGCTTCCAGATGTACCATCCGCTGAGAGGGGAATAGGGAAGACTTTTTCCAGTTGATTAGCCAACTGTGTCGCTGCAGTAAGACTATGGTTACCTGAAGATGGCGGTTGAGTACCTCCAAGAGTGTGCCAGAATCAGGTCGTCCAGGTAAGGGAGTACTCTGATCCCCTGACAAAGCTGAGCCTCCATGACAGCCATGAGCTTGGTAAAGACCCTCAGAGCTGTAGAAAGTCTAAAAGGCAGTACCTGAAATTGGAAATGTTGTAGGACAGCAAACCAAAGGTACTGCTGATGAGTGGATGCTATAGGTGCATGTAGGTAAGCGTCCTGGATGTCCAGAGAGACCATAAAGTCCCCGGGATGCATAGCTAGGACAATAGAACCATACAAAACCTGAACACTCCGAGACATTTGTTCAGTAACATGAGATTGAGAATGGGCCGATGGGACCCATTGGGTTTCTGAACTATGAAGAGTGATGTTGAGTAAAAGCCCTTGGCCCGCTGGGACAGAAATTATCACACCTGACTGTAGCAAGGAGTGAATAGAGATCCTAGGCTTTGCCGATGTCTGCGGGAGTGCTAGTGTGAAAGTACTGTTAGGGAGGTCGCCTCATGAAAAAGATGGCGTACCCGCGACCACTTCCTGCACCCAGGTGTGATTTGACGCCATTAGTGTGCAAACTGAAGAAGTTGTCCTCCCACCCTGGGATCTCCCATGAGTAGGCCCTGCCCCGTTAGGCTGAGGATTTTCTTCTCAGGTTTGGTGGCGGGCGTCTGACAGCCCAGGCCTGCTTGGTTTTGAGCTTAGAGGCTTTTCAGGAGTGCGACAGACGAGGAAAGGCTAGACCCTGGCCTTGCCTTGGGAGCAAAAGGAGGAAGAGCAGGCTAAGGGTGAGAAAGCTGTTTTAATTGCTGCAAGAGTAATGACAATCTTGTCCACCTCAGGTCCAAAAAGAATTTCCCCTGTAAAAGGGAGTGCTTCAAGATCTTCCTTAGAATATGCGCCAGCTTTCCATGAGAGAAGCCAAATAATGTGGCGGCCTACCACCAACGTAGCCGAAGCTTTGGATGCTAGTAGGGTAGTATCCGGAGCCGCATCCCCAATATAAAATGCTGCATCTCTGATATTTGCAATGAAGGAGAATTGCGCCCGTATAGCATCGGATGGGAAACTGTTCTCTAGGGCATCTGCCCAGCTCTCAATAGCCTTAACCACCCATGCAAGAAATAGCTCCTGTAAGAGAATATATGGATTTAGGACAAGCATCCAACTTGTCTATCCGTCATCTCCTGCAGGGAAGATGCTGTAGGGATAGGTAAGATCGCGCTCTTTACCAGACGTGTCACGTGGGAATCCACGGCCGGGGGATTGTCCCACTTAGTACAATGCACTGCTGGTAGAGTGTAAAAAGAACTCAGCCTTTTAGGGACATGGAACTTTTTGTTAGGAGCCTTCCATGCTTCACCCATGAGCTCAGTAAAGTGATCTGAGTGGGGGAATTCTGCCACCACTACCTTCTGACATATGCTTTAGGTGCTGGTTACTCATTCTCCAATTGAAGAGTAAATTTAACCACCCTCACTAAAGCAGCCACATTGAATTTAGACTGACCCCCCCCACCCCCCAGGAGGATTCAGCATCAGACAGAACTGCATTCTCTGCCTCAGCGGAGGATTCTTCAGAACTGGAAAGTGGCGTGACTGAGGATGGCACAGAAAGCTTAGCAGTTACTAGGCAAGGGTCCCTGGCCTGGCAATATATGGTGAAAAGCAGCAGAAGAGGCAGCCACACAGGCAGAGAACGTCCATCCATTGGGAAGGGACAGGCGTGACCGGTGTAGCCTGTTGTGGTAGCTGGTGGCGGAACTAGTGCTGAGGCTGTAATGCGGTCCACTATGTTTGCTAGCATTTGAGAAAACGAAGCCCAAGGGGGCTCTTGTGCTGGATATGGAGGGTCTGACTGGCCAGGAGGGGAACAAGAGGCACACTGACCATCTTGCAACACATCCTGCAGAGATAAGTCTGCTGAACAGGACCTGCAGGACACTAATGTAGGAGCCAGAGCCTGTTTAGTTCCCTTGCCTTTGCTAGACATAGCTGCTGGGAGAGTATCACACACAATATGGCACTGAGCAGTGTGTAACACAAAACAGTATGTGACATTGTGACTCCACAAATAGTGAAATGTGGAGTACAATGAACTCTGTACACACCAGGTATCGTAGGGTAACAGTGAGAAATAGGGAAAGCTATAATCTGACAAAGGCAAAAGCAGACAGCAGAGCTCGCACAAGTAACATACATTGCAGAACATATAACACTGTAAATGAGCACTAACACCAACTACTCAGTCTCAGTGGTTAGAGGACATAGCGCTGTATGACCTTACTCCTGATGGCGGTATACAGGGAGCCTGGACCCAGCGTGGCCGGAAACCTGTGCAGAGTGTGTGAAAATGGCTGCAATGTGTCTCAGAAGGGGAGGAGCAGCTCAGAGGCAGGGAGACCGATGTGGAATTGCACCCTGGGCTGGGGAGGGGGGTGGGGACACTGACCTCCCCTTGCTGACATAAGCCACCTGGTTCCCTGGCCTTTAAAAAAAAAAAAAAGTGTCCCCAGCGCCAGTACAGTAATGCCCTGGTGGTCTAGTGCAGTCCACGGCTGTGGCCTGGGTGCACATCAGCGCCTCCAGTCCGTTTCCCGGGACCGGAGTTATGGACTGACAAACACGCGGGTCACGCAAGCGGGAGCCCGCCTTAACTCCGCTTGCGGTCCGAGGCCGTTCGGTGAGCCCTGCTAGCTAGGGCTCCCAGTGCCCCGCTGTGGCTGGCGTTGGGGAAGCAGCACTGGCGTCCAGAGTACCGCCTAGCTCTTTTTACCCGTGTTAAATCTACAAAAACAAAAGCTTGGGCTGCTTAGAAGTACCACTACTGTTAAAACGGTGACCCAGCTCCTGCTGGCACCAAAAGAAAACTGGGGAGCCGGAGCGGTGGGTGGGGTATGAGGGAGAAGGAACTGAAAAGCTCAACTGTTTGGTGTCTGATCCTAGTCTCCACCATCTTACCCCAAGGTAATCCCTGTGGATGCCTATGGACCCTGAAGAAAAACGTGTCAAAATTGACACGCAGGAAATAAAGTCTGGCCACACAAAAAAAAAAAGTGGTAACATCCAAATGAAATATTAAAAAGGTTATCTAGTTACCCGTAGTGAAGATGCAAAACTTTTCTGTCCTTTATAACAGGTCTCCCATCCCAGCTGTACAGCCGGCGTCTTTTCATCTGCGTATAATACCGGGTCATTGTTTCTGCTGCAAACAAAAGTATTAGAAAACAAAGGAAAGCACACATTAGTAATACATTCTACAGTGCATCCGGAAAGTATTCACAGCGCTTCACTCTTTTCACATTTTGTTATGTTACAGCCTTATTCCAAAATGGAATAAATTCATTTTTGTCCTCAAAATTCTACACACAATACCCCATAATGACAACACGAAAAAAGTGGTTTTGAGATTTTTGCAAATGTATTAAAAATAAAAAAAAGCTAAGAAATCACGTGTCAGAGGATAGAAACCGCAGCTGTATATTTGCGGAGAAACACGTAAGGAACGCGGCTTTTACACTGGACTCTGCCTGATATATCTCCAGTGGACCCCTGTCATTACCGGACCCTAACTCCGCTGCTCTGCAATTAGCGGCTGACGGACGTGTAAGTGACGTGGCTGGGAGGTCAGCGTTGATTCTGCCCACTGTATTACCTGAAAAGCAGTGGTGTGAGCATTACGCTGTAGACAATACGGCAATAACACTCTTTATTGTTACATTGGCTGCAGCTGAATAATGGTGTGATACGACGACAGGAGCGCGGGCTCTAACAATAATGGCTGACTAACTTCTGAGAGTTTTTCAGGATCTGCCTCCAAAACAGCTACAGAATGCAATAAATTGGCTGCGCTTGGTTTGCAGCTTAAAGGAGTACTAACCCTATATAAAGAGGAGACTGTGCTTAAACGACTCCAAGTCCGGGTTCTCTCATATATGGAGATACAAAGGAAGTTTTTTTACACATAATATATATATATATATATATATATATATATATATATATATTTATTTTTTACCGCTGGAGCAATCAGAACATTGGTAACTCTTTTAAATCATTATATTTCATCTGTGTATATAATTTGATACGTTATTTTGTTTAAGCTGTAATAAATTTTAGACTATCTATGCACTCCCTGATAATTCTTTTATGTTGTGCTATTGTACAGGGTGAAGAGCGAGTCCGTTTTCCTGACAGAGACCGTTCTCTGTACATTAAGCAGTAAAGCTCGGACAACACCCAGTGAGGCCTCACTGGAGGACAGCCTCTGAGAGATGAAAGCCAAAACCACAATTTCTTCATTGACATGAAAACTTGAGACCACCTTTGTGAGGTAACCAGGTCTGGTCCGGAGGACAGCCCTATCCTGGGGAAAGATCAGGAATGGGGACTTGCATGAAAAAGTCCCTAAGACGATGCAATAGCCAGAATAAATAGCGTCTTTGCGGTAAGCCGTTTAAGGTCTACAGAGTCCAGAGGTTCATAAGGTGATCCCTGGATTGATCTAAGGACAGGATCCAAGGGGCAACCGGAGGGATAAAGGTTGTAATCTGTGTACGCCCTGGAGAAAGGTGCAAATGTCAGGAAGCAATCCTTTCCTGTAATCATATGTACAAGGTGGATACCTGCACCTTTAGGGAAGCCAGCCTCAAGCCCAGGTCCAATCCGGCTTGAAGAAAATAAGAATTTACTTACCGATAATTCTATTTCTCGTAGTCCGTAGTGGATGCTGGGGACTCCGTCAGGACCATGGGGAATAGCGGCTCCGCAGGAGACAGGGCACAAAAATAAAGCTTTAGGATTAGGTGGTGTGTACTGGCTCCTCCCCCTATGACCCCCCTCCAAGCCTCAGTTAGGATACTGTGCCCGGACGAGCGTACACAATAAGGAAGGATATTGAATCCCGGGTAAGGCTCATACCAGCCACACCAAGCACACCGTATAACTTGTGATCTGAACCCAGTTAACAGTATGACAAACGTAGGAGCCTCTGAACAGACGGCTCACAACAATAACAACCCAAATTTGTTTGTAACAATAACTATGTACAAGTATTGCAGACAATCCGCACTTGGGATGGGCGCCCAGCATCCACTACGGACTACGAGAAATAGAATTATCGGTAAGTAAATTCTTATTTTCTCTAACGTCCTAAGTGGATGCTGGGGACTCCGTCAGGACCATGGGGATTATACCAAAGCTCCCAAACGGGCGGGAGAGTGCGGATGACTCTGCAGCACCGAATGAGAGAACTCAAGGTCCTCCTCAGCCAGGGTATCAAATTTGTAGAATTTTGCAAACGTGTTTGCCCCTGACCAAGTAGCAGCTCGGCAGAGTTGTAATGCCGAGACCCCCCGGGCAGCCGCCCAGGATGAGCCCACTTTCCTTGTGGAATGGGCCTTGACAGATTTAGGTTGTGGCAAGCCTGCCACAGAATGTGCAAGTTGAATTGTGCTACAAATCCAACGAGCAATCGTCTGCTTAGAAGCAGGAGCACCCATCTTGTTGGGTGCATACAATATAAACAGTGAGTCAGACTTTCTGACTCCCGCCGTTCTTGAAATATATATTTTCAATGCCCGGACCACGTCCAACAACTTGGAATCCTCCAAATCGTTAGTAGCCGCAGGCACCACAATAGGCTGGTTCAGGTGAAACGCTGACACCACCTTAGGCAGAAAATGAGGACGCGTCCGCAGTTCTGCCCTGTCCGTATGGAAAATCAGATATGGGCTCTTATATGATAAAGCCGCCAATTCTGATACTCTCCTGGCTGAAGCCAGGGCCAGTAGCATGGTTACTTTCCATGTAAGATACTTCAACTCCACCGATTTGAGCGGCTCAAACCAATGGGATTTGAGAAAATCCAAGACTACATTAAGATCCCACGGTGCCACTGGGGGCACAACCGGGGGCTGTATATGTAGTACTCCTTTTACAAAAGTCTGGACTTCAGGAACTGAAGCCAATTCTTTCTGGAAGAAAATCGACAGGGCCGAAATTTGAACCTTAATGGACCCCAATTTGAGGCCCATAGACAATCCTGTTTGCAGGAAATGTAGGAATCGACCCAGTTGAAATTCCTCCGTGGGGGCCTTCCTGGCCTCACACCACGCAACATATTTTCTCCAAATGCGGTGATAATGTTGTGCAGTCACCTCCTTCCTGGCTTTTACCAGTGTAGGAATGACCTCTTCCGGAATGCCTTTTTCCCTTAGAATTCGGCGTTCAACCGCCATGCCGTCAAACGCAGCCGCGGTAAGTCTTGGAATAGACACGGTCCCTGCTGAAGCAGGTCCCGTCTTAGAGGTAGAGGCCACGGATCCTCCGTGAGCATCTCTTGAAGTTCCGGGTACCAAGTTCTTCTTGGCCAATCCGGAGCCACTAGTATCGTTCTTACTCCCTTTTGCCGTATAATTCTCAGTACTTTTGGTATGAGAGGCAGAGGAGGGAACACATACACTGACTGGAACACCCACGGTGTTACCAGAGCGTCCACAGCTATTGCCTGAGGGTCTCTTGACCTGGCGCAATACCTGTCCAGTTTTTTGTTGAGGCGGGACGCCATCATATCCACCATTGGTTTTTCCCAACGGTTCACAATCATGTGGAAGACTTCTGGATGAAGTCCCCACTCTCCCGGGTGTAGATCGTGTCTGCTGAGGAAGTCTGCTTCCCAGTTGTCCACTCCCGGAATGAATACTGCTGACAGTGCTATCACATGATCTTCCGCCCAGCGAAGAATCCTTGCAGCTTCTGCCATTGCTGTCCTGCTTCTTGTGCCGCCCTGTCTGTTTACGTGGGCGACTGCCGTGATGTTGTCCGACTGGATCAACACCGGCTGACCCTGAAGCAGGGGTTTGCCAGACTTAGAGCATTGTAAATCGCTCTTAGCTCCAGTATATTTATGTGAAGAGACATCTCCAGGCTTGACCATACTCCCTGGAAGTTTCTTCCCTGTGTGACCGCTCCCCAGCCTCTCAGACTGGCATCCGTGGTCACCAGGACCCAGTCCTGTATGCCGAATCTGCGGCCCTCTAACAGATGAGCACTCTGCAACCACCACAGAAGAGACACCCTTGTCCGTGGCGATAAGGTTATCCGCTGATGCATCTGCAGATGTGATCCGGACCATTTGTCCAGCAGATCCCACTGAAAAGTTCGTGCGTGGAATCTGCCGAATGGAATCGCTTCGTAAGAAGCCACCATCTTTCCCAGGACTCTTGTGCATTGATGCACAGACACTTTCCCTGGTTTTAGGAGGTTCCTGACAAGTTCGGATAACTCCCTGGCTTTCTCCTCCGGAAGAAACACCTTTTTCTGAACCGTGTCCAGAATCATTCCCAGGAACAGCAGACGTGTCGTCGGGGTCAACTGAGATTTTGGAAAATTCAAAATCCACCCGTGTTGTTGCAGCACTAGTCGGGTTAGTGCTACTCCGTCCTCCAGCTGTTCTCTGGACCTTGCCCTTATCAGGAGATCGTCCAAGTAAGGGATAATTAATACGCCTCTTCTTCGCAGAAGAATCATCATTTCGGCCATTACCTTGGTAAAGACCCGAGGTGCCGTGGACAATCCAAACGGCAGCGTCTGAAACTGATAATGACAGTTTTGCACCACGAACCTGAGGTACCCTTGATGTGAAGGGCAAATTGGGACATGCAGGTAAGCATCCTTTATGTCCAGGGACACCATAAAGTCCCCTTCTTCCAGATTCGCTATCACTGCTCTGAGTGACTCCATCTTGAACTTGAATTTTTGTATGTACATGTTCAAAGATTTCAGATTTAGAATAGGTCTTACCGAGCCGTCCGGCTTCGGTACCACAAATAGCGTGGAGTAATACCCCTTTCCCTGTTGTAGGAGGGGTACCTTGACTATCACCTGCTGAGAAAACAGCTTGTGAATGGCTTCCAATACCGTCGCCCTGTCTGAGGGAGACGTTGGCAAAGCAGACTTTAGGAACCTGCGAGGGGGAGACTTCTCGAATTCCAACCTGTAACCCTGAGATACTACCTGCAGGATCCAGGGGTCCACCTGTGAGCAAGCCCACTGCGCGCTGAAATTCCTGAGTCGACCCCCCACCGCTCCTGAGTCCGCTTGTAAGGCCCCAGCGTCATGCTGAGGGCTTTGCAGAACCCTGAGAGGGCTTCTGTTCCTGGGCAGGGGCTGCTTGCTGCCCTCTCTTACCCCTTCCTCTGCCCCGAGGCAGATATGACTGTCCTTTTGTCCGCTTGTTCTTATAGGACCGAAAGGACTGCGGCTGAAAAGACGGTGTCTTTTTCTGTTGGGAGGGGGTCTGAGGTAAAAAATAAGATTTTACTTACCGATAAATCTATTTCTCGTAGTCCGTAGTGGATGCTGGGACTCCGTAAGGACCATGGGGAATAGCGGCTCCGCAGGAGACAGGGCACAAAATAAAAGCTTGAGATATCAGGTGGTGTGCACTGGCTCCTCCCCCTATGACCCTCCTCCAAGCCAGTTAGGATACTGTGCCCGGACGAGCGTACATAATAAGGAAGGATATTGAATCCCGGGTAAGACTCATACCAGCCACACCAATCACACCGTACAACTCGTGATCTGAACCCAGTTAACAGTATGATAAATTTAAAGGAGCCTCTGAAAAGATGGCTCAACAATAATAACCCGAATTTTTTGTAACAATAACTATATACAAGTATTGCAGACAATCCGCACTAGGGATGGGCGCCCAGCATCCACTACGGACTACGAGAAATAGATTTATCGGTAAGTAAAATCTTATTTTCTCTAACGTCCTAAGTGGATGCTGGGACTCCGTAAGGACCATGGGGATTATACCAAAGCTCCCAAACGGGCGGGAGAGTGCGGATGACTCTGCAGCACCGAATGAGAGAACTCCAGGTCCTCCTCAGCCAGGGTATCAAATTTGTAGAATTTAGCAAACGTGTTTGCCCCTGACCAAGTAGCTGCTCGGCAAAGTTGTAAAGCCGAGACCCCTCGGGCAGCCGCCCAAGATGAGCCCACTTTCCTTGTGGAATGGGCTTTTACTGATTTTGGCTGTGGCAATCCTGCCACGGAATGTGCAAGCTGAATTGTACTACAAATCCAACGAGCAATCGTCTGCTTTGAAGCAGGAGCACCAAGCTTGTTGGGTGCATACAGGATAAACAGCGAGTCAGTTTTCCTGACTCCAGCCGTCCTGGAAACATATATTTTCAAGGCCCTGACAACGTCCAGCAACTTAGAGTCCTCTAAGTCCCTAGTAGCCGCAGGTACCACAATAGGTTGGTTCATGTGAAATGCAGAAACCACCTTAGGTAGAAATTGAGGACGAGTCCTCAATTCCGCCCTGTCAGAATGAAAATTTAGGTAAGGGCTTTTACATGATAAAGCCGCCAATTCTGACACACGGCTAGCTGAAGCCAAGGCCAACAGCATCGACACCTTCCACGTGAGATATTTTAAATCTACCGTAGACAATGGTTCAAACCAGTGTGATTTTAGAAATCTCAACACAACATTGAGATCCCAAGGTGCCACTGGAGGCACAAAAGGAGGCTGTATGTGCAGCACCCCTATCACAAATGTCTGAACTTCAGGTACTGAAGCCAGTTCTTTCCGGAAGAATATCGACAGGGCCGAAATTTGAACCTTAATGGACCCTAATTTTAGGCCCATAGACAGTCCTGTTTGCAGGAAATGCAAGAAACGACCCAGTTGAAATTCCTGTGTAGGGGCCTTCTTGGCCTCACACCACGCAACATATTTACGCCAAATGCGGTGATAATGTTTTGCGGTTACTTCCTTTCTGGCTTTTACCAGAGTAGGGATGACTTCTTCTGGAATGCCCTTGTCCTTCAGGATCCGGCGTTCAACCGCCATGCCGTCAAACGCAGCCGCGGTAAGTCTTGGAACAGACAAGGCCCCTGCAGTAGCAGGTCCTGTCTTAGAGGTAGAGGCCACGGTTCGTCCGTGAGCATCTCTTGAAGTTCCGGGTACCAAGACCTTCTTGGCCAATCCGGAACCACGAGTATAGTTCTTACTCCTCTCCTTCTTATGATTCTCAATACTTTCGGTATGAGGGGCAGAGGAGGGAATACATACACTGACTGGTACACCCACGGCGTTACCAGAGCGTCCACTGCTATTGCCTGAGGGTCCCTTGACCTGGCGCAATATCTGTCCAGTTTTTTGTTTAGACGTGACGCCATCATGTCCACCTTTGGTCTTTCCCAACGGTTTACAATTTGGTGGAAGACTTCTGGGTGAAGTCCCCACTCTCCCGGGTGAAGGTCGTGTCTGCTGAGGAAGTCTGCTTCCCAGTTGTCCACTCCCGGAATGAACACTGCTGACAGTGCTATCACATGATTTTCCGCCCAGCGAAGAATCCTTGCAGTTTCTGCCATTGCCCTCCTGCTTCTCGTGCCGCCCTGTCTGTTTATGTGGGCGACTGACGTGATGTTGTCCGACTGGATCAACACCGCCTGACCCTGAAGCAGAGGTTTTGCTTGAATTAAGGCATTGTAAATGGCCCCTAGTTCTAGAATGTTTATATGAAGAGATGTTTCCATGCTTGACCACAAGCCCTGGAAATTCCTTCCCTGTGTGACTGCTCCCCAGCCTCTCAGGCTGGCATCCGTGGTTACCAGGATCCAATCCTGAATGCCAAATCTGCGGCCCTCTAGTAGATGAGCCCTCTGAAGCCACCACAGGAGAGACACCCTTGTCCTTGGCGACAGGGTTATCCGTTGATGCATCTGAAGATGCGATCCGGACCATTTTCCCAGTAGATCCCACTGAAAAGTTCTTGCATGGAATCTTCCGAATGGAATCGCTTCGTAAGAAGCCACCATTTTTCCCAGGACCCTTGTGCACTGATGCACTGAGACCTGTCCTGGTTTTAGGAGGTTCCTGACTAGCTCGGATAACTCCCTGGCCTTCTCCTCCGGGAGAAACACCTTCTTCTGGACTGTGTCCAGAATCATTCCTAAGAACAGTAGACGTGTCGTTGGAATCAGTTGCGATTTTGGAATATTTAGAATCCATCCGTGCTGACTTAGCACTACCTGAGATAGTGCCACTCCGACTTCTAACTGTTCCTTGGTTCTTGCCCTTATCAGGAGATCGTCCAAGTAAGGGATAATTAAGATGCCTTTTCTTCGTAGAAGAATCATCATTTCGGCCATTACCTTGGTAAAGACCCGAGGCGCCGTGGACAATCCAAACGGCAGCGTCTGAAACTGATAATGACAGTTTTGTACTACAAACCTGAGGTACCCTTGGTGAGAAGGATATATTGGGACGTGGAGATAAGCATCCTTGATGTCCAGCGACACCATATAGTCCCCCTCTTCCAGGTTCGCTATCACCGCTCTGAGTGACTCCATCTTGAATTTGAACCTTTTTATGTAAGTGTTCAAAGATTTTAGATTTAATATTGGTCTCACCGAGCCGTCCGGCTTCGGTACCACAAATAGTGTGGAATAATACCCCTTCCCCTGTTGTAAGAGGGGTACCTTGATTATCACCTGCTGGGAGTACAGCTTGTGAATGGCTTCCAGAACTGCCTCCCTGTCGGAGGGAGACTTTGGTAAAGCAGACTTCAGGAACCGATGAGGAGGAAACGCCTCGAATTCCAGTTTGTACCCCTGTGATACTACCTGTAGAATCCAGGGATCCACTTGCGAGTGAGCCCACTGCGCGTTGAAATACTTGAGACGGGCCCCCACCGTGTCTGAGTCTGCTTGTAAAGCCCCAGCGTCATGCTGAAGACTTGGCAGAAGCAGGGGAGGGCTTCTGCTCCTGGGAAGCGGCTGCATGGTGCTGCCTTTTTCCTCTTCCTCTGCCCTTGGGCAGAAAAGAGTGACCTTTTGCTCGCTTGTACTTATGGGAACGAAAGGACTGAGTTTGAAAAGACTGTGTCTTTTTCTGTTGATGTGAAGTAACCTGGGGTAAAAAGGTGGATTTTCCAGCCGTTGCCGTGGCCACCAGGTCTGTTAGACCAGCCCCAAATAACTCCTCCCCCTTATACGGCAATACTTCCATGTGCCGTTTGGAATCTGCGTCCCCTGACCACTGTCTGGTCCATAATGCTCTTCTGGCAGAGATGGACATTGCGCTTACTCTTGATGCCAGGGTACAAATATCCCTCTGCGCATCACGCATATATAGCAATGCATCCTTTAAATGTTCTATAGTTAACAGAATATTGTCCCTATCCAGGGTATCAATATTCTCAGTCAGGGAATCCGCCCATGCGACTCCAGCACTGCACATCCAGGCTGATGCGATTGCTGGTCGCAGTATAACACCAGTATGTGTGTATATACTTTTCAGGATATTTTCCAGCCTCCTATCAGCTGGTTCTTTGAGGGTGGCCGTATCAGGGGACGGTAACGCTACTTGTTTAGATAAACGTGTGAGCGCCTTATCTACCCTAGGGGGTGTTTCCCACCGTGCCCTAACCTCTGGCGGGAAAGGGTATAGTGCTAATAACTTATTAGAAATTAGCTGTTTTTTATCGGGGGAAACCCACGCTTTATCACACACCTCATTTATTTCCTCAGACTCAGGAAAAACTATTGGCAGTTTTTTCACACCCCACATAATACCCGCCTTTGAGGTATTTGTAGTGTCAGAAAGGTTCAATGCCTCTTTCATTGCCGTGATCATGTAACGTGTGGCCCTACTGGACATTACGTTTGTCTCGTCACCGTCGACACTAGATTCAGTATCTGGATCTGGATCCGTGTCGACCCACTGAGGTAGCGGCCGTTTTAGGGCCCCTGAGGGTGTCTGAGACGCCTGAACAGGCACTAATTGATTTGCCGGCTTTCTCATGTCGTCAACAGTTTTTTGTAAATTGCTGACATTATCACTTAATTGCTTAAACACAATCATCCAGTCAGGTGTCGACTCCCTAGGGGGTGACATCACTAACACAGGCAACTGCTCCGCCTCCACCTCATTTTCCTCCTCATACATGTCGACACACGCGTACCGACACACAGCACACATACCGGGAATGCTCTGATAGAGGACAGGACCCTACTTAGCCCTTTGGAGAGACAGAGGGAGAGTCTGCCAGCACACACCCAGCGCTATATATGTACAGGGATAACCTTATATAAGTGTTAATCCCTTATAGCTGCTGTTAATCTAGTTATTTGCTGCCAAAATGCCCCCCCTTCTCTTTTTTACCCTGAATCAGATGCAGTACTGCAGGGGAGAATCAGGGAGCCGTCCTTCCAGCGGAGCTGTGAAGGAATAATGGCGCCAGTGTGCTGAGGAGATAGGCCCCGCCCCTTCACGACGTCCTTAACTCCCGCTTTTTTGTGTAAAATGGCAGGGGGAAAAATACATCCATATAGCCCTGGAGCTATATGTGATGTATTCCTTTTGCCAGCTAAGGTATATGTGTGTGTTATATTGCGTCTCAGGGCGCTCCCCCCCAGCGCCCTGCACCCTCAGTGACCGGAGTGTGAAGTGTGCTGAGAGCAATGGCGCACAGCTGCGGTGCTGTGCGCTACCTTAGTCTTGAAGACAGGATGTCTTCTGCCGCCGCTTTCACCGGACCTTCGTCTCTTCTGGCTCTGTAAGGGGGACGGCGGCGCGGCTCCGGTGACCCATCCAGGCTGAACCTGTGATCGTCCCTCTGGAGCTAACGTCCAGTAGCCTAAGAAGCCCAATCCACTCTGCACTCAGGTGAGTTCGCTTCTTCTCCCCTTAGTCCCACGATGCAGTGAGCCTGTTGCCAGCAGGACTCACTGAAAATAAAAAAACCTAACTAAACTTTTATTCTAAGCAGCTCTGGAGAGCTACCTAGTTTGCACCCTTCTCGGCCGGGCACAAAAATCTAACTGGCTTGGAGGAGGGTCATAGGGGGAGGAGCCAGTGCACACCACCTGATATCTCAAGCTTTTATTTTGTGCCCTGTCTCCTGCGGAGCCGCTATTCCCCATGGTCCTTACGGAGTCCCAGCATCCACTTAGGACGTTAGAGAAAGGTGGATTTTCCGGCAGTTGCCGTGGCCACCAGATCCGATAGACCGACGCCAAATAATTCCTCCCCTTTATACGGCAATACTTCCATATGTCGTTTGGAATCCGCATCACCTGACCACTGTCGCGTCCATAAACTCCTTCTGGCAGATATGGACATCGCATTTACTCTCGATGCCAGAGTGCAAATATCTCTCTGAGCATCTCGCATATAAAGGAAAGCATCCTTTAATTGCTCTATAGTCAATAAAATACTGTCCCTATCCAGGGTATCAATATTTTCAGTCAGGGAATCCAACCAGACGACCCCAGCACTGCACATCCAGGCTGAGGCGATGGCTGGTCGCAGTATAACACCAGTATGTGTGTATATACTTTTTAGGGTAGTTTCCAGTCTCCTATCAGCTGGATCCCTGAGGGCGGCCGTATCAGGAGACGGTAACGCCACTTGTTTTGATAAGCGTGTGAGCGCCTTATCCACCCTAGGGGGTGTTTCCCAGCGCGCCCTAACCTCTGGCGGGAAAGGGTATAATGCTAATAACTTTTTTGAAATTAGCACTTTTCTATCTGGGTTAACCCACGCTTCATCACATACATCATTTAATTCCTCTGATTCAGGAAAAACTACAGGTAGTTTTTTCACCCCCCACATAATACCCCTTTTTGTGGTACTTGTAGTATCAGAGATATGCAAAGCCTCCTTCATTGCCGTGATCATATAACGTGTGGCCCTACTTGAAAATACGTTTGTTTCATCACCGTCGACACTAGATTCAGTGTCTGTGTCTGGGTCTGTGTCGACCGACTGAGGTAAAGGGCGCTTTACAGCCCCTGACGGTGTCTGAGACGCCTGGGCAGGTACTAACTGGTTTGCCGGCCGTCTCATGTCGTCAACTGATTTTTCATGCAAAAATTAACCAGGCGCTAATATATCACAACCCAACTATAATGATTGTGCTACTATAGTATTTAGTATCGATATTTGAAACAATACAATATATATTCAAGCTGCAAGAAAAAATGACTTGGGGTAAATCAAGTCAAAAAGAGAGAAACCGGCACTTTAAAGTCTCCGGTGACTTAGAAACAACAAACACATTGATTCCTGCGCTAATTAATTATACAAATGATATGGCTCAGAGTTTGCTTGACTCAATAAAAATAAAACAAGAGGATAATTTAATATATAAGATTCTTTTTTATTTTTATCACACATGCATACATGTATGTTAAGAATTAATTATGAATAAATTAATTAGACCGGTCTAAATAAAACATTAATCAAAAAAAGCAAAAAACAGAACATAATAATTAGATAATAATAAGCTAAAGGAGGTGGATCATAAGTAAACTACTGTGCACAGAAAAATCAATAAAATTGGTAAAAATCAGTCCATATGTAGGAACGTGCAGATAATTTGACCAGCTATAAATTGCAACAGTGTCTCGTTGTGTTTTGTAGTGTTAGACACTCTTCATCAAATTGCCACTCAGCCAAAATGCAATAGGTAAGTGCAACAAACGCTCCACAACGGAGCTTTAATATGATTCGCACCTGAAGCTGACATGCGGAACAGGAAAATAATATATGAGACGGTCTCGGGCTGCGGGAGGGCGCTTCACTGGCGCCTGATGTATTATTATTGTTAATTACCCCGACTTCCAGGCTCTGTGAGTCCACGTCTCCGGGTGCCGTATGCAGACACCTACGTCCCGTTGGTGAGCACACACTCACCGTTGATTCTCCCGGTGATGCCGCTGAAGCCCGACTTCCAGGCTCTGTGAGTCCGCGTCTCCGGGTGCCGTATGCAGACACCTGCGTTTTGGTGGTACTCACACGTTCACCATTGATTCTCCAGATAATGTCGCTGGAAATGATGTGCTGTAAAAGTGCAATTTAGCTGGTGCAAAAAGGTCCAAATAAGCTGCTTCCCTGACGCGTTTCGCTCCTCTTATGGGGGCTTCCTCATAGAGTCGGGCTTCAGCGGCATCACCGGGAGAATCAACGGTGAGTGTGTGCTCACCAACGGGACGTAGGTGTCTGCATACGGCACCCGGAGACGTGGACTCACAGAGCCTGGAAGTCGGGGTAATTAACAATAATAATACATCAGGCGCCAGTGAAGCGCCCTCCCGCAGCCCGAGACCGTCTCATATATTATTTTCCTGTTCCGCATGTCAGCTTCAGGTGCGAATCATATTAAAGCTCCGTTGTGGAGCGTTTGTTGCACTTACCTATTGCATTTTGGCTGAGTGGCAATTTGATGAAGAGTGTCTAACACTACAAAACACAACGAGACACTGTTGCAATTTATAGCTGGTCAAATTATCTGCACGTTCCTACATATGGACTGATTTTTACCAATTTTATTGATTTTTCTGTGCACAGTAGTTTACTTATGATCCACCTCCTTTAGCTTATTATTATCTAATTATTATGTTCTGTTTTTTGCTTTTTTTGATTAATGTTTTATTTAGACCGGTCTAATTAATTTATTCATAATTAATTCTTAACATACATGTATGCATGTGTGATAAAAATAAAAAAGAATCTTATATATTAAATTATCCTCTTGTTTTATTTTTATTGAGTCAAGCAAACTCTGAGCCATATCATTTGTATAATTAATTAGCGCAGGAATCAATGTGTTTGTTGTCAACTGATTTTTGTAATGTGCTGACATTATCACGTAATTCCATAAACAAAGCCATCCATTCCGGTGTCGACTCCCTGGGGGGTGACATCACCATTATCGGCAATTGCCCTGCCTCCACACCAACATCGTCCTCATACATGTCGACACACACGTACCGACACACAGCAGACACACAGGGAATGCTCTTATCGAAGACAGGACCCCACTAGCCCTTTGGGGAGACAGAGGGAGAGTTTGCCAGCACACACCCAAGCGCTATAATATATATGGGAACAACCTTATATAAGTGTTGTTCCTTATAGCAGCTTAAATATATCAAAATATCGCCAAACAATGCCCCCCCTCTCTGTTTTACCCTGTTTCTGTAGTGCAGTGCAGGGGAGAGTCCTGGGAGCCTTCCTCACAGCGGAGCTGAGCAGGAAAATGGCGCTGTGTGCTGAGGAGAATAAGCCCCGCCCCCTATTTCGGCGGGCTTTTCTCCCGGAGTTTTAGATATCTGGCATGGGTTAAATACATACATATAGCCTCAATGGCTATATGTGATGTATTCTTTTGCCATAAAGGTATTAAATATTGCTGCCCAGGGCGCCCCCAGCAGCGCCCTGCACCCTCCGTGACCGCTTGGTGTGAAGTGTGTGACAACAATGGCGCACAGCTGCAGTGCTGTGCGCTACCTTCATGAAGACTGAAGAGCCTTCTGCCGCCTGTTTCCGGACCTTCAATCTTCAGCATCTGTAAGGGGGGTCGGCGGCGCGGCTCCGGGACGAACCCCAGGGTGAGACCTGTGTTCCGACTCCCTCTGGAGCTAATGGTGTCCAGTAGCCTAAGAATCCAATCCATCCTGCACGCAAGTGAGTTGAAATTCTCTCCCCTAAGTCCCTCGATGCAGTGAGCCTGTTGCCAGCAGGACTCACTGAAAATAAAAAACCTAAAAACTTGTTCTAAGCAGCTCTTTAGGAGAGCCACCAAGATTGCACCCTGCTTGGACGGGCACAAAAACCTAACTGAGGCTTGGAGGGGGGTCATAGGGGGAGGAGCCAGTACACACCACCTAATCCTAAAGCTTTATTTTTGTGCCCTGTCTCCTGCGGAGCCGCTATTCCCCATGGTCCTGACGGAGTCCCCAGCATCCACTTAGGACGTTAGAGAAAAGCAAGGATTCTGGACACCCTGAAAGTGTGAGGGTCCTAATATTGGGGATAGTTCCAGTACATTGATAAGCAACAGACTGAGTAAGACCACTGTTCCTGGAAAGAGTGGTGACGCGTTATTGCCCCCCAACCTCAAAGGCTGGCATTCGTCTACAGGATTACCCAGTCCAATATCCAGGCCTTTGTCTAGGTGGGCTGTGTGCAGCCACCAGATTAGGGAAAGCCGAACCTCTGGGGAGAGAATCGTTTGAGTTTTATGAGGTTGTCCATCTGGACAGAATATGTAGCTGAAGGGGCCTGGAGTGGAATTGGGCATATTCCACTATACTGAAGGCAGAGACCATGGATCCCAGAACCTGCATTGCCAAGTCTATGGAGACTCTGATTGGCTAAAAGCCTGCACACTCGCGCTTGCAATGTCACACTCTTTCCTTTTTAAAATTCATAAATTATTGTTTTTCCTTTTTTCAAATAAACAAAGATAAAACACTAAAACATAAACATTTCCTAAACTTATGGAATACGCAGATTCCCATCTCCAGCAATTTCCAATCATAACATTAGAGATGTGCAGGTTTAAGTTCCAAAGCATATATCTATAAATTCTAAGAAGTGTCACGGGTCAGCATACAGTATTCAGGCACATTACATAGAATCGCCTATATCAATGAAACATGACACACAGCATTAAATACAGGCAGAGGAGTGGTTGGTCGCGGGCGCCAGGGAACATCACACAAGAAGGAGAGGCAACTCTCTCGGTGCAAATCTACTTTCGATAGTCTCATTCAAACCCCCCGGTACGTCTTAATCCTCTACACATCTAGGTCTTGGACACACAGTGGCAAGTGCTCAAACACTCCGGTTCAGTGATTGCGGGGAGTCAAGCCATCTACCCCACAGGTCTTGATATTTTTTCCCTGCTTTCCTGGCTAAATATACATATTTCTCGTGAGCGGCCGTATCATTAACAAGCGAAACCCATGACTGTAACGTGGGAGCCTCTTTGGCCAACCAGATTCTGGCAATACACACCTTGGCCAAGCCACAAAGATTAATTACATAACGTCTGGGTGAGGGATCTAGAGCGTCCTCCTCATTAGCGGATAGCACACATGTCACCTGGGAGCACACAGATGATGGAATACCAGGGCGTTAATAACACCAGACCAGAATATAGCTATCTTGGGGCAAAGCCAGAGAGTGTGCAGGAAATATGCATCTAAAATTGTCACATTTAGGGCATCTGGGGGAGTGAGTACCTCCTATGCGGCATAATCGTACTGGTGTCATATATACTCTGTGTAGAATAAACAGCTGGACTTGTTGATATCTACTGGTGGTGGTAGTCGTGGAGAGCCTAGAGCACCCTCCCATATCTCATTAGGGCCGGAACCCAGATCAGATTGCCACTTATTCCTAAGAAGGGACAGCGGGTCAGAGTAGTGAGGCCGAAGTATAGTTGTATAGATATTGGATACCAAACGTCTATTCCCCAGGTTCTGTAAAAGGGACTTGACTGGGGAGTCGATAATCATTGGAGGGGTATCGGGAAACTGTGCATTAATCGCATGTCTCAATTGCAGGTAACGGTAGAAATAGGAAGAGGGTATATCGTAGTCCTGTGGGAGCTGCTGGAAGGATTTCAATATATCACCATTATACAAGTGTCCCAGGCATGTCACACCCCATCTCCCCCACGCCACGCCAGGTTGCAGAGAGGCCAATTCCGGGAAACCAAGGACATTGTCCAACGGAGTATCTGGGTCTATACCTTGGGCCAATAAAACAACATGTACTCGTTTCCATACAAGAATGGCCTGTTTTATTATAGGGATCTTGGACAATCTAAAGTTCCCACAGAGAAGCATTTGTAAGGGAGTGCCATTAGGGTACTCCTGTAGAAGCATTTGTGAGGGTATAGTGAGGGTATCAGAGTCAGACACCCATTCCCATATGTGTGCCAACTGCACAGCGTAGTAATAGAATTTAAAGATAGGGAGAGCCAAGCATCCCAGCAATCTTGGTCTGGACAAAATATCAAGCCTCAACCGTGCTCTCCTGCTGGCCCAGATCAGGGAGGATAGCAGACTATCAATCTGTCTGAATACTTTTAAGCCAATATACAGGGGACTGCTGGAGGACGTAAAGAAGCTTAGGCAAATACACCATTTTCACCAAGTTGACCCTACCAGTAACCGTCAAAGGCAAAGTCCCCCAAACCTTGACCTTCGAGCGAAGATACACAATCTGCGGCATAATATTAAGAGAAACGTAGGTAGAGGGATCATTCGACACCCATACGCCCAGGTATTTGAAAGAATCTACCCATTTGAGCGTGGTATTGATCAATGGGGCTAGCGGGACTGGACCCCTAAGTGGAGTAATGGTGGACTTATTCCAGTTAATTTTGAGCCCAGAGTAGCGGCCATAGGTAGTTATCAAATTGATGCGTTTAGGCATAGAGGAAACAACCATCAACAAATAATAGCAGATCAACAGCGTATAGTGCTATCCTGTCCTCTCGTGCGCCCACTCTAATACCCACAATGTCTTGAGTAGCTCTAATTACACATGCCAAAGGCTCAATCGCAATGGCGAACAGGGTTGGGGACAGAGGGCAGCCTTGCCTCGTTCCCCTAGACAGGGGGAAGGAGTGCGACACATACCCGTTCACGGAGACTCTGGCCATGGGCAGGAAATATAATAACTTAACATAGCTGATAAAGTTAGGGCCCAGGCCAAATCTACTCATAGCTTCCCATAGGAAGGCCCACTCCACCGAGTCGAAGGCCTTTGCGGCATCTAAGGAGGCTATAACGGCAGAGCAGGCCTCCCCCCGAGAAACCTGGAAATGAGTGAACAGGCGTCTTAAATTAACAGCAGTGGACTTACCAGGCTTAAAGCCCGTTTGGTCAGGGTGAATGATTTGGGTTATAACCCGATTGAGTCTGGAGGCCAGAACCTTGGCTAGGATTTTAATATCCGTGGGCAGTAGGGAAATAGGACGGTATGATTCAACCCTCTTGGGGTCTTTATCTGGCTTAGGAATCACTATGACTAATGCCTCCACCATAGACGGGGGAAGCATGTTTTGGGCAAAGAGTGTGTTGAATAAGGTAAGCAATTGTGGGGCAAAAAATTTAGCGTGTTTCTTACACAATTCTGATGGAATGCCATCAAGGCCAGCAAGTATACTTGCTAGTAGAGGAACTGAGTGCAGGAGTTCAATCAGCGGCTAACGCCCGCCGAGCCGGAAAGCGTCTGTCCAGCCACACTGATGCTTCGCGGGGAGCCATGAAGAATTTAGTCTCTCCGTCTGAAACCATCCGCAGTTTAGACGGGAAGAGCATAGCGTAGGGGATATTCAGTTCTCGCAGCCTGCGTTTCACAGGGACAAACTGAGCTCTGTCTTTTTGAATGTCAATAGCAAAATCCGGAAAAACTGAAATCGGAGATCCGTTCCACTTGAGAGGACCCTGAGTGCGGGCCAGTTTCAAAATCACATCCCTAACACAATAATGAAGGAGCTTGGCAATAAATGTATGGGGGGGTGACCCCAGAGGTAGCGGATGCATCGGGACTCTATGAGCGCGCTCCACTGCAAAGTGTGATGTAAACTCCTCCGCTCCAAACGCATCCAACAGCCAGCGTCCAAGAAATTTTTCGGGGGAGGCACCCTCCTCTTTCTCAGGCAGGCCGACGAAGCGGACATTGTTCCGCCGCAATCTCCCCTCCATATCCGTCATCTTCTTGTGCACCTCCGTCATTTGGGACTCCAGAACAGTGGTACGTCTACCGATCGGTGACACCGTATCTTCCAGCATGGAAATGCACGTTTCAACTTCACCAACCCTCTCCTGCACCCCCTGAAGGTCTTGGTGTATAATGAAGAGGTCCGCCTGGACCTGACCGATCCTGTCAGCCAAGCGGGTTTCGCTGGCAGTGACCGCTTTCAGTACTTTCTGTAAGGCAGCGTCCGTAGCTTCCACGGATGAGGAGCTATTGGAAGGCGACGGTGGTGAGACAAGGCAGATTGTGCCTCCTCCCCACGTTGGGGCCGCGCCGGAGGGTTCCTGGCATATTTCTCTAATTTTGCAGTGGCCACAGTGTTCTGGTGCTGTCTAACCATCATAGCCTACTGATGGCGGGAATCAGAGAAATGCAGTATATCAAAACTGTCCAGTCGCTGCCTGTGAGTAGGTGTAGCATATCAAAACTGTCCAGTCGCTGCCTGTGAGTAGGTGTAGCATATCAAAACTGACCAGGGATTGCCTGTGAATGCAGATATATCAGAAGCCTCCAGTCGCTGCGTGTCCCGGAAGGTGAGCCACAGCAGGGTAATCCTCAGCACAGGAGTCGCATGCAGCATGTATTGTGTGTGAACATGCCCTATAGCAGCCTGCCCATCCGCGCCCCAGGGGATCCCAGGGTGTGGGGTACTGAGACAGAGCAACAAGTAGGCCCTCCAGGGGTTAATACAGTGTAGTTCTCAGTCACAATGTGAAGCAAAGCGGAGCAGGGCCGCACTGATAATGTAGAGAGGGCACACAGACATAAACAGCCCACCTTTGCTGTGCACCTCTTCCCCAGCAGCACAGTCCGGGAGGCGAATAAGGGAGCCGGAGGTCAAAGGCTGGAGCCGCAGGAGAGCGGCGGCGGGACACGTGTCAGCACCGCAGGAGACCCCGCGGACACGTACCCGGGCACAGGCAGGAGGAACGCTCACCGGAGCCTCCCTGGCTTTGGTATCGCACAGGGGAAAACAGCAGATACAGATGCAGGAAGCGTACAGCATACAAGGCGGCGGCAAAGCTCCACGTGACCTAGCAGGCCCAGGAGCCCTGCACACAGGAACCGTCCGGCTGCAGCGGGAGAGGGATGAACGGATCCCAGAATAGCACAGGGGCACCTCCACACAGGTATTGGGGCGGTGTTCGGGCCCAGGGCGGGGACACAGGATGAACACCCTCTTTTCTGGAGGAAAAAGATCCGCTGATTTTGTGAATCCCACAGAGCTCCGAGATGCATCATCCTCTGGGAGGAAATCAGGGATGATTGTTTTGGATTGATCATCCATACGTGGTCAGTTATCTGTAAATGAGCGCACAGGGTGTCTGCAGATTGCGCCAGAATAAGGAAATCGTCCAGGTAGGGCAGGATTCGGATTCCCTGCAGATGGAGTTCTGCTGCCATAACCGCCATCATTTTGGTGAAGACCCTGGAGCCGTAGACAAACCAAAAGGCAGTGCCCGAAATAGGAAATATTGTTTGAGAATAGCAATCCGGAGGTATTGCTGATAAGCTGGCACAGGTCCGCATCCTGGATGTCCAGTGTGGTTACAATGCTAGAACTATACAACTGAGAGTTTCCCTACAAAACTTGGGAACATGAATGTATTTGTTCAGAGACCGGAGGTTTCAAATAAGTCGATGTGACCCGTTGGGTTCCTGAACTAGAGACAGGGTGGAGTAAAACCCCTGCTCCTGTGTTTTGGAGGTACAGGGATAATTACTCCCATTTCTCGTAAGGTATGTACTGACTTTTGTAGGGCCACAGCTTTGGCTGGATCCTCTGGGGGGCGCTTGAGATGTGAGTGCAGCAGAAGGGGAAAGGATGAGTCTCTGGTAGTGTGAGTACAGTAGATGGGGGGGGTGAGTCTCTGGTAATGTGAGTGCAGTAGATGGGGGGTGAGTCTGGTAATGTGAGTGCAGCAGATGGGGGGTGAGTCTGGTAATGTGAGTGCAGCAGATGGGGGGTTGAGTCTCTGGTAGTGTGAGTGCAGCAAATGGGGGGGTCTCTGGTAGTGTGAGTGCAGTAGATGGGGGGTGAGTCTCTGGTAGTGTGAGTGCAGTAGATGGGGGGTTTCTGGTAATGTGAGTGCAGTAGATGGGGGGGGGTTCTGGTAATGTGAGTGCAGTAGATGGGGGGTGTCTGGTAGTGTGAGTGCAGTAGATGGGGGGTCTCTGGTAGTGTGAGTGCAGTAGATGGGGGGGTGAGTCTCTGGTAGTGTGAGTGCAGTAGATGGGGGGGTGAGTTTCTGGTAATGCGAGTGCAGTAGATGAGGGTGTCTCTGGTAATGCGAGTGCAGTAGATGGGGGGTGTCTCTGGTAATGCGAGTGCAGTAGATGGGGGGTGTCTCTGGTAATGCGAGTGCAGTAGATGGGGGGTGTCTCTGGTAGTGAGTGCAGCAGATGGGGGGGTCTCTGGTAATGCGAGTGCAGCAGATGGGGGGGTGAGTCTCTGGTAATGCGAGTGCAGTAGATGGGGGGGTGAGTCTCTGGTAATGTGAGTGCAGTAGATGGGGGGGGGGGGTGAGTCTCTGGTATTGTGAGTGCAGTAGATGGGGGGGGTGAGTCTCTGGTAATGTGAGTGCAGCAGACGGGGGGGTGTCTCTGGTAATGTGAGTGCAGTAGATGGGGGGTGTCTCTGGTAATGTGAGTGCAGTAGATGGGGGGGTGTCTCTGGTAATGTGAGTGCAGTAGATGGGGGGTGTCTGGTAGTGAGAGTGCAGCAGATGGGGGGGTGTCTGGTAGTGTGAGTGCAGCAGATGGGGGTCTCTGGTAATGTGAGTGCAGTAGATGGGGGGGTGAGTCTCTGGTAATGTGAGTGCAGTAGATGGGGGGGGTGTCTCTGGTAATGTGAGTGCAGCAGATGGGGGGGGTGTCTCTGGTAATATGAGTACAGCAGATGGGGGGGGGTCTCTGGTAATGTGAGTGCAGTAGATGGGGGGTGAGTCTCTGGTATTGTGAGTGCAGTAGATGGGGGGGGTGTCTCTGGTAGTGTGAGTGCAGTAGATGGGGGGGTGTCTCTGGTAATGTGAGTGCAGTAGATGGGGTGTCTCTGGTAATGTGAGTGCAGTAGATGGGGGTGTCGTCTCTGGTAATGTGAGTGCAGTAGATGGGGGTGTCGTTCTGGTAATGTGAGTGCAGTAGATGGGGGTGTCGTCTCTGGTAATGTGAGTGCAGTAGATGGGGGTGTCGTCTCTGGTAATGTGAGTGCAGTAGATGGGGGGTGTCTCTGGTAATGTGAGTGCAGTAGATGGGGGGTGTCTCTGGTAATGTGAGTGCAGTAGATGGGGGGTGTCTCTGGTAATGTGAGTGCAGTAGATGGGGGGCTGTCTCTGGTAGTGTGAGTGCAGTAGATGGGGGGGTGTCTCTGGTAATGTGAGTGCAGTAGATGGGGGGTGTCTCTGGTAATGTGAGTGCAGTAGATGGGGGGGGTGTATCTGGTAATGTGAGTGCAGTAGATGGGGGGGTGTCTCTGGTAGTGTGAGTACAGTAGATGGGGGGGTGTCTCTGGTAGTGTGAGTGCAGTAGATGGGGGGGGTGTCTCTGGTAGTGTGAGTGCAGTAGATGGGGGTCTCTGGTAATGTGAGTGCAGTAGATGGGGGGGGGGTCTCTGGTAATGTGAGTGCAGTAGATGGGGGTGTCTCTGGTAGTGTGAGTGCAGTAGATGGGGTGTCTCTGGTAATGTGAATGCAGTAGATGGGGGGTGTCTCTGGTAATGTGAGTGCAGTAGATGGGGGGGGGGTGTCTCTGGTAGTGTGAGTGCAGTAGATGGGGGGGGGGGTGTCTATGGTAATGTTAGTGCAGTAGATGGGGGGTGTCTCTGGTAATGTGAGTGCAGTAGATGGGGGTGTCTCTGGTAATGTGAGTGCAGTAGATGGGGGTGTCTCTGGTAATGTGAGTGCAGTAGATGGGGGTTGTCTCTGGTAATGTGAGTGCAGTAGATGGGGGTGTCTCTGGTAATGTGAGTGCAGTAGATGGGGGTGTCTCTGGTAATGTGAGTGCAGTAAATGGGGGGTGTCTCTGGTAATGTGAGTGCAGTAGATGGGGGTGTCGTCTCTGGTAATGTGAGTGCAGTAGATGGGGGTGTCTCTGGTAGTGTGAGTGCAGTAGATGGGGGGTCTCTGGTAATGTGAGTGCAGTAGATGGGGGGGTCTCTGGTAGTGTGAGTGCAGTAGATGGGGGGGTCTCTTGGTAATGTGAGTGCAGTAGATGGGGGGTGTCTCTGGGTAATGTGAGTGCAGTAGATGGGGGGGGTGTCTCTGGTAATGTGAGTGCAGTAGATGGGGGTGTCTCTGGTAATGTGAGTGCAGTAGATGGGGGGGGTGTCTCCGGTAATGTGAGTGCAGTAGATGGGGGGGTGTCTCCGGTAATGTGAGTGCAGTAGATGGGGGGGTGTCTCTCAGGTAATGTGAGTGCAGTAGATGGGGGGGGGTGTCTCCGGTAATGTGAGTGCAGTAGATGGGGGGGGGTGTCTCCGGTAATGTGAGTGCAGTAGATGGGGGGGGGGTGTCTCCGGTAATGTGAGTGCAGTAGATGGGGGTGTCTCTGGTAGTGTGAGTGCAGTAGATGGGGGTGTCTCTGGTAGTGTGAGTGCAGTAGATGGGGGTGTCTCTGGTAGTGTGAGTGCAGTAGATGGGGGTGTCTCTGGTAGTGTGAGTGCAGTAGATGGGGGTGTCTCTGGTAGTGTGAGTGCAGTAGATGGGGGTGTCTCTGGTAGTGTGAGTGCAGTAGATGGGGGTGTCTCTGGTAGTGTGAGTGCAGTAGATGGGGGTGTCTCTGGTAGTGTGAGTGCAGTAGATGGGGGTGTCTCTGGTAGTGTGAGTGCAGTAGATGGGGGGTGTCTCTGGTAATGTGAGTGCAGAAGATGGGGGGGTTAGTCTCTGGTATTGTGAGTGCAGTAGATGGGGGGGTGTCTCTGGTAATGTGAGTGCAGTAGATGGGGGGGTGTCTCTGGTAGTGTGAGTGCAGTAGATGGGGGTGTCTGGTAGGTGAGTGCAGTAGATGGGGGTGTGTCTGGTAAGTGTGAGTGCAGTAGATGGGGGTGTCTCTGGTAATATGAGTGCAGTAGATGGGGGTGTCTCTGGTAATGTGAGTGCAGTAGGATGGGGGGGTGTCTCTGGTAATGTGAGTGCAGTAGGATGGGGGGTGTCTCTGGTAGTGTGAGTGCAGTAGATGGGGGGTGTCTCTGGTAGTGTGAGTGCAGTAGATGGGGGGTGTCTCTGGTAATGTGAGTGCAGTAGATGGGGGGGTGTCTCTGGTAATGTGAGTGCAGTAGATGGGGGGGTGTCTCTGGTAATGTTGAGTGCAGTAGATGGGGGGGAGTCTCTGGTAGTGTGAGTTGCAGTAGATGGGGGGGAGTCTCTGGTAATGTAGAGTGCAGTAGATGGGGGGTCTGTATGTAAGTGCAGTAGATGGGGTGTCTCTGTTAGTGTGAGTGCAGTAGATGGGGGGGGTCTCTGGTAATGTGAGTGCAGTAGATGGGGGGTCTCTGGTAATGTGAGTGCAGTAGATGGGGGGGTGTCTCTGGTAATGTGAGTGCAGTAGATGGGGGGGTGTCTCTGGTAATGTGAGTGCAGTAGATGGGGGTGTCTCTGGTAATGTGAGTGCAGTAGATGGGGGGGTCTCTGGTAATGTGAGTGCAGTAGATGGGGGGATGTCTCTGTAATGTGAGTGCAGTAGATGGGGGGTGTCTCTGGTAATGTGAGTGCAGTAGTTGGGGGGGTGTCTCTGGTAGTGAGTTGCAGTAGATGGGGGGGTGTCTCTGGTAATGTGAGTGCAGTAGATGGGGGGGAGTCTCTGGTAGTGTGAGTGCAGTAGATGGGGGGTGTCTCTGGTAATGTGAGTGCAGTAGATGGGGGGTGTGTCTGGTAATGTGAGTGCAGTAGATGGGGGGGTGTCTCTGGTAGTGTGAGTGCAGTTGATGGGGTGTGTCTCTGGTAGTGTGAGTGCAGTAGATGGGGGGGTGTCTCTGGTAATGGTGAGTGCAGTAGATGGGGGGGGTGTCTCTGGCCATGTGAGTGCAGTAGATGGGGGGGTGTCTCTGGTAATGTGAGTGCAGTAGATGGGGGGGGTGTCTCTGGTAGTGTGAGTGCAGTTGATGGGGGGTGTCTCTGGTAATGTGAGTGCAGTAGATGGGGGTGTCTCTGGTAATGTGAGTGCAGTAGATGGGGGGGTGACTCTGGCAATGTGAGTGCAGTAGATGGGGGGGGTGTCTCTGGTAATGTGAGTGCAGTAGATGGGGGGTGTCTCTGGTAATGTGAGTGCAGTAGATGGGGGGGGTGTCTCTGGTAGTGTGAGTGCAGTAGATGGGGGGGTGTCTCTGGTAATGTGAGTGCAGTAGATGGGGGGGTGTCTCTGGTAATGTGAGTGCAGTAGATGGGGGGGGGTGTCTCTGGTAGTGTGAGTGCAGTAGATGGGGGGGGTGTCTCTGGTAATGTGAGTGCAGTAGATGGGGGGGGTGTCTGGTAATGTGAGTGCAGTAGATGGGGGGGTGTCTCTGGTAGTGTGAGTGCAGTAGATGGGGGGGTGTCTCTGGTAATGTGAGTGCAGTAGATGGGGGGTGTCTCTGGTAATGTGAGTGCAGTAGATGGTGGGGGTGTCTCTGGTAATGTGAGTGCAGTAGAATGGGGGGGGTGTCTCTGGTAATGTGAGTGCAGTAGATGGGGGGGTGTCTCTGGTAATGCGAGTGCAGTAGATGGGGGGGGGGTGTCTCTGGTAGTGTGAGTGCAGTAGATGGGGGGGGTGTCTCTGGTAATGTGAGTGCAGTAGATGGGGGGGTGTCTCTGGTAGTGTGAGTGCAGTAGATGGGGGGGGTGTCTCTGGTAGTGTGAGTGCAGTAGATGGGGGGGTGTCTCTGGTAATGTGAGTGCAGTAGATGGGGGGGGTGAGTCACAGCCCGGACAGATTTCAGCACATGCTGGGGACTTGTAGTACATAGAGCCACACACACACTCGGCGCTTACACAGCGGCGGTCTCCCGGCTCCGGTGCTGCGCGCTCCCGGTCCTCCTCCTAGGTGACAGCCGCTTCCTGTCAGCGACCAGATAGAATTTTCCCGCCAAACTGACGTCACACGGCTGGAGTACCGGAAGTGACGCCGGCGCCGGATGATGACGCGTTACAGCCGCGTCGCTCGTTCCGGCAGGAAGCGGGGAGATGGCGAACCGCACGGTGAAGGATGCTCACAGTGTACACGGCACCAACCCGCAGTATCTGGTGGAGAAAATCATTCGCACCCGCATCTATGAGTCCAAGTACTGGAAGGAGGAGTGCTTCGGCCTGACCGGTGACTGGCAGCGGGGAGGACGGGGCAGTGCCCGGGGGGGAGAGGTGGAGGACGAGGGCAGTGCTTGGGGGGGAGAGGTGGAGGACGGGGCAGTAGCCGGGGGGGAGAGGTGGAGGACGGGGCAGTGCCGGGGGAGAGAGGAGGAGGAGACGGGGCAGTGCCCGGGGGGGAGAAGAGGAGGACGGGGCAGTGCCCGGGGGATGGAGGGGCAGTGCCGGGGGAGAGAGGGGGCAGAGGAGGAGGACGGGGCAGTGCCGGGGAGAGAGGAGGAGGAGACGGGGCAGTGCCGGGGGAGAGGAGGAGGAGGAGGAGACGGGGCAATGCCCGTGGGGAGAGAGAGGAGGACGGGGGCAGTGGCCGGGGGGGAGAGGGAGGAGGGACGGGGCAGTGGCAGGGGAGAGAGGAGGAGGAGACGGTGCAGTGTCCGGGGGGGAGAAGAGGAGGACGGGGCAGTGCCCGGGGGATGGAGGGGCAGTGCCGGGGGAGAGAGGGGGCAGAGGGAGGAGGACGGGGCAGTGCCCAGGGGGAGAGGAGGAGGACGGGGCAGTGCCCAGGGGGGAGAGGAGGAGGACGGGGCAGTGCCCAGGGGGGAGAGGAGGAGGACGGGGCAGTGCCCAGGGGGAGAGGAGGAGGAGACGGTGCATGTGCCCGGGGGAGAGAGGAGGAGACGGGGCAGTGCCCGGGGGGGAGAAGAGGAGGATGGGGCAGTGCCCGGGGGATGGAGGGGCAGTGCCGGGGAGAGGGGGGGGGCAGTGCCGGGGGAGAGAGGGGGCAGAGGAGGAGGACGGGGCAGTGCCCGGGGGGGAGAGGAGGAGACGGGGGCAGTGCCCGGGGGGGGAGAGGAGGAGGACGGGGCAGTGCCCGGGGGGGCGAGGAGGAGGACGGGGCAGTGCCCGGGGGGGCGAGGAGGAGGACGGGGGCAGTGCCCGGGGGGGGCGAGGAGGAGGACGGGGCAGTGCCCGGGGGGGCGAGGAGGAGGACGGGGCAGTGCCCGGGGGGGCGAGGAGGAGGACGGGGCAGTGCCCGGGGGGGAGAGGAGGAGGACGGGGCAGTGCCGGGGGGGGAGAGGAGGAGGGGGCAGTACCGGGGGGGGGGGGGGGGGGTCTGAGTCCGCTGCAACATTGTTTCATCATTTAGACAATCGTCCCAGTGGTATGATCTGCTGCAGGAGTCTGTAGTGAATGGCGGCTTTAGGGTTATCCTATTGGCTAGTTAGCGGCTGATTAGATGTATAGATGGGAGGTTCTATCTGCAAACAAGTTTCATTTGATGTTCTTACGCTAGACCCTATGGCAGGCAGTGTACCCCAGATTAATGCAGGGAAACAGATTTAGCAGTGAGTACCACGGATCCTTTTATACAAATGTGTGTTGTAACCATGCTAGCAGGGGGTGAGGGTGGTACTGTGTGTTGTCACCTGTGTCACAGTCTCGTACACACTGACGCATCTTTTGCGCATTTTCTCATTCTTTAGCCGAGCTGGTTGTTGATAAGGCCATGGAGCTGAAATTTATTGGGGGTGTTTATGGAGGAAATATAAAGCCCACTCCTTTCTTGTGTCTGGCACTGAAAATGCTGCAGATTCAGCCGGAGAAAGACATCATTGTGGAGTTTATAAAGAATGAAGACTTCAAGTGAGTGATAGCTGGATGGGTGTGATGAAGTGTAACATTGTGCCGTGCCGTACCGGGTTCAGAACGGACCCTTCCTACCCTCACTGATGGGACAATTGTATGCACCGTGTGAGTCTGTACTCGTTCTGTTCTCTGTGACAGGTATGTCCGTGCGCTGGGAGCTTTGTACATGCGTCTGACCGGCACCGCCAGTGACTGCTACAAGTACCTGGAGCCCCTCTATAATGATTATCGGAAAATCAAAACTCAGAACAGGAATGGAGGTAAATGATCTATTATCTAGTATATGAAATCATTCGTGTGTATCTTGTGTAACGTAAGTATTAGGAAATGTATCTATAAATGTATTCATAAACTTGCTGTAGGAGAATGTCTAATATCAGGTTTTCTTCTCCTTCCCATAATCCTCTTCTCCTTCACCATGTTCCTCGTCTCTTATTTGTGCGTTGCAGTCTTATCTCCTTTAGCACCATGGTTTTGTATCTTCTGGTGACTCAGCGTATCATTGGTGTGTATACTGGGGGAGGGGGACACTAAGGCCAGAGGCAAACTGTAATATGTCCCATGTGGGTGTAAGGAGCAATCTGCAATCCATGAGCCTGAGCCCACGAGCAGGGAGAGCGGCTCAGAGTCACTGGAGGGAATATAGGAGACTGGGAGACGGATGTACGCTGGAAGCTGAGGCTCAGGAGCACTGGGAAGAAGGTTCTGCAGTCTATAGAGAGGAGGTGGACGGACAGGTGTACACGTATGATTGCTGACAGGGAAGAAGGTTCTGCGGTCTATAGAGAGGAGGTGGATGGACAGGTGTACACGTATGATTGCTGACAGGGAAGAAGGTTCTGCAGTCTATAGAGGAGGTGGACGGACAGGTGTACACGTATGATTGCTGACAGGGAAGATGGTTCTACAGTCTATAGAGAGGAGGTGGATGGACAGGTGTACATGTATGATTGCTGACAGGGAAGAAGGTTCTGCAGTCTATAGAGAGGAGGTGGATGGACAGGTGTACACGTATGATTGCTGACAGGGAAGAAGGTTCTGCAGTCTATAGAGGGGGAGGTGGACGGACAGGTGTACATGTATGATTACTGACAGGGAAGAAGGTTCTGCAGTCTATAGAGAGGAGATGGATGGGTGTACATGTATGATTGCTGGCAGGGAAGAAGGTTCTACAGTCTATAGAGAGGAGGTGGACGGACAGGTGTACACGTATGATTACTGACAGGGAAGAAGGTTCTGCGGTCTATAGAGAGGAGGTGGATGGACAGGTGTACACGTATGATTGCTGACAGGGTAGAAGGTTCTGCGGTCTATAGAGAGGAGGTGGATGGACAGGTGTACACGTATGATTGCTGACAGGGAAGAAGGTTCTGCGGTCTATAGAGAGGAGGTGGACGGACAGGTATACACGTATGATTGCTGACAGGGAAGAAGGTTCTGCGGTCTATAGAGAGGAGGTGGACGGACAGGTGTACACGTATGATTACTGACAGGGAAGAAGGTTCTGTGGTCTATAGAGAGGAGGTGGATGGACAGGTGTACACGTATGATTACTGACAGGGAAGAAGGTTCTGTGGTCTATAGAGGGGAGGTGGACGGACAGGTGTACATGTATGATTGCTGACAGGAAAGAAGGTTCTGCAGTCTATAGAGGGGAGGTGGACGGACAGGTGTACATGTATGATTACTGACAGGGTAGAAGGTTCTGCAGTCTATAGAGAGGAGGTGGACGGACAGGTGTACACGTATGATTGCTGACAGGGTAGAAGGTTCTGCAGTCTATAGAGAAGAGGTGGACGGACAGGTGTACACGTATGATTGCTGACAGGGTAGAAGGTTCTGCGGTCTATAGAGAGGAGGTGGATGGACAGGTGTACACATATGATTGCTGACAGGGAAGAAGGTTCTGCGGTCTATAGAGAGGAGGTGGACGGACAGGTATACACGTATGATTGCTGACAGGGAAGAAGGTTCTGCGGTCTATAGAGAGGAGGTGGATGGACAGGTGTACACGTATGATTACTGACAGGGAAGAAGGTTCTGCGGTCTATAGAGAGGAGGTGGATGGACAGGTGTACACGTATGATTGCTGACAGGGTAGAAGGTTCTGCGGTCTATAGAGAGGAGGTGGACGGACAGGTGTACACGTATGATTGCTGACAGGGAAGAAGGTTCTGCGGTCTATAGAGAGGAGGTGGATGGACAGGTGTACACGTATGATTGCTGACAGGGAAGAAGGTTCTGCAGTCTATAGAGGGGAGGTGGACGGACAGGTGTACACGTATGATTGCTGACAGGGAAGAAGGTTCTGCAGTCTATAGAGGGGAGGTGGACGGACAGGTATACACGTATGATTGCTGACAGGGAAGAAGGTTCTGCAGTCTATAGAGAGGAGGTGGACGGACAGGTATACACGTATGATTACTGACAGGGAAGAAGGTTCTACAGTCTATAGAGAGGAGGTGGACGGACAGGTGTACACGTATGATTGCTGACAGGGAAGAAGGTTCTGCGGTCTATAGAGAGGAGGTGGATGGACAGGTGTACACGTATGATTGCTGACAGGGAAGAAGGTTCTGCGGTCTATAGAGGAGGTGGACGGACAGGTGTACACGTATGATTGCTGACAGGGAAGATGGTTCTACAGTCTATAGAGAGGAGGTGGATGGACAGGTGTACATGTATGATTGCTGACAGGGAAGAAGGTTCTGCGGTCTATAGAGAGGAGGTGGATGGACAGGTGTACACGTATGATTACTGACAGGGAAGAAGGTTCTGCGGTCTATAGAGAGGAGGTGGACGGACAGGTATACACGTATGATTGCTGACAGGGAAGAAGGTTCTGCGGTCTATAGAGAGGAGGTGGACGGACAGGTATACACGTATGATTACTGACAGGGAAGAAGGTTCTACAGTCTATAGAGAGGAGGTGGATGGACGGGTGTACACGTATGATCACTGACAGGGAAGAAGGTTCTACAGTCTATAGAGGAGGTGGATGGACGGGTGTACACGTATGATTACTGACAGGGAAGAAGGTTCTGCAGTCTATAGAGAGGAGGTGGACGGACAGGTATACACGTATGATTACTGACAGGGAAGAAGGTTCTGTGGTCTATAGAGGGGAGGTGGACGGACAGGTGTACATGTATGATTGCTGACAGGAAAGAAGGTTCTGCAGTCTATAGAGGGGAGGTGGACGGACAGGTGTACATGTATGATTACTGACAGGGTAGAAGGTTCTGCAGTCTATAGAGAGGAGGTGGACGGACAGGTGTACACGTATGATTGCTGACAGGGTAGAAGGTTCTGCAGTCTATAGAGAGGAGGTGGACGGACAGGTATACACGTATGATTACTGACAGGGAAGAAGGTTCTACAGTCTATAGAGAGGAGGTGGATGGACGGGTGTACACGTATGATTACTGACAGGGAAGAAGGTTCTGCGGTCTATAGAGAGGAGGTGGACGGACAGATGTACACGTATGATTACTGACAGGGAAGAAGGTTCTGCAGTCTATAGAGGAGAAACCGTCCACCTCCTCTCTCCCAGGCCACCGGTTTCTCATCTCTATAGACTGCAGAACCTTCTACCCTGTCAGCAATCATACGTGTACACCTGTCCGTCCACCTCCTCTCTCCCAGGCCACCGGACGGGTGTACACGTACGATTGCTGGCAGGGAAGAAGGTTCTGCGGTCTATAGAGAGGAGGTGGACGGACAGGTATACACGTATGATTGCTGACAGGGAAGAAGGTTCTGCGGTCTATAGAGAGGAGGTGGACGGACAGGTGTACACGTATGATTGCTGACAGGGAAGAAGGTTCTGCGGTCTATAGAGAGGAGGTGGACGGACAGGTGTACACGTATGATTGCTGACAGGGAAGAAGGTTCCGCGGTCTATAGAGAGGAGGTGGACGGACTGGTGTACACGTATGATTACTGACAGGGAAGAAGGTTCTACAGTCTATAGAGAGGAGGTGGATGGACAGGTATACACGTATGATTGCTAGCAGGGAAGAAGGTTCTGCAGTCTATAGAGAGGAGGTGGACGGACAGGTGTACACGTATGATTACTGACAGGGAAGAAGGTTCTGCAGTCTATAGAGGAGGTGGATGGACAGGTGTACACGTATGATTGCTGACAGGGAAGAAGGTTCTACAGTCTATAGAGAGGAGGTGTACGGACAGGTGTACACGTATGATTGCTGACAGGGAAGAAGGTTCTGCGGTCTATAGAGAGGAGGTGGATGGACAGGTGTACACGTATGATTACTGACAGGGAAGAAGGTTCTGCAATCTATAGAGAGGAGGTGGACGGACAGGTATACACGTATGATTGCTGACAGGGAAGAAGGTTCTGCAGTCTATAGAGGGGAGGTGTACGGACAGGTATACACGTATGATTACTGGCAGGGAAGAAGGTTCTACAGTCTATAGAGAAGAGGTGGATGGACAGGTATACACGTATGATTGCTGACAGGGAAGAAGGTTCTGCGGTCTATAGAGAGGAGGTGGACGGACAGGTGTACACGTATGATTACTGGCAGGGAAGAAGGTTCTACAGTCTATAGAGAGGAGGTGGATGGACAGGTATACACGTATGATTGCTGACAGGGAAGAAGGTTCTGCAGTCTATAGAGAGGAGGTGGATGGACAGGTGTACACGTATGATTACTGACAGGGAAGAAGGTTCTACAGTCTATAGAGAGGAGGTGGACGGACAGGTGTACACGTATGATTACTGACAGGGAAGAAGGTTCTGCGGTCTATAGAGAGGAGGTGGATGGACAGGTGTACACGTATGATTACTGACAGGGAAGAAGGTTCTACAGTCTATAGAGAGGAGGTGGATGGACAGGTGTACACGTATGATTGCTGGCAGGGAAGAAGGTTCTGCGGTCTATAGAGAGGAGGTGGACGGACAGGTGTACACGTACGATTGCTGACAGGGAAGAAGGTTCTGCAGTCTATAGAGAGGAGGTGGATGGACAGGTGTTCACGTATGATTGCGGACAGGCTTGTATGAAGTAGGGAGTCTTAGGCCCGGTACACCTTACAATGAACTGGATCAAGGCCGATGTAAATATACACAGAATGATTTCTGCTGCGGGGTACACTGGGCTCCACAGGAATCATTGGGGTGTAAAGTAGGATCTTGATACGAGGCACCAACAGGCTCAAAGCTTTGACTGTCTTCCCAGAATGCATAGCGCCACCTCCTCTATAACACCGCCTCTGTGCACAGGAGCTCAGTTTTGTAGTTGGTGCCATGCAGTAGGCGGGCACATAACAGAGGGGCTGCTCCAGCCCTGAGAAGAGCTTTTAAAAGAAAAATGAAGACTTCAGGGGCTGCAGCAGAGACACTGTGAGTGTTAGATGTCAGTCAGACATCTCCTTCTGCAGCTCCATCACCTCCCCCAGCGGCGCTGTACACTCCCGCACCCTGGTTGCCGGGTACTTACAGCGGAGGCTTCGGTTTCTCTCAAGTTAGTCACACACACACACAACCTCTGTTCTCCTGGATTGCGTGGCCACACTCAGGGAGGAGGTAAGTGTCTCCCGACACCCCCCCCCCCCCCCCCCCCCCCCCCCTGGCGGGACCCGCTGTACATCGCGATCCCGCGCGGCCGGTTGGAGGCGGGCCGTGCGCGCTGGCGTGTACACTGTGGTAGTACAGGGACCCCACTAGACCACCAGGGCATGGGCACAGGTCAGTTTTCTCTCATAAACCGTTTATATAAGCCCACAGTACCCGGTGGTGAAGTCCAGCAGGGGGATAAGGCTCTGACCTGTAGCCCCTCCCCCAGCCCCAGGGCGCCATTTAGAGTAAATGTTCCCGCCCTGGAGCTGCATATCTCTCTCTCCCTCACTCCCTGTCAGCGTTTGGTCGCCATCGCTACATGCTGAGCTGATTCTGGGACTGTTTGGGCAAATCCTCCTCTGCAAAGCCGCCTGCCAGGACACTTAAGTATTGTACATGTCTGCTGACAGTGTTAGTTAAGAGAGTGCATTTAGCCAGGGATATATAGTATAAAGAAAAAATGTTCATCGCTCCCCCTTCCTGAGAGAGAGAGAGAGATATATATATATATATATATATATATATATATATATATATATATATATATATATTTTAGCTGTTAAATAATATTCACAATCAATAGAATTCAAAAAATCTATTTTTTATTCAAAGTATATAAGGTTATTTTAAAAATCAAAATTGTATGTAAAAATGAATTGTTATCAGATAATTGATCAATTAATTAATTAAGATACAATTAAATTTATGAAGTGTAAAACGGACCTATAGGCTATAAAATGCAGTTTACCAAGCCTAATACCAAGTTGATGTCAGATAAAACTGATAGTGAACCAATTAAAAATGAAACTTTGTTAAATTAAAAGGCCTGTATAAATAAATATATTACAAACCTAATACCGGTATACAAAAACAGACATGCAACACAGATGTGAACACAAGTGGGGGCTGCAGTATTTTCACCTGTGGGTACACTTTTTAGCGTTTTACCCCATTAGGTGCATATGCTTGTAAAGTCTCTATAGGGTGCAGTCTGAGTTTCACCTATGGGCAGTCTGTGGTTGTAGCGTGATAGGATTCACTTGGATCTTTAAAAACAATCAAGGGCTCCTGGAAGGTACTAAATTCCTTGCATGGAATAAGTCCTGTTAGTACCTTAATCCGTTGGTGGAGTGATGAGGTTCTCGTGGTCTGCCGGGAGACACCCGCTGCTCCGTGTCTCTCTGTCTCCGTGCAGGGATCGATTGTTCCGCAATCGACGCGTTTCGCCTTGGTATAGGCTTCGTCAGGATGGCTGGATAATCGATTTCACGGATCCCCTCCGTCTTTATAGCTGCTGCGCGGCGTTCTCTTCCGCCCTTACTTAAGATGGCCGCACTGAGTTCTTTTCCTTGATTAAGGTGTATTTTTTGCCCATACATAAGAAATGATCATATACAGTGATTCTTTTCATTATCTCTGTGTTGGAATACTCATTATCAATGGCGATTTAGTGAATAAAACTAAATCCATAGTGATTTTTAATCCTTATTGTGATCTCCACATTGGTTGCCATTGGTTACTGCCGTTTGGAATTGATCACATAGACATGAGGACCCCTCATAGAGACATTGATGGACATAGGGAGGGGCAACAAAACAACATACAACAACATAAAACAAAACAAAAATTTAAAGTTTGTTAGGAGATTTAAAGTCTGTTAAAAAGTGTTTAAGATGTATTATTAAAGTCTGGGAATTCCGTGTTATGGTGTTATATGCGGGTCTTCTATCCTCTATTCTTCCTTATATTGGATGAGAGAAGTAATGCTAAGATAAAGCATATATCAGATATCTCATATAATAACAAGGTATATTCTTTATTTCAAAAATGATGTTAATTCTATATCTATATTGAGGCCCCTTGGAACCAGGGTACCTAATTCATAGATCATCTTTGTTTCTTCTCTGGACAAGAGGTCTTCAGTATTTCCTCCTCTCCATGGTTTTGTAATTTGCTTTAATCCAACAAATTGTAGAAGACTTGGGTTTGAATTATGTTTTTCTTTAAAATATACGGGTATGCTATGGTTATCTTTTCCATTCTTTATGTTACATAAATGTTCCTGTACCCGTACATGGAGTTTTCTTTTTGTTCTACCCACATATTGTAGGCCACATGGGCACCATAGCATATAGATCAAAAGAGGTAGAGTTCTTCACAAATAAAAAAACAATCACTATAAAAGGAAGAATAAGTTGTCATACCACAGGAGTGATCTATAGTAACCATGGAGAGGAGGAAATACTGAAGACCTCTTGTCCAGAGAAGAAACAAAGATGATCTATGAATTAGGTACCCTGGTTCCAAGGGGCCTCAATATAGATATAGAATTAACATCATTTTTGAAATAAAGAATATACCTTGTTATTATATGAGATATCTGATATATGCTTTATCTTAGCATTACTTCTCTCATCCAATATAAGGAAGAATAGAGGATAGAAGACCCGCATATAACACCATAACACGGAATTCCCAGACTTTAATAATACATCTTAAACACTTTTTAACAGACTTTAAATCTCCTAACATAAACTTTCAATTTTTGTTTTGTTTTATGTTGTTGTATGTTGTTTTGTTGCCCCTCCCTATGTCCATCAATATGTCTATGTGATCAATTCCAAACGGCAGTAACCAATAGCAACCAATGTGGAGATCACAATAAGGATTAAAAATCACTATGGATTTAGTTTTATTCACTAAATCGCCATTGATAATGAGTATTCCAACACAGAGATAATGAAAAGAATCACTGTATATGATCATTTCTTATGTATGGGCAAAAAATACACCTTAATCAAGGAAAAGAACTCAGTGCGGCCATCTTAAGTAAGGGCGGAAGAGAACGCCGCTCAGCAGCAGCTATAAAGACGGAGGGGATCCGTGAAATCGATTATCCAGCCATCCTGACGAAGCCTATACCAAGGCGAAACGCGTCGATTGCGGAACAATCGATCCCTGCACGGAGACAGAGAGACACGGAGCAGCGGGTGTCTCCCGGCAGACCACGAGAACCTCATCACTCCACCAACGGATTAAGGTACTAACAGGACTTATTCCATGCAAGGAATTTAGTACCTTCCAGGAGCCCTTGATTGTTTTTAAAGATCCAAGTGAATCCTATCACGCTACAACCACAGACTGCCCATAGGTGAAACTCAGACTGCACCCTATAGAGACTTTACAAGCATATGCACCTAATGGGGTAAAACGCTAAAAAGTGTACCCACAGGTGAAAATACTGCAGCCCCCACTTGTGTTCACATCTGTGCTGCATGTCTGTTTTTGTATACCGGTATTAGGTTTGTAATATATTTATTTATACAGGCCTTTTAATTTAACAAAGTTTCATTTTTAATTGGTTCACTATCAGTTTTATCTGACATCAACTTGGTATTAGGCTTGGTAAACTGCATTTTATAGCCTTATAGGTCCGTTTTACACTTCATAAATTTAATTGTATCTTAATTAATCAATTGATCAATTATCTGATAACAATTCATTTTTACATACAATTTTGATTTTTAAAATAACCTTATTTCTCTGACGTCCTAGTGGATGCTTGGGACTCCGTCAGGACCATGGGGAATAGCGGCTCCGCAGGAGACAGGGCACAAAAGTAAAAGCTTTAGGATCAGGTGGTGTGCACTGGCTCCTCCCGCTATGACCCTCCTCCAAGCCTCAGTTAGGTTTTTGTGCCCGGCCGAGAAGGGTGCAATCTAGGTGGCTCTCCTAAAGAGCTGCTTAGAGTAAAAGTTTGTTAGGTTTTTTATTTTCAGTGAGTCCTGCTGGCAACAGGCTCACTGCATCGAGGGACTTAGGGGAGAGAAGTGAACTCACCTGCGTGCAGGATGGATTGGCTTCTTAGGCTACTGGACACCATTAGCTCCAGAGGGAGTCGGAACACAGGTCTCACCCTGGGGTTCGTCCCGGAGCCGCGACGCCGACCCCCCTTGCAGATGCCGAAAAGTGAAGGTCCAGAAACGGCGGCAGAAGACTCTTCAGTCTTCATAAGGTAGCGCACAGCACTGCAGCTGTGCGCCATTGTTGTCAGCACACTTCATAGCAGCGGTCACTGAGGGTGCAGGGCGCTGGGGGGGGGCGCCCTGGGCAGCAATGATAGTACCTTATTCTGGCTAAAAATACATCACATATAGCCCCTGGGGGCTATATGGATGTATTTAACCCCTGCCAGGTCTCAGAAAAACGGGAGAAGAAGCCCGCCGAAAAGGGGGCGGGGCCTATTCTCCTCAGCACACAGCGCCATTTTCCCTCACAGAAATGCTGGTGGGAAGGCTCCCAGGCTCTCCCCTGCACTGCACTACAGAAACAGGGTTAAAACAGAGAGGGGGGGCACTTATTTGGCGATATGTATATATATATTAAAATGCTATAAGGGAAAAACACTTATATAAAGGTTGTCCCTGTATAATTATAGCGTTTTTGGTGTGTGCTGGCAAACTCTCCCTCTGTCTCCCCAAAGGGCTAGTGGGGTCCTGTCCTCTATCAGAGCATTCCCTGTGTGTGTGCTGTGTGTCGGTACGTGTGTGTCGACATGTATGAGGACGATGTTGGTGAGGAGGCGGAGCAATTGCCTGAAATGGTGATGTCACTCTCTAGGGAGTCGACACCGGAATGGATGGCTTATTTAAGGAATTACGTGATAATGTCAACACGCTGCAAGGTCGGTTGACGACATGAGACGGCCGGCAAACAAATTAGTACCTGTCCAGGCGTCTCAAACACCGTCAGGGGCTGTAAAACGCTCATTTACCTCAGTTGGTCGACACGGACACTGACTCCAGTGTCGACGGTGAAGAAACAAACTTATTTTCCTTTAGGGCCACACGTTACATGTTAAGGGCAATGAAGGAGGTGTTACATATTTCTGATACTACAAGTACCACAAGAAGGGTATTATGTGGGGTGTGAAAAAACTACCTGTAGTTTTTCCTGAATCAGATAAATTAAATGAAGTGTGTGATGATGCGTGGGTTTCCCCCGATAGAAAATTATTGGCGGTATACCCTTTCCCGCCAGAAGTTAGGGCGCGTTGGGAAACACCCTTTAGGGTGGATAAGGCGCTCACACGCTTATCAAAACAAGTGGCGGTACCGTCTCCAGATAGGGCCGCCCTCAAGGAGCCAGCTGAGAGGCTGGAAAATATCCTAAAAAGGTATATACACACATACTGGTGTTATACTGCGACCAGCGATCGCCTCAGCCTGGATGTGCAGCGCTGGGGTGGCTTGGTCGGATTCCCTGACTGAAAATATTGATACCCTTGACAGGGACAGTATTTTATTGACTATAGAGCATTTAAAGGATGCATTTCTATATATGCGAGATGCACAGAGGGATATTTGCACTCTGGCATCAAGAGTAAGTGCGATGTCCATATCTGCCAGAAGATGTTTATGGACACGACAGTGGTCAGGTGATGCAGATTCCAAACGGCACATGGAAGTATTGCCGTATAAAGGGGAGGAGTTATTTGGGGTCGGTCCATCGGACCTGGTGGCCTCGGCAACAGCTGGAAAATCCACCTTTTTTACCCCAAATCACATCTCAGCAGAAAAAGACACCGTCTTTTCAGCCTCAGTCCTTTCGTCCCCATAAGGGCAAGCGGGCAAAAGGCCAGTCATATCTGCCCAGGGATAGAGGAAAGGGAAGAAGACTGCAGCAGGCAGCCCATTCCCAGGAACAGAAGCCCTCCACAGCTTCTCAGCATGACGCTGGGGCCGTACAAGCGGACTCAAGTGCGGTGGGGGGTCGTCTCAAGAGTTTCAGCGCGTAGTGGGCTCACTCGCAAGTGGACCCCTGGATCCTACAAGTAGTATCCCAGGGGTACAGACGAGATTCGAGACGTCTCCCCCTCGCAGGCTCCTGATGTCTGCTTTACCAACGTCTTCCTCCGACAGGGAGGCAGTATTGGAAACAATTCACAAGCTGTATTCCCAGCAGGTGATAATCAAAGTACCCCTCCTACAACAAGGAAAGGGGTATTACTCCACACTATATTGTGGTACTGAAGCCAGACGGCTCGGTAAGACCTATTCTAAATGGGAAATCTTTGAACACTTACATACAAAGGTTCAAATCAAGATGGAGTCACTCAGAGCAGTGATAGCGAACCAGGAAGAAGGGGACTATATGGTGTCCCTGGACATCAAGGATGCTTACCTCCATGTCCCAAATTGCCCTTCTCACCAAGGGTACCTCAGGTTCGTGGTACGGAACTGTCACTATCAGTTTCAGACGCTGCCGTTTGGATTGTCCACGGCACCCCGGGTCTTTACCAAAGTAATGGCCGAAATGATGATTCTTCTTCAAAGAAAAGGCGTCTTAATTATCCCTTACTTGGACGATCTCCTGATAAGGGCAAGGTCCAGAGAACAGTTGGAAGTCGGAGTAGCACTATCTCAAGTAGTTCTACGACAGCACGGGTGGATTCTAAATATCCAAAATCGCAGCCGTTTCCGACGACACGTCTGCTGTTCCTAGGGATGGTTCTGGACACAGTCCAGAAAAAGGTGTTTCTCCCGGAGGAGAAAGCCAGGGAGTTATTCGAGCTAGTCAGGAACCTCCTAAAACCAGGAAAAGTGTCAGTGCATCATTGCAGAAGAGTCCTGGGAAAAATGGTGGCTTATTACGAAGCGATTCCATTCGGCAGATTCCACGCAAGAACTTTTCAGTGGGATCTGCTGGACAAATGGTCCGGATCGCATTTTCAGATGCATCAGCGGATAACCCTGTCTCCAAGGACAAGGGTGTCTCTCCTGTGGTGGTTACAGAGTGCTCATCTTCTAGAGGGCCGCAGATTCGGCATTCAGGATTGGATGCTGGTGACCACGGAGGCCAGCCTGAGAGGCTGGGGAGCAGTCACACAGGGAAAAAATTTCCAGGGAGTGTGATCAAGTCTGGAGATTTTTCTCCACATAAATATACTGGAGCTAAGGGCAATTTACAATGCTCTAAGCTTAGCAAGACCTCTGCTTCAAGGTCAGCCGGTATTGATCCAGTGGGACAACATCACGGCAGTCGCCCACGTAAACAGACAGGGCGGCACAAGAAGCAGGAGGGCAATGGTAGAAACTGCAAGGATTTTTCGCTGGGCGGAAAATCATGTGATAGCACTGTCAGCAGTGTTCATTCCGGGAGTGGACAACTGGGAAGCAGACTTCCTCAGCAGGCACAACCTCCACCCGGGAGAGTGGGGACTTCATCGGGAAGTCTTCCACATGATTGTGAACCGTTGGAAAAGACCAAAGGTGGACATGATGGCGTCCCGCCTGAACAAAAAACTGGACAAGTATTGCGCCAGGTCAAAAGACCCTCAGGCAATAGCTGTGAACGTTTCTGGTAACCAGAAACCAGTCGGTGTATGTCTTCCCTCCTCTGCTTCTCATACCCAAGGTATTGAGAATTATAAGACGTAGAGGAGTAAGAACTATACTCGTGGCTCCGGATTGGCCAAGAAGGACTTGGTACCCGGAACTTCAAGAGATGCTCACAGAGGACTCATGACCTCTGCCGCTAAGAAGGGACTTGCTTCAGCAAGTACCATGTCTGTTCCAAGACTTACCGCGGCTGCGTTTGACGGCATGGCGGTTGAACGCCGGATCCTAAGGGAAAAAGGCATTCCGGAAGAGGTCATTCCTACCCTGGTCAAAGCCAGGAAGGAGGTGACCGCACAACATTATCACCACATGTGGCGAAAATATGTTGCGTGGTGTGAGGCCAGGAAGGCCCCATGAAGAAATTTCAACTCGGTCGTTTCCTGCATTTCCTGCAAACAGGAGTGTCTATGGGCCTCAAATTGGGGTCCATTAAGGTTCAAATTTCGGCCCTGTCGATTTTCTTCCAGAAAGAATTGGCTTCAGTTCCTGAAGTCCAGAAGTTTGTCAAGGGAGTACTGCATATACAACCCCCTTTTGTGCCTCCAGTGGCACTGTGGGATCTCAACGTAGTTCTGGGATTCCTAAAATCACATTGGTTTAAACAAATCTGTGGATTTGAAATATCTCACAGGGAAAGTGACCATGCTGTTGGCCCTGGCCTCGGCCAGGCGAGTGTCAGAATTGGCGGCGTTTGTCTCAAAAAAGCCCATATCTGATTGTCCATTCGGACAGGGCAGAGCTGCGGACTCATCCCCAGTTTCTCCCTAAGGTGGTGTCAGTGTTTCACCCGAACCAGCTTATTGTGGTACCTGCGGCTACTAGGGACTTGGAGGACTCCAAGTTGCTAGATGTTGTCAGGGCCCTGAAAATATAGGTTTCCAGGACGGCTGGAGTCAGGAAAACTGACTTGCTGTTATCCTGTATGCACCCAACAAACTGGGTGCTCTTGCTTCTAAGCAGACGATTGCTAGTTGGATGTGTAGTACAATTCAGCTTGCACATTCTGTGGCAGGCCTGCCACAGCCAAAATATGTAAATGCCCATTCCACAAGGAAGGTGGGCTCATCTTGGGCGGCTGCCCGAGGGGTCTCGGCTTTACAACTTTGCCGAGCTGGTACTTGGTCAGGGGCACACCCTGACTGAGGAGGACCTGGAGTTCTCTCATTCGGTGCTGCAGAGTCATCCGCACTCTCCCACCCGTTTGGGAGCTTTGGTATAATCCCCATGGTCCTGACGGAGTCCCCAGCATCCACTTAGGACGTCAGAGAAAATAAGAATTTACTTACCGATAATTCTATTGTCTGCAATACTTGTACATAGTTATTGTTACAAAAATCGGGTTATTATTGTTGTGAGCCATCTTTTCAGATGCTCCGCTGTTATCATGCTGTTAACTGGGTTCAGATCACAGGTTGTACAGTGTGATTGGCGTGGCTGGTATGAGTCTTACCCGGGATTCAAAATCCTTCCTTATTGTGTACGCTCGTCCGGGCACAGTATCCTAACTGAGGCTTGGAGGAGGGTCATAGGGGGAGGAGCCAGTGCACACCACCTGATCCTAAAACTTTTACTTTTGTGCCCTGTCTCCTGCGGAGCCGCTAATCCCCATGGTCCTGACGGAGTCCCCAGCATCCACTACGGACTACGAGAAATAGAATTATCGGTAAGTAAATTCTTATTATACTTTGAATAAAAAATAGATTTTTTGAATTCTATTGATTGTGAATATTATTTAACAGCTAAATATATATATATATATATATATACACACACACACACACACACTCTCTCTCTCTCTCTCTCTCTCTCTCTCTCTCTCTCTCTCTCTCTCTCTCTCTCTCTCTCTCTCTCTCTCTCTCTCTCTCGGGAAGGGGGAGCGCTGAACATTTTTTCTTTATACCATATATAACTCTAGGGGGTGCTTATAGTACACTCACCATTTGTTCTACAGCTGCTACCCAAACCCTACAGCCGTATCTAGGAGTGGCGCAGTACCTCACATTATCCCTCTTTATAGGGATAATATAGTACCCTGTGAGATATATCCAGTCTTTACTGTGCATTGTTATATCTATTGAGTATATAGCTATACATAGTACTACTCTGTATTGCTAGTCCAGTGCAGTTTTATTGCATGTCATAATTTCTGCATTGTGCAGTGTGACTGTGTGTGCATAGAGCTGCTGTGTGACCTCCATTTCGTGTATCTCACTCAGATTGCTATCCCTATATTCTGTACCCTGAGGGGGCTAAGTGCGTCAGGATTATTATTTAATATAGGTGCTTCGCAGGATATACTCTATATTTTTCTCTGTGATTTTTAGTCCCCATATGCCTCTTGAATCCCCTGTTTGTGTTGATACACTGCACAGGGAGTTCTTGTCAGGTATTTTGCTGCTGATAATGTACTGTGTTGCCTTGCATTGAGCTTTTGACTATGGGGGTCATTCCAAGTTGTTCGCTCGTTGCCGATTTTTGCAACTGAGCGATTAAGGCAAAAATGCGCATGGTATTTTAGCACAAAACTTAGTAGATTTACTCACGTCCGAACGAAGACTTTTCATCGTTGAAGTGATCGTAGTGTGATTGACAGGAAGTGGGTGTTTCTGGTCGGAAACTGACCGTTTTCAGGGAGTGTGCGGAAAAACGCAGGAGTGGCTGGGGAAACGGGGGAGTGGCTGGCCGAACGCAGGGCATGTTTGTGACCTCAAACCAGGAACGAAATGGGCTGAGATGATCGCAGTGTAGGAGTAAGTCTCGAGCTATTCAGAAACTGCTAAGAATTTTCTATTCGCAATTCTGCTAATCTTTCGTTCGCAATTCTGATAAGCTAAGATACACTCCCAGAGGGCGGCGGCCTAGCGTGTGCAATGCTGCTAAAATCGGCTAGTGAGCGAACCTCTCGGAATGACCCCCCTATGTCAGCTACAAAGGGCAACGGAGCTGGGTCTGATCTCACACTGCGTGGTGTTGACGCTGCAGACACATTTGAGGATAACATAGCAGCTGAGGGTTCAGGTTCTGGAGGTTCCTTGCCCCCCAGTGGGACTCTAGCAACGGTGGTTCAAAATGACCCACCTTGGGCTACCTTCTCCACGCTATTGAATACGCTGGTAACTAGACTAACGCTCCCTATGGGACCTCTTGTGCCGGTACAACAGCTTATGATCCCCGCTGTTAACCCGCCGTGGGCAGATCAACTGTCCAATCAGTTACAGCAATTGAACCAATCACTGACTACTCAGAAGTCTAACCCTCGCCCGCCTAAGACCAAGGGGTCCTTTAAGCGGGCAATTACTTCCTCACAATCCACCAATGTCCCAGACACCTCGTCTAATGAGGATGGCGTGTATACTGACCCCGCAGACACTGATTCTGATGCTTCTGATGGAGAATCTGTTTCACAGGTGGATGTTCCTGACTTGTTGGAGGCTCAGGCTCATTCCGCAAGGAGCCTGATGCTGCCCCTAAGAAACCGGACAGGTTTAAACGTCAGAATGTGGTTTTACCTCACTCTGACCATTTAGTCGACATATGTCAGGAGTCCTGGGAAAATCCAGGAAAGAAAGTCACGCCTCACAAGAACATGCTGGCTCGCTGCGGCGCTAAGTAAAAATTGAGAAACACCCCCGCCAGTAGATTCGCAGGTGGCGCGGCTGGTGGTATATCCTCAGCTTTGCCTGTAACTACCATCACGTCTCTGAAAGAACCGACGGATAAGTGTGTGGAGGGTCGTTTAAAGGCAATCTTCACCCTGAACGGTGCGGGGCATAGGCCCACCATTGCAGCGACATGGGCTGCAGAGGCTATTGAAGCGTGGGCTCAGGAGCTGGAGGCGGTGTTGCCTTCCAATGCTTCTGATCATGCTAGACAATGCTTGTCATATATTGTCACAGCGTCTCATTACATTAAGGAGGCGGCTTCTGATGCCGGTATTCTGGCGGCCAAGGCTTCTACGTCCATTTTGGCTCGCCGTATTCTCTGGTTACGGTCCTGGTCTGTGGACATAGACTCTAAGAAAACCCTGGAGGTACTCCCTTTTAAGGGAGATATTCTTTTCGGAGAAGGCCTCAATAAGATAGTGGCTGACTTAGCTTCTTCTAAAACAGCATGTCTGCCTAGTACTGCTCCTTCGGTGCAGATGGCTAAGAGTACTCCATTTCGCTCCTTTCGTCCTTCAGGGAAAGCAAAAGGTCAACATTGGACAGAAAAGATTGTCTCTTTGTTGGCGCACTTAGAAGAAGAAATATATGTAATTTATTAAAATATAACTTTTATTATTACTAAATAAAATTGCCCAGCAAATGAGAAACATATAAGTGAAAAAATTGAACACAACATGTGCTGTAAGTGAATAAATCAAGTGTTATAAATTCAAGTAATAAAAGCTGATTCACTGTGCAAAATCAATGGTCTCGCTCTCTTCATTTACAGTTCTTAAATAACTCTGAAATTGTGCGGATTATTATTAACTTAGGTATTGCATGCGGAATAAGCAGCAGCAAATATAATCACGAGAATATGTATCCGTATGTAATATAGGTACTGAAGTGGTAGGTAATGAGCCCTAATATTGGTGGAACACAATTGGTCCTTTTTACATATTTCAAGTATCATAAAAAAGGAAGACTCATAATATTACGAAACAAGAACTGTGAAACAGCTCCACCACGGGGAGAGTTATGTCTTCATATAAACACCCATATATTAAATGGTTACTCGGGAGGACTCTGTTAACATGTGACCCTAATATGTATGCTGATAATTATTCTATGTGTAACAAGGTCATGTGTAATTTACGGGTCTAGGCATAGCATGCGACGCGACTCCGTTGACAATGACCTCTGAATAATAACTTGTTCAGCTTTCATTTGTAATTTGGGTCCAGTCTTTTATACAGATTAGTCCTTTCCATTCAATTTAGTATCGCATGGGAATCATTAAATCCAAAGACTGTTGTTACAGATGTCCACGGCTGCTTGCCGCACTTTTGCTCCCCTTTTAAAGACAAGCTTTACAGTTAATAGCCCACCCGGTGGTTTATTTACTATATTCCACCAAGTATTTAACTATGTTTAATAATGAAAAATATCACCCCAGATTGGGTCAGGTCACAGTATGTTTGACTAAATAGTATAAATGATAATGAGGTATCTTACCTACTTAGACTGTTGTACCAAATAAATAGCTTATATTGTTATATTCTTGTAAATTTAGACACTGCAGTAAACATGTCAGCTAGACGTTAGGGAAACAAACATTCTATATCATTGCTCATTTAAGTTTTGGTCTTTTGAAAATAGTATCGTTATTACATAAACGGTACAGGTGCACGTCACCATAAGTCCTTTATGTAAATATCAATATATGAGCCAATTAACTTCTAATGTGTCTCACAGTACTAATGTTGTTGTGGGACAGTTTACAGTGTTTCACAATATTGCGATTATTGCAACATGGACATTGGCATTGAGCCGTAATGTCCGTGTGCGCAAACGACAATTTATTGAAAAGATTGTTACTGTATCATATTATGAGACATCATATTTAGTGTGTTATAGTTTCAATTGCTAACCTAGCCTGCTGGTAGCTGCTTTACTGCTAACTGTTCAAATTCTGATTTGCATGCCGTTCAGGGCTCCCTATTCCCTGTACTTGTACTAGAACAGCGGCCGGTGCTTCATGTTTTTTGTACTTAACTAAGTCGGCTGCTGTTTATATGAAAGTCCTTTCTTAACCTCTCCGGCAGTTCATATATGACTTATTGACTGACACTTTTGGCTAGTACATAGTTCCTACATAACAGTAATCCAATATTTTATATACACATTTCTAATATTTAATCATATCGGGCACAGTGATCAGTAAGAGCGGGCTTGTCAGCACCGCTCGGAAACGCTGACGTGCACGTTTCGCAGATGCTTTAACGTTTCGCAGATGCTTTTGCCTCGTTAAAGCATCCACTAGGGGTCACTGGAGTACTCTTGGGATATGGACGGGCTTCCGTAGGAACAGCACTGAATATTTAAATTTAGAACACTCCACCCCTCCATATCCCCGAGTACCTGTCAGTGTTTTTTCTGTGCTCGACGTAGCAACAGCTCTGTGACTCAGGTCACGATTACTTTGAAGAATTTTTATTTTTATTCGATTTTTTTTTTTTCTATTTTACACATCCCTTTCCCCCTTCCAAAAGGCAGGGTCAGGGATAGTGCAGCTGCTGATAGCAGCAGGGGCGTGTCGGGCCTCTCTGAAAGAGCTCCCTCACAGCCACACACAGCCTCCTGCACAGGCTGGCCGGCGCTTGTTCAGAAGCCCCGTCTGAGCCTCCTCACAAGCTGCAGGATAAAGGTGTGGGGACATTCTTAGCGCCGCTGCTCGCTCCACTTAGCCGCCCGTCCCGCTGCTGCTCTCCCCACTCAGCCGCCCTCCCCACATGGCGACGGCCACAGCAGTTCTTCCGCACGCCTCCGGCCGCCGCTGATCTGCCGCTCAGAGGGCGCCGGCCGCCACAGCTCTCTCGCTCACGGAGCCGGCCGCCGCTACTGCTCCGGGTCCCACCGCTGGTTGACGCGCTGCTCACCCGGGCTCAGACACCGCGCTCGGCGATACCCGCTGGGGCCCCACACGCTGCGCTGCCGCTGCTCTGAATCGGAAAGAGCATGCAGCCATTACACAAGGGGGGGGGGCAATAAATAAATAAGGGGGCAATAAGCGGCATAAGAAATTCTGCAGCACCAGATGCTAGGCTGCAGGGATATTTGCAGGAATTATTAAGCATAGCATGGCAGCCATTTTTAACCATGCTTCCTGTGTCTTCCTGCTGTGATTCCAGAACGTTCCAGTACTACATCTCTACTCCACCGGAGGCGCAGGGGTGTTAGAGGGAATTTGGGATCACATTTAGTAGTACTGGCCACGTGTACTGCACTTGGCCAGATTTATATACAGAGACACCTTACTGCTATTTTACTGAGTCGTGCAAGTGTCTGGTTTTTGTGTATTGTATTGTCTGTCGCCATAATGAGTAAGGCACCAGCAAAAACTAAAAAGCATAATTGCAAAGTCTGTAACAGTGTATTACCGGATGGATCTACCACATGTACAGTATGTTTTGTGAATTTGGTTCAGAATACCATTTCTGCTCCTGTTTTACAACCAATTTCCTCACCGGACCCTCCGTGGGGTATGTTAGTAAATGTACTGGATAGGTTACAATCAGAATTGACCGCCGCTCGTCAGGAGCGGGAAACGGCAAGATCTGAGTCTAGGGTGAGACCGCCAGAACTACCGGAGGCGTCTCAGCCTTGCGTAAGGTCCAAATCCATTTTGGGTAAACGGGATAAATTTCATATGTCTTATGATTTTCCAGTGTCTGCTATGTTGCATTCTGACGATTCCATGCCAGACCTCACGGAACAAGATGAGGGTGAGGAGGGCGAAGTGGAGTCAGATGGCGAGGATATTAACAGTTCCGGCATTGATGATCTCATCAGAGCGGCACGTCAGTCTCTGAAGTTTACTGAAACTGAGGAGCCTCTCACAAATGATCAGGTCGTATTTACTAAACGACAAAAAACTCCAATAAGTTTTCCTGTGTCGGAATCTCTTAATCAGATGTTAGTACTCGGTAACATGTACATGTACATGGGAGAATCCACCAATAGTTGATTCTTCAGTGTCAAAGCTTACCAAGAAATTAACCATACCAGTGCCAGCAGCTACTACGCTTAAAGACCCTTCAGATCGCAAGATAGAAACTATGCTAAAATCCATGTATGTAGCAGCAGGTGTGATGCTAAGACCTGGATTGGTTGGCATTTGGGTCACTAAGGCACTCATAATATGGCTTACAGAACTCAAATCTGCTTTACATGACGAAAACCTGATAATTCTTGTAAATCAAATGATTGAGGCTGTAGAGTATCTCTGTACAGCGTCTACTGACGTCTGTCAGCTCACTTCTCACTTCTCGTATTTCATCGTCGCTAGTTACGGCACGAAGAGCACTCTGGCTGCGTGCTTATCATGCGGAGGCAGAGGTCAAACGAGGTATAGAGGCGTTGCCTTACGATGGCAAGAAGTTGTTTGGTCCTGAATTGGACGCATGGATTGCTGAGGCTACGGGAGGTAAGTCTGTTTTCTTACCATTGCCTCCACCGGTATCAAGAAGAAGGTACGCTGGACCTTCGTTCAAATCCTTTAGACCTTAGCCCTTTCGAGGACGTGGCAGAGGATCAGCCACGCCTGCTAGACGTGGTCGCGGACGTGGTTTCCAACAAACCAACACAACTCGCCAGGACGCTAAGGTTACCGACAAGCCAGTGGCATGACGGGCTACCAGCCCATCTCGGTTCTCCGATTGTGGGAGCACGCCTTCAGACGTTCCATTTGGCGTGGTTCCACACATCCGCGGATGGGTGGATCCGCAATTTAGTGTTAAAAGGTTACAAAATAGAGTTCGACTGTCTTCCGCCTCTGCGGTTTTTCAAGACAGGATTGCCTCTGTCGGACGACAAGAGGAGGGTTCTGCACATTGCCATTCAGTCCCTACTGGATTCGGCAGTTTTGATTCCGGTCCCTGTACACCAACAGGGTCAGGGTTATTATTCAAGTCTGTTTGTGGTACCGAAGCCGGATGGCTCAGTCAGACCAATATTGAACTTAAAGGGTCTCAATCAGTACGTAACTTACTACAGATTCAAGATGGAGTCTCTGCGTTCGGTGATTGCGGGTTTAGAGCCAAAGGAATTTATGATTGCGCTAGACCTCAAGGATGCGTACTTACACATTCCAATTTGGCAACCTCATCAGAAATTCTTACGGTTTGCAATACGCCAGAACCATTACCAGTTTCAGGCTCTACCGTTTGGCCTGTCATCAGCGCCTCGGGTATTCACCAAAGTGATGTCTGTGTTGATAGCTCATCTCAGATCCCTGGGAGTGACAATAGTTCCGTATTTAGACGATCTGCTCATCAAAGCTCCGTCTCAACAGATGCTTCTCCAACATGCGCTGCTAACGTACAATGTACTGGTTCACCACGGTTGGATTGTCAACTTCAAGAAATCACATCTCATTCCGTCTCAACGCCTTCAATTCCTAGGTATGATTCTCGATACGGTCAATCAAAGAATTTACCTACCACAGCAGAAAGTACAAATTCTACGCCATCTAGTACAATTAGTGCTCAAGCCACGCACAGTGTCGGTACACTTGTGCATTCGCCTCTTAGGCACAATGGTAGCAGCTTTCGAAGCGCTTCAGTTCGGAAGATTTCACTCGCGTCCATTTCAACTGAATGTGCTCGCCCAGTGGTCGGGCTCGCATCTGCAGATTCACCACAGGGTGAGGTTGTCGCCAAGGGCAAGAGTATCTCTTCTCTGGTGGCTCAAGGAACACAATTTAACCGCAGGAAGACGGTTCGGAGGCTGGAATTGGATAATTCTAACTACGGACGCCAGTCTCAGAGGTTGCGGAGCGGTAATTCAAAATTGTCAGCTCCAGGGTCTCTGGGCGGATCACGAGAAATTGATGTCTATAAATGTCCTAGAACTCTGCGCAATTTACAATGCGCTACGACAAGCAGTGCACATGCTTCGCTCTCAGCCTGTCCAAGTGCAGTCAGACAATGCGACGGCGGTCGCATACATCAACAAACAAGGAGGAACGAGAAGCCGCATGGCAATGCGGGAAGTAGCTCGTATCCTCAATTGGGCGGAATGCCACCAGGTGATATTGTCGGCAGTGTTCATTCCGGGAGTGGACAACTGGGAAGCGGATTATCTCAGTCGTCGGGATTTTCATCCAGGCGAATGGGCATTAAATCCAGAAGTGTTTCACATGTTGGTTCAGAGATGGGGTTATCCTCAGGTGGACCTGATGGCGTCTCGACACAATCACCAAACGTTCCAGTATGTGTCCAGAACAAGAGATCCAAAGGCAGTAGCGGTGGACGCTCTCACTGTCGCGTGGCCGTACAGTCTTGTGTATCTGTTTCCACTGTTTCCGTTGCTCCCTTTGGTGCTAAAACGGATCAAAAGAGAGTCTGTCACAGTCATACTAGTGGCGCCTCATTGGCCTCGGAGAGCTTGGTTCTCGGATCTCCGAGGACTACTCGCAGACGATCCTTGGCCGCTCCCACTACGTCCAGACCTGTTACAACAGGGTCCGTTCCTTTACCCCGATTTAGCGCGGCTGCGTTTGACGGGGTGGCTGTTGAGACCGCCCTCTTAAGAAGAGAGGGCATTCCAGATTCAGTTATACCAACCATGTTACGAGCTAGGAAGCCGGTTACGGCAGCTCATTATTACAGAATATGGCGTGCCTATATAGGTTGGTGTGAAGCTCGGAAATTTCCGACATCATCTTTAAAGTTATGCCGCCTTTTGTTGTTTCTACAAACAGGGTTAGATGGAGGACTGCGTTTATCTACACTAAAGGTGCAGGTATCTGCTTTGTCAATTTACTTTCAAAGACGATTGGCTCTATTGCCGTCTATACGCACTTTTCTCCAAGGTGTCCTCAGAGTACAGCCTCCATTCATTCCACCTACAGCGCCATGGGACTTGAATCTGGTTTTAGAGTTCTTACAGTCTTTATATTTTGAACCCTTACAGCAAGTGGATATAAAGTTTCTCACTTGGAAAACAATTTTTCTCCTAGCCTTAGCTTCGGCAAGGCGTGTTTCGGATTTGGGTGCCTTGTCATGCAAGGCACCGTATTTGGTGTTTCATGATGACAGAGCGGAACTTCGGACGAATCCCGCTTTCTTACCAAAGGTAGTGTCATCTTTTCACATCAATCAACCAATAGTAGTTCCTGTGTTGACAGCACATTCTGGAACTCTGGATGTGGTACGCGCATTACGCGTTTATGTATCCCGAACGTCTTCAGTTCGTAAGACGGATACGTTGTTTGTTCTCTATGATGCTGCCAAGATAGGTTGGCCAGCGTCTAAACAAACCTTATCCAGATGGATAAAACTGACCATACGTCAGGCTTACCTTCATGCTAGGTTACAACCGCCTACGTCAGTAACCGCTCATTCCACACGTTCTGTGGGAACTTCATGGGCAGCTGGTCGTGGGGCTTCTACGACGCAGCTTTGCCGTGCGGCTACATGGTCTTCAGTGCACACGTTTGTGCGCTTTTACAAGTTTGATACGTTTGCGGCATCAGCATCTAGCTTTGGCCGCCTAGTGTTACAAGTGCCAAACAGCTCTCCCGCCCACGGGGGAAGCTTTGGTACGTCCCAAGAGTACTCCAGTGACCCCTAGTGGATGATAAAGAAAATAGGATTTTGGTACTTACCAGGTAAATCCTTTTCTTTGAATCCATAGGGGGCACTGGACGCCCACCCAGAGCAGTTTTACCTAGATGTGGTGAGTTCGGAGGATCTTATGGTAACACACTTTCACCGACTGGTTCAAATTAAAAGTGCTGGTTAGGGTGTCAACTGTTTAGTTGTCAGTAACGTTATGTGTCAACTTCGTTATTGTCCGTTATGTTATATGTAATACTCCATTGTCAACCTCTCTATAGTTCCTGTTCGGCTCAGTAAAAAACACTGACAGGTACTCGGGGATATGGAGGGGTGGAGTGTTCTAAATTTAAATATTCAGTGCTGTTCCTACGGAAGCCCGTCCATATCCCAAGAGTACTCCAGTGCCCCCTATGGATTCAAAGAAAAGGATTTACCTGGTAAGCACCAAAATCCTATTTTTTTCACTTATATATTTCTCATTTGCTGGGCAATTTTATTGAGTAATAATAAAAGTTATATTTTAATAAATTACATATATTTCTTCTTCTAAGTGCGCCAACAAAGAGACAATCTTTTCTGTCCAATGTTGTTCTTCGTTCTTATTGTCTATGGCGGCACCCCCTACAAATTTAATGCAGATTTTTCAAGCTACAATTTAATTTGGGGATCATTTTAGCGTAAAAACCAAAAATTTCTGGTGCAGAAGACATTCCTTTCCCTCATTTTCCCTTCTTAAAGAAAGCAAAAGGTCAGGCATGCCCGAAACAGGTTCGCACCAAACCCAATAAGCCCAAAACTAAACGGGCCTGGGTCGCCCATCAGCCTGCTTCCAAAACTGACAAGCATGACGGGACGGGACTCCCCCTGGGGGATCCCAGGGTGGGGGGCCGACTTCTAGGGTATACCCAGCAATGGTTGAATACCACGTCTGATGCCTGGGTACAGGAAGTCGTCACTCGAGGTTACGCCGTATCCTTCAAGAATCTCCCCCCTTATCGATTTTGCCTGACAGACGCCCCTTCGGATCAGGTGAAGGCAAAGACTCTTCATTCGGTGGTACAGTCCCTCCTGGACACAGGAGTGGTAGTACAGGTGCATCTGGCTCAGAGAGGCAAGGGGTACTATTTACCGCTGTTCTTAGTCCCGAAACCGAATGGGTCCTACCGGCCCATTCTCAACCTCAAGTCCTTGAACAAATTTGTGAGGGTCTTCAAGTTCCGTATGGAAACTCTTTGCTCTATTGTTCTAGCCTTGGAACCTGGGTATTATATGGTCTCCCTGGACATACAGGATGCTTAACTGCATATTCCCATTGCAGTGTCGCATCAGCAGTACCTGAGGTTTGTGGTTGGCAACCTCCATTACCAATTTCGGGCGTTACCTTTTGGTTTGACCACTGCTCCACGAGTCTTCACAAAGGTCATGGCAGTAATGACTGCTGTGCTTCGCCGTCAAGGGGTCAGGATCCTACCGTACCTGGATGACTTGTTTTTCCTGGCAAATTCCCCAGAAATTATCCTACACCATCTGGATATGACTATCCAGTTTCTGCAAGCCCACGGGTGGCTCATCAACTGGAAGAAATCTTCTCTGGTCCCTGCTCAGAGCATGGAGCACCTGGGGGCATTGTTGGACACTCGCAACCAGCGGTTGTTCTTGTCTTAGGAGAAAGTCCTGAAGCTTCAGGACAGGATTCGGTGCTTACTATCTCGTCCGCAAGTGTCGATACATTCGGCAATGCAAGTGCTAGGTCTCATGGTGTCGGCTTTTGACATGGTGGAGTACGCTCAATTCCATTCCTGCCCTTTGCAGAAGCTGATTCTTGCCAAGTTGGACGGCCTGCCTCACCGGATCAGGTCTCAAATGATCTCCTTGTCTCCGGAGGTCCGTCTGTCACTGAGCTGGTAGCTTCAGGACCAACGATTGAGCAGGAGTCGTCCCTTCTGGATCTCCAACTGGGTTCTTCTGACGACGGATGCCTGTCTGAGACGTTGGGTCGCGGTGTTGGAGTAACACTCCCTTCAGGGTTGGTGGACCAAGGAGGAGTCTCTCCTCCCGATAAACATTCTGGAATTGCGGGCGGTGTTCAACTCATTGAACTTGGCCCAGCATTTAATACAGAACAGACCTGTTCAAGTACAGTCGAACAACGCCACCACGGTGGCGTACATCAATTATCAAGGCGGCACTCGAAGCCGCATGGCAATGAGGGAAGTATCAAGGATTCTTTACTGGGCGGAAAGCCATCTGCCAGCCATATCGGCAGTGTTCATTCCGGGGGTCCTAAACTGGGAAGCGGACTTTCCCAGTCGTAATGACGTACACGCCGGATAATGGAACCTCTCTATCCAGTGGTGTTTCAACTAGAGATGAGCGGATTCGGTTTTACTCGGTTTTACTCGGTTCTCAAAACCGAATCTTATTGGCTATCCAAAACACGTGACATCCGTGAGCCAATAAGATTCGGTTTTGAGAACCGAGTAAAACCGAGTAAAACCGAATCCGCTCATCTCTAGTTTCAACTCCTCGTGGACAAGTGGGGCCTTCCAGATGTGGACCTCATGGCATCTCGACACAATCACAAGGGCCGGTCTTCGGAGCAAGGACAAGGGATGCTAAGCAGCGTTCGTGGACGCACTGGCAATTCCATGGAACTTTCGGCTGCCATACGTGTTCCCTCCGGTGTCACTCCTGCCCAGAGTAATAAGGAAGTTCAAGCAAGAAAGAGGAATCCTACTTCTGATCGCTCCAGCGTGGCCCAGACTGCATTGGTTCTCAGACCTTCAGGGTCTCTCGATAGAGCGTCCCCTTCTACTTCCGCAGCGCTCAGATCTCCTCGTTCAGGGCCCTTGTGTATATCGGGATTTAGCCCGGTTGGCTTTGACGGCGTGGCTTCTGAAGCCTCCGTCTTAAGGGCCAAAGGTTTTTCTGAGGCGGTCATTCAAACCATGTTGAAGGCCCGGAAACCGGCTTCTGCTTGGATTTACTATAGGGTCTGGAATGCTTACTTTGCTTGGTGTGCATCTAACAATCATGACGCTTACAAGTTTAGTACAGCCTAACTTTTACCCTTCCTACAACAGGGCCTGGGCTTGGGCCTTCGTCTGGCCTCCATCAAGGTTCATATTTCTGCCTTGTCTGTTTAGTTCCAGAGAAAAATTACAACTTTATCTGATGTTCATACATTTACTCAGGGCGAGTTGTGGATACAACCTCCTTTATGTCCCGCTGGTGGCTCCTTGGGACTTGTCGGTGGTTCTGGAGGCGTTGCAAGGGTCTCCGTTTGAGCCTCTCGAATCGGCAGACCGTAAGTGGCTTTCTCTTAAGGTGTTTCTGCTGGCTATTGCCTCTGCCAGACTGGTGTCGGATTTGGGTGCTTTGTCCTGTAAGTAACCCTTTCTGATTTTTCATCGTGACTGGGCGGTTCTTAGAACACGTCCTGGGTACCTACCTAAGGTGTCTTCTTTCCACCTTAATCAGGAGATTGTGGTTCCGGCCTTTGCCTCTCCTGAATTGTCTTCCAAAGAGCGGTCTTTGGATGTGGTACATGCTCTCTGTATCTATGTGAAGAGAACTGCTTCTATTCGAAAGTCTGATTCTCTCTTTGTTGTGTTTGGTTTTCACAAATGGGGCTGGCCTGCTCACAAGCACACCTTGGCCAGATGGATTAGAATGGTGATTGCACATGCTAATGTACAGGCTGGTCGTCCAGCTCCTGATACTATTAAGGCCCATTCTACTCGGTCTGTTGGACCTACTTGGGTGGCCCGAAAAGGAGATTTATGGTAAGAACTTACCGTTGTTAAATCTTTTTCTGCGAGGTACACTGGGTTCCACAAGGCGCCCACCCTGACGCACTTAGCTTCTTTGGGTTGGTAATGGCATTAGCCGCTGATACCTTCTCCTGTCGTGAGAATGTGGTGTATGTGGCTTCTAACCATTGTCATCTCTTTTACCTGCTACTGCATTGGACTGGTTAACTAAAAACTGAGCTCCTGTGCACGGAGAGAAACCCTGAGGTTGTGAGTGTTTGTTTCCCATCCCGTTGGGTCAGGGGTCCCCAGACCGGAGTTCCTGTTGTGCGTGAGGACAGACACTCAGTGATGTGACTGACAGGGCAGAGATTTCAGCCTGTGCACTGATCTACCCATGTTTGTACTTTGTGTTAACGAATGGTTCCTCTAATTAATGTACTTTCTCTCTCAGATTTTGAACTGATGCATGTGGATGAGTTCATAGATGAGCTGCTTCATAGCGAACGTATCTGTGACGTTATATTACCACGGTTACAGGTAAATGTGTACACCTTGTCACAGGTGGGGTCGGGATGCTCCTCTTAATCACTTTGCCTGGTCATTGGGCCAAATATAGACCTGATCGCAGCAGCAAAATTATCTAATGGGCAAAAATATGTGCACTGCAGGGGGGGTGGGGGGGCAGCTGTAACATGTGCACTGCAGGTGGGGCAGATGTAACATGTGCAGAGAGAGTTAGATTTGGGTGGGTTATATTGTTTCTGTGCAGAGTAAATACTGGCTGCTTTATTTTTACACTGCAATTTAGATTTCAGTTTGGACACATCCCACCCAAATCTAACTCTCTCTGCACATGTTACATCTGCCCCACCTGGAGTGCACATGTTACATCTACCCCACCTGCAGTACACATGGTTTTGCCCAACTGCTAACAAATTTGCTGCTGCGATCAGGTGTGAATTAGTCCCATTGTTAGGTAAGTGGTTTTGTGGCGCACAGTCTATGTGCTTTGTAAATGGCGCCCGTTGTGTGTAGGTGGGAAATGGACAGACGGTCTCTGATCATGTGTGTTTCCTTGCAAGAAACGTTATGTGCTGGAGGAGACTGAGCAGCTGGACCCTCGTGTTAGTGCTCTAGAAGAGGACATGGATGATGTAGAATCCAGTGAGGAAGAGGAGGATGATGATGAAAAGGTTGGTTATCTGATGCTCTGGATGTTCTTCTTATGAATTTGGTCTCCAGTCTTTTATCAGATGGGAAAGGGATGTAGTTCCGTGACCGCCGGTCACAACACCTCCCCCCTACAGCCCACCCCCTGAAAATCCTGACCGGCGGGTCACACACCCAACACGATGGGAACATAAGAGAACATTGGAACTTACTATTTGTGAATGCAATGTGTTAGGCATTACGTTGGACTTGTGGAGAGTCTGGATGTAGCCCCCTCACGCTATGACCTGTAGAAGGGTGACGGAGTGGCCTCTATTACATTGTGGAGAGTCTGGATGTAGCCTCCTCACGCTATGACCTGTAGAAGGGTGATGGAGTGGCCTCTATTACATTGTGGAGAGTCTGGATGTAGCCCCCTCACGCTATGACCTGTAGAAGGGTGATGGAGTGGCCTCTATTACACTGTGGAGAGTCTGGATATAGCCCCCTTACGCCTTGACCTGTAGAAGGGTGATGGAGTGGCCTCTATTACATTGTGGAGAGTCTGGATGTAGCCTCCTCACGCTATGACCTGTAGAAGGGTGATGGAGTGGCCTCTATTACATTGTGGAGAGTATGGATGTAGTAGACCCTCACGCTATGACCTGTAGAAGGGTGATGGAGTGGCCTCTATTACATTGTGGAGAGTCTGGATGTAGCCCCCTCACGCTATGACCTGTAGAAGGGTGACTGGGTGGCCTCTATTACATTGTGGAGAGTCTGGATGTAGCCTCCTCACGCTATGACCTGTAGAAGGGTGACGGAGTGGCCTCTATTACACTGTGGAGAGTCTGGATGTAGCCCCCTCACGCTATGACCTGTAGAAGGGTGACGGAGAGGCCTCTATTACACTGTGGAGAGTCTGGATGTAGCCCCCTCACGCTATGACCTGTAGAAGGGTGATGTGGTGGCCTCTATTACACTGTGGAGAGTCTGGATGTAGCCCCCTCACTCTATGACCTGTAGAAGGGTGACGGAGTGGCCTCTATTACACTGTGGAGAGTCTGGATGTAGCCTCCTCACGCTATGACCTGTAGAAGGGTGACGGAGTGGCCTCTATTACACTGTGGAGAGTCTGGATGTAGCCTCCTCACTCTATGACCTGTAGAAGGGTGACGGAGTGGCCTCTATTACATTGTGGAGAGTCTGGATGTAGCCCCCTCACGCTATGACCTGTAGAAGGGTGATGGAGTGGCCTCTATTACATTGTGGAGAGTCTGGATGTAGCCCCCTCACGCTATGACCTGTAGAAGGGTGATGGAGTGGCCTCTATTACATTGTGGAGAGTCTGGATGTAGCCCCCTCACGCTATGACCTGTAGAAGGGTGACGGAGTGGCCTCTATTACACTGTGGAGAGTCTGGATGTAGCCCCCTCACGGTATGACCTGTAGAAGGGTGACTGGGTGGCCTCTATTACATTGTGGAGAGTCTGGATGTAGCCTCCTCACGCTATGACCTGTAGAAGGGTGACGAAGTGGCCTCTATTACATTGTGGAGAGTCTGGATGTAGCCCCCTCACGCTATGACCTGTAGAAGGGTGACAGAGTGGCCTCTATTACACTGTGGAGAGTCTGGATGTAGCCTCCTCACGCTATGACCTGTAGAAGGGTGACGGAGTGGCCTCTATTACACTGTGGAGAGTCTGGATGTAGCCTCCTCATGCTATGACCTGTAGAAGGGTGATGGAGTGGCCTCTATTACACTGTGGAGAGTCTGGATGTAGCCTCCTCACTCTGACTTGTAGAAGGGTGATGGAGTGGCCTCTATTACACTGTGGAGAGTCTGGATGTAGCCTCCTCACGCTATGACCTGTAGAAGGGTGACGGAGTGGCCTCTATTACACTGTGGAGAGTCTGGATGTAGCCTCCTCACTCTATGACTTGTAGAAGGGTGATGGAGTGGCCTCTATTACATTGTGGAGAGTCTGGATGTAGCCTCCTCACGCTATGACCTGTAGAAGGGTGACGGAGTGGCCTCTATTACACTGTGGAGAGTCTGGATGTAGCCTCCTCACTCTATGACTTGTAGAAGGGTGATGGAGTAGCCTCTATTACATTGTGGAGAGTCTGGATGTAGCCTCCTCACGCTATGACCTGTAGAAGGGTGACGGAGTGGCCTCTATTACACTGTGGAGAGTCTGGATGTAGCCTCCTCACTCTATGACTTGTAGAAGGGTGATGGAGTAGCCTCTATTACATTGTGGAGAGTCTGGATGTAGACCCCTCACGCTATGACCTGTAGAAGGGTGACGGAGTGGCCTCTATTACATTGTGGAGGGTCTGATGGAATGTAGTGGATGCTACAGATAATACAGAAGTAACGATGATTTCTACCCTTTTACTTGTCTCAGGGCAGAGAACCTTCTCCTGATCATCATAGGCGCAGTTATCGTGACCTAGACAGACCGCGCAGGTCTCCTTCACCTCGCTATCGGAGAAGCCGCAGCCGCTCACCAAGAAGGTAAGTCGGATAGAGTGCGTGTGACCTCAGCACGATAACGTCGGCTTTCCTGATGTTGGATTGCATGCTAGCTCTCCTGAAGGCGTTCCACGCACACCAGTCTTCTGGCGGTGGACACACCTGATACGATGGAACTGCAGCCAATGATAACTGTGCTCTCTGTCCCTGGATGACGCAGTCCTGTGTACAGGTGGCCGGGCAATAGATCCCGGCGTAACCAGTGAGCGGCCTGTTCTGCGACCAGGGCGTTACTGATTGTACTGCGCTATAGGCCTAATTCAGGTGGGATCACTAATCGCGAGCCAACTGGAATTTCTGCGTTCACCCGGCGGGTGCATGCGCATAGCTCGTCCTGCACATGTGACCCCATTTACTGTGGGCGCCCCGCAGTATTTGTGAACGTCTCTGCCTGATAGACAGAGGCGTTCGCAAGGCAGCAAAGCTTCGTTTCCAAGACGGAGTGTTGCGAGAGCGGCTACGTGACGTCATGCGCAGCTGCTCCCATCAGAAAAATGGCGGTGGTCCTTGTGCTGTCACAGCCAGGCTGCGCCGGCAGGAGCCTTCCCTAATCTCTGGGACTGTGCACGAATTGCGCCAGTTAGTGCATGTTGCAGATGAAGGGGGAGTTGGCGTGCTGGGCGGCCCCCGGCGTGCCAGAATTTGCAATCCTTGCTGAATAGCGTCCAGTGTACGTCCTGTGTTTTGCCGTTTATGTCTATAGTAACTTGCTAATGTGACGACCTCACCCTGTGTTTAGTGTGTACGATCGAGCGCTCGCATTTCTCACGGTAATCTGTTTGCATTTCAGACGCAGCCGTTCCCCCAAGAGAAGGAGGTGCGTATGTGATGTCACCGCTTACAAGCGATGCATGGTTCTCGCCGCGCTTTACGTTGGATATTTATAGAAAGAAATCTGATCTGCAGTGTTCCAGGTGCGTGGGGACAGTATTTGCTGATTGTCTTCTCTTCTGCCAACAGTCCTTCTCCTCCTCGCCGAGAGAGACACAGGAGTAAAAGTCCAAGAAGACACCGCAGCCGATCTAGGGAAAGACGCCATCGATCCAAATCTAAATCTCCAGGTACTGCGTCCTGGTTAAAGCTCTGTGCCTTTGGTTTCTGCACGTCTTCCTCATGCCAGAGCTGCTCTCCTGAGAGTATGGGAGGTGGGTGGCTGGGTTACCGAAACGCTTTGCTTCTATTGGTTGAGCCTCCTCCTTGGGCTACATCTTTTTGATTGCGAAGGAACGTCCGTCAGGGGTCAACGGTTCCAGTATGAATGGTCGACAATGTTAAGGTTGACACTCGTTAAGTCGACATGGACAAATGGTCGACACATGAAAAGGTCATGAGTGTTTTTATTTATTTTTGTGTCATTTTCTGATGCAGGGGACGGTGAGGTGGATATATATAGGGGGGGGGGGGGGGGGACTGTCCTAACCCCCGCCAGTATAAATATATATTTTAAAAAAGCGAGACAGAAGCGCGCCATTAAGGGGGTGGAGCTTCGTCCTCACAGCTCACACATCTCAGCGCCATTTTCCTCTACACAGGCTGCAGAGATGCTGGTCCTTCCTCACACTGGGAGTCTTGTTGAAGGAGACAATTTAATAGCAGATCATCTTAATGATTATTTTTGCTCAGTATTTACTACTGAAAGAGAGGGGAAGGGGCCACAGTTAAGTTGCAGGGATATTCAGGAAAATGAAACAAGTACATTTACAGAGGAGAAGGTCCTAACAGAACTCTCAAAGCTGAAAGTGGACAAATCTATGGGGCCAGATGGGATACATCCAAGGATACTAAAAGAACTTAAAGAGGTGCTGGTAGCACCATTGACAGAATTATTCAACCAGTCATTAGCTACAGGAGTAATTCCAGGGGACTGGAAAAGAGCAAACGTAGTCCCACTGCACAAAAGTGGAAGCAAGGAAGAGGCAAACAACTACAGACCAGTGAGTCTTACATCAGTAGTAGGGAAATTGATGGAAACACTCTTAAAAGAAAGCGTTGTAGATTATCTCAAATCCGGCAATTTACTGGATCCCAAACAGCATGGATTCACTGGGGGGAGATCATGTCAAACAAATCTTATTGACTTTTTTGATTGTGTGACAAAAGTGATGGATAAAGGTGGAGCCATGGATATAGCTTATCTAGACTTTAGTAAGGCTTTTGACACAGTTCCACATCGCAGACTGCTAAATAAACTTGAAAGTTTGGGATTGGATATTAGGATTATTGAATGGATAAGATCTTGGTTGAAGGATAGAAAACAGAGAGTTGTGGTAAATGGAGTGCATTCACAGGAGGGAAATGTTACCAGTGGAGTACCCCAGGGATCTGTACTTGGACCAGTGCTTTTTAATATCTTTATTGGTGACATTGCAAATGGCATTAAAGGGAAAGTATGCCTTTTTGCAGATGACACAAAGGTATGCAACAGGGTAGACACACCAGGTGGGGTAAAACAAATGATTGAGGATCTAGGTAGACTAGAGGAATGGTCAAGAGTCTGGCAATTACAGTTTAATGCCAAAAAATGCAAAATCATGCACTTGGGTCTCAAAAATCCTAAAGCTAAATACAGTAGTAATGGCACTATACTGGAAACTACTGAGGAGGAAAGGGATCTAGGAGTCACTATTTCAGATGACTTAAAGGCAGGTAAGCAATGTAACAAGGCAATGAGGAAGGCTAGTCAGATGCTTGGTTGCATTGGGAGAGGAATCAGCAGCAGAAAGAAAGAAGTAATAATGCCACTGTATAGGTCATTGGTACGGCCTCATCTAGAATACTCTATTCAGTTCTGGAGGCCATATCTTCAAAAGGATATTAATACATTAGAAACTGTACAAAGGAGGGCAACTAAAATGGTGCATGGCCTACATCACAAAACATCCCCAGAAAGACTAAGAAATCTCAATATGTATAGTTTGGAGCAGAGAAGGGAAAGGGGGGACATGATAGAAACTTTCAAATATATCAAGGGTTTTAACAAAGTCCAGGAGGGAAACATTCTCCAAATGAAGAGAAGCAACAGGACACGAGGACATGCACTGAGACTGGAGGGGGGGAGGTTCAGGGGAAATTTGCGGAAAAATTATTTCACAGAAAGGGTAGTGGACAAGTGGAATAGCCTCCCATCAGAGGTGGTAGAGGCTAAGGCAGTAGAGCAATTTAAACATGCATGGGATAGACATAAGGATATCCTTACAAAGAAATAAGGATCAAATAAGGTTAGAGATAAAAATAATATAAAAAAAAAAAAAAGGGGGCAGACTAGATGGGCCAAGTGGTTCTTATCTGCCGACAAATTCTATGTTTCTGTGTTTCACTTCTGAATAAGTATCGGGGTGCAAAACGGGGGGGCACAGTAATATTGGTGCAATATATGTGTAATATAAAGCGCTGCAGGTCTGGGGCATTCTTTAGTGTTTCAGAACCGGGATTGAGCGCTGGGTTGTGAGCTGGCAATCTTCCTCTGTGTCTCTCTGACAGACTTTACTGTGGGTCTGTCCCCTATATGCCCAGTGTGTCTGTGGGTGTTTGGTACAAGTGTGTCGGCATGTCTGAGGCTGAAGGCTCTTCCCAGGAGGAGGCTGTATTAGGGACACAAACAGCTGGGGGAGGGACCCTGTCCGCACCGCCGATGCCGTATTGGATAAATGTGTTGAACGCCTTGAATGCTAATGTGGCTCTTATTAGTAAGAGGCTAGATAAGTCTGAGTCTCAGACCCAGGCATGGAAGAAATCTGTAGAAGATATGTTATTGCAAAGTCAGGTCCCCTCAGGGTCACAGAAACGTACGTTGGCCCAGTTGGCAGACTCTGATACCGACACGGACTCTGATTCCAGTGTCGACTACAGCGATTCCAGATTAGATCCAAAATTGGCAAAGAGCATTCAGTACATGATTGTGGCGGTTAAAGATGTGTTACACATCACTGAGGACCCGGCTGTCCCTGATAAAAGGGTCTGTATGTATAAGGAAAGGAAACCTGAGATTTCCTCCCTCTCATGAACTGAACACGCTATTTGAAAAACTCTGGGAAGCTCCTGACAAAAAGTTTCAGATTCCCAAAAGAATTACGGTAGCTTATCCATTTTCCTCGGCGGATAGGGAAAAGTGGGAGTCACCCCCCACTGTGGACAAGGCCCTGTCACGTTTGTCTAAAAAGATGGCGCTTCCGTCACCTGACACAGCGGCCCTTAAGGATCCTGCGGATCGTAAACAAGAAACTAAGTTAAAGTCCATTTATGCGACCACAGGTACACTACTCCGACCTGTCATTGCGTCTGTGTGGGAAGTAGTGCTATCGGAAAGTGGGCAGACAACATGTCTTCTGAAATAGATACCCTAGATAGGGATGGCGTCCTCTTGACGCTGGGTTATATCAAGGACGCTACAGCATACCTTAAGTAAGCTGGGAGAGATATTGGTCTTTTGGGATCAAAGGCCAATGCCATGGCTGTCTCAGCTAGAGGAGCGTTGTGGATTCACCAATGGAATGCTGATGCTGATTCCAAGAAAAGTATGGAATCTCTACCATATAAAGGTAAGGCTTTATTTGGTAACAGCCTTGATAATTTGGTATCTACAGATACCGCGGGTAAGTCATCCTTTTTGCCTTATGTTCCTCCACAACAAAAGAAAACGCATCCCTATCAGATGCAGTCCTTTCGGCCCAATAAATACAGAAAGGGCCGAGGTTCTTCCTTCCTTGCTACTAGAGGAAGGGGAAGAGGTAAACGATCACCAGCCTTGTCAGACTCCCAGGAGCAGAAGTCCTCCCAGGCTTCTACCACTTCCACCGCATGACGTTGGGGCTACTATGCGGGAGTCCGCATCGGTGGGGGCACGTCTCAAACTCTTCAGTCAGTTTTGTGTTCGTTCGGACCTAGACCCATGGGTTTTACAAATAGTATCCCAAGGGTACAAGCTGGAGTTTCAAGACGTTCCCCCTCGCCGGTTTTTCAAATCGGCCTTACCAGCTTCTCTTCCGAACAGGGAGGTAGTTTGCGATGCAGTACAAAAGTTGTGTCAAAATAAAGTTTTCTCTGACGTCCTAGTGGATGCTGGGAACTCCGAAAGGACCATGGGGAATAGCGGCTCCGCAGGAGACTGGGCACAACCAAAGAAAGCTTTTAGGTCACCTGGTGTGCACTGGCTCCTCCCACTATGACCCTCCTCCAAGCCTCAGTTAGATTTTGTGCCCGGCCGAGGTTGGATGCACACTAGGGGCTCTCCTGAGCTTCTAGAAAGAAAGTATATAATTAGGTTTTTTATTTTACAGTGAGACCTGCTGGCAACAGGCTCACTGCAGCGAGGGACTAAGGGGAGAAGAAGCGAACCTTCCTGCTTGCAGCTAGCTTGGGCTTCTTAGGCTACTGGACACCATTAGCTCCAGAGGGACCGACCGCATGGAACTGGCCTTGGTGTTCGGTCCCGGAGCCGCGCCGCCGTCCCCCTTACAGAGCCAGAAGCAAGAAGAGGTCCGGAAAATCGTCGGCAGAAGACATCAGTCTTCACCAAGGTAGCGCACAGCACTGCAGCTGTGCGCCATTGCTCCTCATGCACACTTCACACTCCGGTCACTGAGGGTGCAGGGCGCTGGGGGGGGGCGCCCTGAGCAGCAATAAAAACACCTTGGCTGGCATATATATCACAATATATAGCCCCAGAGGCTATATATGTGATAAATACCCCTGCCAGAATCCATAAAAATGCGGGAGAAAAGTCTGCTAAAAAGGGGCGGAGCTATCTCTCTCAGCACACTGGCGCCATTTTCTCTTCACAGTGCAACTGGAAGACAGCTCCCCAGGCTCTCCCCTGTAGTTTTCAGGCTCAAAGGGTTAAAAAGAGAGGGGGGGCACTAAATTTAGGCGCAATATTGTATATACAAGCAGCTATTGGGAAAAAATCCCTAAATTATATAGCGCTCTGGTGTGTGCTGGCATACTCTCTCTCTGTCTCCCCAAAGGGCTGTGTGGGGTCCTGTCCTCAGTCAGAGCATTCCCTGTGTGTGTGCGGTGTGTCGGTACGGCTGTGTCGACACGTTTGATGAGGAGGCTTATGTGATGACAGAGCAGATGCCGATAAATGGGATGTCGCCCCCTGTGGGGCCGACACCAGAGTGGATGGATAGGTGGAAGGTATAAACCGACAGTGTCAACTCCTTACATAAAAGGCTGGATGACGTAACGGCTATGGGACAGCCGGCTTCTCAGCCCGCGCCTGCCCAGGCGTCTCAAAGGCCATCAGGGGCTCAAAAACGCCCGCTCCCTCAGATGGCAGACACAGATGTCGACACGGAGTCTGACTCCAGTGTCGACGAGGTTGAGACATATACACAATCCACTAGGAACATCCGTTACATGATCCCGGCAATAAAAAATGTGTTACACATTTCTGACATTAACCCAAGTACCACTAAAAGGGTTTTATGTTTGGGGAGAAAAAGCAGGCAGTGTTTTGTTCCCCCATCAAATGAGTGAATGAAGTGTGAAAAAGCGTGGGTTCCCCCGATAAGAAACTGGTAATTTCTAAAAAGTTACTGATGGTGTACCCTTTCCCGCCAGAGGATAAGTTACGCTGGGAGATATCCCCTAGGGTGGATAAAGCGCTCACACGTTTGTCAAAAAAGGTGGCACTGCCGTCTTAGGATACTGCCACTTTGAAGGTACCTGCTGATAAAAAGCAGGAGGCTATCCTGATGTCTGTATTTACACACTCGGGTACTAGACTGAGACCTGCAGATAGTGCTGCTGCAGCGTGGTCTGTAACCCTGTCAAACAGGGATACTATTTTGCGAACATAAGACGTCTTATATATGAGGGATGCACAGAGGGATATTTTGCCGGCTGGCATCCAGAATTAATGCAATGTCCATTCGGTCAGGAGGTTATTAGAGACCCGACACTGGACAGGTGATGCTAACTTTAAAAGGCACATAGAGCCTTATAAGGGTGAGGAATTGTTTGGGGATGGTCTCTGGGACCTTGTATCCACAGCAACAGCTGGGAAGGAAAATTTTTTACCTCAGGTTTCCTCACAGCCTCAGAAAGCACTGTATTATCAGGTACAGTCCTTTCGGCTTCAGAAATGCAAGCGTGTAAAACGAGGGAAGAGGGAAAAAGCTGCGCCAGTCAGCCAGTTCCCAGAATCAAAATTCTTCCTCCGCTTCCTCTGAGTCCACCGCATGACGGGGGGGCTCCACAGGCGTAGCCAGGTACGGTGGGGGGCCGCCTCAAAAATTTCAGCGATCAGTGGGCTCGCTCACAGGTGGATCCCTAGATCCTTCAAGTAGTATTTCAGGGGTACAAGCTGGAATTCGAGGTGTCTCCCCCCCGCCGTTTCCTCAAATCTGCCTTGCCGACAACTCCCTCAGGCAGGGAGACTGTGCTAGAGGCAATTCACAAGCTGTATTCCCAGCAGGTGATAGTCAAGGTGCCCCTACTTCAACAAGGACGGGGTTACTATTCCACATACCGAAACCGGACGGTTCGGTGAGACCCATTTTATATTTGAAATCCTTGAACACATACATAAAAAAATTCAAGTTCAAGATGGAATCGCTCAGGGCGATTATTGCAAGCCTGGAGGAGGGGGATTACATGGTATCCCTGGACATCAAGGAGGCTTACCTACATGTCCCCATTTACCATCCTCACCAGGAGTACCTCAGATTTGTGGTACAGGATTGCCATTACCAATTCCAAACACTGCCGTTTGGACTGTCCACGGCACCGAGGGTCTTTACCAAGGTAATGGCAGAAATGATGATACTCCTTCGCGAAAGGAAGTTTTAATTATCCCGTACTTGGACGATCTCCTTATAAAGGCGAGGTCCAAGGAGCAGTTGCTGGTCGGAGTAGCACTATCTCGGGAAGTGCTACAACAGCACGGATGGATTCTATACATTCCAAAGTCACAGCTGGTTCCTACCACACGCCTGCTGTTCCTGGGGATGGTTCTGGACACAGAACAGAAAAAAGTGTTTCTCCCGCAGGAGAAAGCCAAGGAGCTGTCATCTCTAGTCAGAGACCTCCTGAAACCAAAACAGGTATCGGTGCATCACTGCACACGAGTCCTGGGAAAAATGGTAGCTTCTTACGAAGCAAAATTCCATTCGGCAGGTTCCATGCAAGAACCTTTCAGTGGGACCTCTTGGACAAGTGGTCGGGATCGCATCCTCAGATGCATCGGCTGATAACCCTGTCTCCAAGGACCAGGGTATCTCTACTGTGGTGGCTGCAGAGTGCTCATCTTCAAGAGGGCCGCAGATTCGGCATACAGGACTGGGTCCTGCTAACCACGGATGCCAGCCTTCGAGGCTGGGGGGCAGTCACACAGGGAAGAAATTTCCAAGGACTTTGGTCAAGTCGGGAGTCGTCCCTACACATAAATATTCTGGAACTGAGGGCCATTTACAATGCCCTAAGTCAGGCAAGGCCTCTGCTTCAAAACCAGCCGGTACTGATCCAATCCGACAACATCACGGCAGTCGCCCATGTAAACCGACAGGGCGGCACAAGAAGCAGGATGGCGATGGCAGAAGCCACAAGGATTCTCCGATGGGCGGAAAATCACGTCTTAGCACTGTCAGCAGTGTTCATTCCGGGAGTGGACAACTGGGAAGCAGACTTCCTCAGCGGACACGACCTACACCCGGGAGAGTGGGGACTTCATCCAGAAGTCTTCCAACTTTTGGTAAACCGTTGGGAACGGCCACAGGTGGTATTGCGCCAGGTCAAGGGACCCTCAGGCGATAGCTGTGGACGCTCTAGTGACACCGTGGGTGTACCAGTCAGTTTATGTGTTCCCTCCTCTGCCTCTCATACCAAGGGTACTGAGAATAATAAGAAAACGAGGAGTAAGAACAATACTCGTGGTTCCGGATTGGCCAAGACGAGCGTGGTACCCGGAACTTCAAGAGATGATCTCAGAGGACCCATGGCCTCTGCCGCTCAGACAGGATCTGCTACAGCAGGGGCCCTGTCTGTTCCAAGACTTACCGCGGCTGCGTTTGACGGCAGGGCGGTTGAACGCCGGATCCTGAAGGAAAAGGGCATTCCGGAGGAAGTCATTCCTACGCTGATTAAAGCCAGGAAAGATGTAACTGCAAAGCATTATCACCGCATATGGCGGATGTATGTTGCTTGGTGTGAGGCCAAAAAGGCCCCAACAGAGGAATTTCAACTGGGTCGATTTCTGCATTTCCTACAAGCAGGAGTGACTATGGGCCTAAAATTAGGCTCCATTAAGGTACAGATCTCTGCTTTGTCGATTTTCTTCCAGAAAGAACTAGCTTCACTACCTGTAGTTCAGACATTTGTTAAGGGAGTGCTGCATATTCAGCCCCCTTTTGTGCCTCCAGTGGCACCTTGGGATCTCACTGTGGTGTTGAGTTTCTTAAAATCACATTGGTTTGAGCCACCTAAAACCGTGGATCTAAAATATCTCACGTGGAAAGTGGTCATGTTATTGGCCTTGGCTTCAGCCAGGCGTGTGTCAGAATTGGTGGCTTTGTCATGTAAAAGCCCTTATCTGATTTTCCATATGGATAGGGCAGAATTGAGGACTCGTCCCCAGTTTCTCCCTAAGGTGGTATCAGCTTTTCACTTGAACCAACCTATTGTGGTGCCTGCGGCTACTAGGGACTTGGAGGATTCCAAGTTGCTGGACGTGGTCAGGGCCTTGAAAATTTATGTTTCCAGGACGGCTAGAGTCAGGAAAATTGACTCGCTATTTATCCTGTATGCACCCAACAAGCTGGGTGCTCCTGCTTCTAAGCAGACTATTGCTCGCTGGATTTGTAGCACAATTCAGCTGGCGCATTCTGCGGCTGGACTGCCGCATCCTAAATCAGTAAAAGCCCATTCCATAAGGAAGGTGGGCTCATCTTGGGCGGCTGCCCGGGGGGTCTCGGCTTTACAACTTTGCTGAGCTGCTACTTGGTCAGGGGCAAACACGTTTGCAAAATTCTACATATTTGATACCCTGGCTGAGGAGGACCTTGAGTTCTCTCATTCGGTGCTGCAGAGTCATCCGCACTCTCCCGCCCGTTTGGGATCTTTGGTATAATCCCCATGGTCCTTTCGGAGTTCCCAGCATCCACTAGGACGTCAGAGAAAATAAGATTTTACTCACCGGTAAATCTATTTCTCGTAGTCCGTAGTGGATGCTGGGCGCCCGTCCCAAGTGCGGATTGTCTGCAATACTTGTACATAGTTATTGTTAACTAAAGGGTTATTGTTGAGCCATCTGTTGAGAGGCTCTGTTATATTTCATACTGTTAACTGGATATGGTATCACGAGTTATACGGTGTGATTGGTGTGGCTGGTAAGAGTCTTACCCGGGATTCAAAATCCTTCCTTATTATGTCAGCTTGTCCGGGCACGGTGTCCTAACTGAGGCTTGGAGGAGGGTCATAGTGGGAGGAGCCAGTGCACACCAGGTGACCTAAAAGCTTTCTTTAGTTGTGCCCAGTCTCCTGCGGAGCCGCTATTCCCCATGGTCCTTTCGGAGTTCCCAGCATCCACTACGGACTACGAGAAATAGATTTACCGGTGAGTAAATTCTTATTATCGTCAGGGTTCCCCAGTCACAACAGGGAGAAGGTTTTTATTCGAGCCTGTTTGTGGTCCCGAAGCCGGACGGCTCAGTCAGACCACTCCTAAACCTGAAATCCCTAAATTTCTACCTAAAGAAATTCAAATTCAAGCTGTAGTCTCCCCGAGCAGTGATCTCCAGTCTGGAGGAAGGGGATTGTATGGTGTCGGTGGACATAAAGAATGCCTACTTACATGCTCCCATTTATCCTCCGCATCAGGCTTACCTGAGGTTTGCAATTCAGGATTGTCATTACCAATTTCAAACGTTGCCGTTTGGTCTGTCCACGGCTCCGAGGATTTTCACCAAAAGTGATGGCGGAGATGATGGTTCTCCTTACTTGGACGATCTCCTGATAAAGGTGAGATCCAGGGACCAGTTGGTACAAAAGTTGCACTCTCCCTGACAGTCCTTCAGCAACATGGTTGGCTCCTAAACTTTTGCCAAAATCACAGTTGATTCCGACGACGCGGTTGTCGTTTTTGGGAATGATACTGGACACAGAACTACAGAGAGTCTTTCTTCCAGTGGCAAAGGCTCTGGAACTTCAGAGTCTGGTCAAACAAATTCTGAAGCCAGCAAGTGTGTCAATCCATCAATGCATTCGGTTGCTGGGGAAGATGGTTGCGGCCTACGAGGCCATTCAGTTTGGCAGGTTCCATGCCAGAGTGTTCCAGTGGGACCTGTTGGACAAGTGGTCCGGGTCCCACCTACACATGCACCGGAGGATAATCCGGTCTTCCAAAACCAGGGTATCACTCCTGTGGTGGCTGCACAGCTCTCACCTTCTAGAGGGGCGCAGGTTCGGGATACAGGACTGGATCCTAGTGACCACGGATGCAAGCCTCCGAGGCTGGGGAGCAGTCACAATGGGAGAAAACTTCCAAGGAAGATGGTCAAATCAGGAAACTTGTCTCCACATGAGCAGCTACTTGGTCGGGGTCAAACACATTTGCAAAGTTCTACAAGTTTGACACCTTGGCCGATGAAGACTTTAAGTTTGGTCAATCGGTGCTGCAGAGTCATCCGCACTCTCCCGCCCGTTCTAGAGCTTTGGTATAACCCCATGGTTCTATGGTGACCCCAGCATCCTCTAGGACGTATGAGAAAATAGGATTTTAATACTTACCGGTAAATCCGTAGAGGATGCTGGGCGCCCGTCCCAGTGCGTACTGTATTTGCAGTTATTAGTTGTGTTACACACATGTTGTATTACGTTATTGTCAGCATGTTGCTGCAATTGTTCATGCCGTTGGCTTGTGTTCTGTTGAATGCCATGTTGTGCGGCGTGTTTGTTGTGTGAGCTGGTATGAATCTCACCTTAGTTTAACAATAAATCCTTTCCTTGAAATGTCCGTCTCCCTGGGCACAGTTCCTATAACTGGAGTCTGGAGGAGGGGCATAGAGGGAGGAGCCAGTTCACACCCTTTTAAAGTCTTAAAGTGCCCATGTCTCCTGCGGATCCCGTCTATACCCCATGGTTCTATGATGACCCCAGCATCCTCTACGGACTAAGAGAAAAGGATTTAAGGCAGGTATTAAAATCCTATTTTCGCTGCACGTGTGCACTGCAGCTCAAACGCAAGATCAGTGCAAAAACATTGATGTGTGCAATAGCCGCTTTGCGTCCGCACCCGAATGACCTCCTTAATGCAATGAGCCAATGCATCCTGGTGTATACCCAGCACCTGCCTCTCCCTGCAGCCACCGGAAAAATCTAATGCAATGAGTCGCTGTGCCCCTGTGTATACCCGGCGGCTGCCTCTTCCTGCAGCCACCGGGAAAATCTGATGCAATGAGTTGCTGTTCCCCTGTGTATATCTAGCACCTGCCTCTTCCTGCAGCCACTGGGAAAATCTAATGACAGGAGTCACTGTGTCCCTGTGTATACCCGGCGGCTGCCTCTTTCTGCAGACACCGGGAAAATCTAATGACAGGAGTCACTGTGTCCCTGTGTATACCCGGCGGCTGCCTCTTCCTGCAGACACCGGGAAAATCTAATGACAGGAGTCACTGTGTCCCTGTCTATACCCGGCGGCTGCCTCTTCCTGCAGCCACTGGGAAAATCTAATGACAGGAGTCACTGTGTCCCTGTCTATACCCGGCGGCTGCCTCTTCCTGCAGCCACTGGCAAAATCTAATGACAGTTGCCCCTCTGTTGGAGAACTATGAAAGAAGCAGTTTTCAGTTCCCCATTGTTAGGCCACGATATCTTGATGGTCCAATATTTTCTGTCACAGACCATTTAATTTTTTTATTTTGAAATGATAAAAGTGTTCAGAAGATGTTCTTCACCAAATTCAAGCATTGAAAAAAGACCATTTCTGAGCAGTTTTTGGACAAAGTATGTCAGTTAAGTTGTTAACTACTCACAAATAAGTTGCCACAAAAGAAATAACTATAAACTACCCCCATTCTCGCCTAATCCGTGCTTGGAGTTTGTTAGAATTTGTGGGTTTTTTGTTTGACCACAAGTCCTCAATGGGATTAGTGTCTGGGGAGTTTTCTGGCCATGGATCCGAATGGCGGCCATCAGTCGGTATGTGGCCCAGAAGGTGATTGACGGCAGCCAGGGTGAAAAAGAAGGGTCACTCTGCATAAACGTAATGACATTGTCAGTAAAAGCCTCTGACACATGAAATGCTGTAATTGTACTTCAGGAGACCAGCGTAACCTCTGACTAGAAGGTATAAAAACACTGAAGCAGCAGATTTGTGAGAACTAATACTTGCGACATTCTCCACATTTGGCCAGGGCTGTAGAGGATCAGAATCTTTTTCATCCACAGGCTGAAACTTTTTTTATTTTTTGAGAAATTCTGAAAAAAATCTGAAATCAAGTAAATTGTGTGAATGTCCTCCTTAGGGTCAGTTGTGTGGTGAGGAACAGGGTTCTCTTGTTTGTCCACATGGTTCCGGACCACCAAACCAGGGCACCCCTGCAAGTACCCCGAGGCAGAACACTTGCCTTTTCCCCTCTGTGTCAGACACCTCCTATCAGAGACTTGGATAACGTTTCTCTTCTTTGTCCCACTAACAAGAGGACGCGGACCTCCTCTCAGCGTGGTACCGCTGGACAGCTAGGAGGCTCCTCTCCCTTTTATATCCAGCTGCTACGATCTCTCCACAGGCCAGGGTTTCTGCATTCACTGCTGATCCTATTTACATAAGGCAGTTATATTAGTTGCTAATTGGAAAAGATACTGGCGTGCAAGGGTTAATCTTATACTGCTCTGTTTCTACCAACAGGTCATCATCGCAGTCACAGACACAGAAGCCATTCCAAGTCTCCAGAGAGGTAATGGGCTTATTACTGATGAAGAATAATGCGTTTATATGGGCGGTCATACAGGGCCGTTGCTGATTTACCCACTTCAGTGGTGTTCCTAGAGGCCGGAGGCAGCTGCACTGCTGATATTGGCTGTCCTGGAAGATTTCCGCGGCATGTCCAGACAATCCAACAGGCAGTGCCAAGGGCGCCCGCCGGCACTGAAATCCCTCCCCCTCTTCTCTAGTACTCTGCGTCATTCTGCAAAACTGCCCCCCCCCCCCCCGCCCCAATCCCGAGCGGAGAACTAGGGAAGAGTGAGGCGAGGGAGAAGGATTTCGGTGCTGGCGGACTAGTGCCCACCATCGCATATACATCCCCTTGGCAACGAGCATGACCCCCAGCACGTGAAACCCCTGGCAACGAGCATGATGTCCAGCTCGTGAAACCCCTGGTAGCAAAGAGGTAATTGATTTAAAAACCCACCCTGGGAGCGGTGACCTGGTAATAACGACATCACTGAAGGGGTTAAGAGACTGCGGTCTATGGGGCAGATGCTGTCATTACACCCGCTCTATGCCGTCGCTGTCCTTATCGATGTATTCTGTTTCATAGCAGTGATCATATACACCAGCCCTATCCTTGTTACGAGAGATCCATCTGAGAACCAGTGTCTTTCCACAAGAAACAAAAATAGGATTTTAATTACCTCCGAGTAAATCCTTTTCTTGTAGTCGATGCTGGGGTCCACATTAGTACCATGGGGTATAGACAGGTCCACTAGGAGCCACTGGCACTTTAAGAGTTTAATAGTGTGGGCTGGCTCCTCCCTCTATGGCCCTCCTACCAGACTTACATAGATAGTGGCGAGATTCACACCAGCTCACACACAAGGCAAACCAAGCTAACCAGCATGAAACTCAGCAACGGCTGAACAATAATACTTACCAAGTAACAACGCAGTACTGAACTAAGTAACCACTACGAGAAAATGATTTACCGGTAGGTAATTAAAATCCTATTTTCTCTTATGTCCTAGAGGATGCTGGGATCCACATTAGTACCATGGGGATGTACCTAAGCTCCCAGAACGGGGGAGAGCGCGTGGAGGCTCCTGCAGAACCGATTGACCAAACTTCAGGTCCTCAGCGGCCAAGGTATCAAACCTATAGAACTTTGCAAACGCGTTCGACCCCGACCAAGTAGCTGCTCGGCAAAGCTGTAAAGCCGAGACACCCTGGGCAGCCGCCCAGGAAGAACCCACCTTACGAGTAGAGTGGGCCTTAACAGACGTAGGACACAGCTATCCTGCCGTAGAATACGCATGCTGGATAGTGAACCTGATCCAGCGAGAGATCGTCTGCTTAGAAGCAGGACACCCAAGTTTCTTGGGATCATACAGGACAGAGAGTCCGATTTTCTGTGACGAGTAGTCCTCTTCACATAGATTTTAAGAGCCATTACAACTTCCAAGGACTTTGAGGAAATTGAGTAGTCAGTAGCAACTGGCACCACAATAGGTTGGTTGATGTGAAACGCTGACACAACCTTCGGAAGGAACTGCTGACGTGTCCGTAGCTCAGCTCTATCTTCATGGAAGATCAAGTAGGGGCTCTTACAAGACAAGCCCCCAACTCCGACACACGTCTAGCAGAAGCTAAGGCCAACAAAGTGACAGCCTTCCACGTGAGAAACTTGACCTCAACCTCCGGTAGAGGTTCGAAACAATCCAATTGGAGGATCTGTAACACCACATTAAGATCCCAGGTCGCCGTAGGCGGCACAAAGGGAGGCTGGATGTGCAGAACCCCTTTCAGAAAAGTCTGAACCTCCGGGAGAGAAGCCAATGGTTTCTGGAAGAAAATGGATAGGTCCGAAATCTGGACCTTTACGGATCCCAATCTCGGGCCCATATCCACACCTGCTTGCAGGAAGAGGAGAAACCGTCCCAGTTGAAACTGCACCGTAGGAAACTTCTTGGACTCGCACCAAGATACATATTTTTTCCAAATACGATGGTAATGTTTAGACGTTGCTTCTTTCCTAAACTGTATCAGGGTAGGAATAACCTTGTTCGGAATGCCCTTCCGAGCTAATATCTGGCGTTCAACCTCCATGCCGTCAAACGTAGCCGTGCAAGTCTTGATAAGCAAATGGCCCCTGATGCAGCAGATCCTCCCGAAGAGGAAGAGTCCTCGTTTCTTCCAGTAGTAGATCCAGAAGATCCACGTACCAAGCTCTTCTTGGACAGTTCGGAGCAATGAGGATTGCCTGAACTCTTGTTCTCCGTATGAGTTTTAGAACTCTTGGAATGAGTGGAAGTGGAGGAAACGCGTACACCGACTGGAACACCCACGGAGTCACTAGGGCGTCCACCGCCACGGCTTGTGGCTCCATCGACCTGGAACAATACCGCCGAAGTTTCTTGTTGAGACGAGAGGCCATCATGTCTATTTGAGGTACACCCCAAAGATCTGTTACCTCTGTGAACACCTCTGGATGGAGTCCCAACTCTCCTGGAAGGAGATCGTCTAACCACTTGCATCCGTGGTTAGAAGGACCCAGTCCTGAAGCCCGAACCTGCGGCCCTCCAGAAGGTGAGGTAGTTGTAGCCACCAGAGGAGTGAAGTCTTGGCTTTCAGCGACAGACGTATTCTCTGGTGCATGTGTAGATGAGATCCCGACCACTTGTCCAGGAGATCCAGTTGGAAGGGCTGAGCATGAAACCTCCCATACTGCAGAGCCTCGTAAGAGGCCACCATCTTCCCCAGAAGGCGAATGCAGTGATGGACCGAAACCCAGGCTGGCTTCAGGACATCCTAAACCATTGTTTGTATCACCAACGCTTTCTCCTCCGGAAGAAACACCCTCTGCACTTCTGTGTCGAGGATCATTCCCAGAAAAGACAACCTACTGGTTGGCTCCAAATGTGACATTGGAAGATTCAGGATCCAACCATGTTCTCTGAGCAGATGAGTCGTGAGAACAATGGACTGCAACAGCTTCTCCTTGGACGCTTTATTAGCAGAACGTCCAGATATGGGATTATATTCACCCCCCTGTCTGCGGAGGAGAACCATCATCTCCGCCATCACCTTGGTGAATACCCTCGGTGCCGTGGAGAGGCCGAATGGCAGTGCCTGGAACTGAAAATGACTAACAGTGCGAATCGGAGAAAAGCCTGATGCGGCGGCCAAATCGGAATGTGGATGTACGCATCCTTGATATCTAGAGATACCAGGAATTCCCTCTCCTCCAGACCTGATATCACCGGCCTCAGGGACTCCCATTTTGAACTTTAACTCCCTTAGAAAGGGGTTTAGCGATTTCAAGTTTAGAATGGGCCTGACCGAACCATCCGGGTTTGGTACCACAAAAAGGTTCGAATAGTAACCTTTGTTTTGCAGATGAGGTGGAACTTGTACAATGATCTGTGACTCTTCCATCTTTTGAATGGCTTCCTGTATGACAGCCCTGTCTGCCAGCAAAACTGGCAAGCCTGATTTGAAGAATCGGTGAGGTGGGAGATCTTAAAACTCCAGTCTGTACCCCTGGGACACCATATCCTGCACCCAGGCGTCCATGCCGGACGACACCCAGGCGTGGCTGAATCGTCTGAGCTTCTCCCCCACCGGCCCTACTTCCAGGCCGCGCGGTCCAGTCATGCTGAGGACTTTAATGTACCTGAAGCAGGCTTCTGTTCCTGGGAACCTGCCGCAGCAGGTTTCTTGGATTTTGCCCGACCTCCTCTAAAGAAGGTGTTATACGGCTTGGTCTTTCGGGCCCGAAAGAACTGTGACGTAGCTGCAGAAAAAGTTTTTCTTCGTAGCAGGCACAGCTGAGGGAAGAAAAGGTGACTTACCTGCGGTTGCTGTGGAAATCCACGCATCCAACGCTTCCCCCAAAGAGAGCCTGACCTGTGTAGGGTAGGGTCTCTACACTTCTCCTGGATTCCGCGTCGGCAGACCACTGGCACAGCCAAAGTCCTCTGCGAGCCGAGACAGACATGGAAGATATCTCTGCAGCCATCGAACCCAGGTCTTTCATGGATTCCACCATAAATCCTGCAAAATCCTGAATGTTACGTAAAAACAATTCAACGTCACTTTTATCCAATGTATTTGAATCTTCAAGTAACGTGCCTGACCACTTTACTATAGCTTTGCCAATCCAAGCACAGGCAATAGTAGAACGTAATATTGCCCCTGAAGCCGTGTAAATGGATTTGAGCGTAGTGTCAATTTTGCGATCAGCCGATTCTTTTAACGCGTTCGATCCTGGAACAGGTAATACCACCTTTTTAGACAGTCTGGAGACAGACGCGTGAACTATGGGTGGGTTTTCCCATTTTTTCCTATCCTCCTCAGGGAAGGGAAAAGCAACCAGAACCTTTCTAGGGATCTGGAATTTTTTCTCTGGCTTTTCCCAGGATTTCTCAAATATAGTGTTTCATTTCTTAGACGCAGGGAAGGTTAGCGTGGCTTTCTTATTGTCATTGACGTAAGCCGCCTCAACCTGCTCAGGTGTTGTATCAGCAATATTCAGCACATCTCTAATAGCCTCTATCATCAGCTGCACCCCCTTTAGCAAGAGATGCTGCCCCCCCGCAACACATCCCCATCACCGTCTGCTGTGTCAGAATCTGTATCCGTATCATCCTGCATAATCTGGGCAAGAATACGTTTTTGAGAGCGTACGCTAGGGGGCCCTGAGGGAACAGAACCGGACCAAACTGCCATAGAGTTCTGTAAAACCCGAGTTGCAGATTCATTTTGTGCAACCCTAGTAGAAATCTGAGAAATCATAGATTTGATAGAGGATAACCACTCAGGCTCCCTTGCTGGTATCTGTGCTAAACCAGTGCAATCCTGATTACATGGAATGGGATCATCCTGAGAGGAATTATCCTCTGCAGCATATGACAGAGTCCCTGGACATAGTTTATGGAGACAACACACACACATGGCAGACAGTTTTCCCCCCTAAGAGTGCCAAGAGAGACACGCAGATTGGAGCCAACCTACACACAGCGCTTCAGGATATAGGTAACCCCTTATCCAGCGCTTACTGTGCACCTTAATAGGACACACTGTATAGCTATACAGTCTTCTCCCCCCCCCCTTCCCTGGTACCGTACAAGGCAGCTGGAGTTGATCTGGAGTGACAGCTCTCCCTGTCAGCGCTTCTGCAGGCAGGAAAATGGCGCTGAACACTGCTGGGTCCATGCTGAGGAGAAGCTCCGCCCCTTTTCATGGCGCTGCTTCCCGCTCTTCTGATGATTATACTGGCCTGAGGAAGTTTTCTGGTAGCGTTCCTGGGACCCTGACAGGCTTTCTGGACAGTGTAGGGTGTAGGCGCTGGCTCAGGGCACCCCTCACAGCGCCGCACCATGTACCGCTGTGCCCTGGAGCGCAGTTAGTACATGCTGCCGGGGTGAGCGATCCCCTCAGCAGCTCAGTGTCCTGTAAGGGGGAGATAGTGGCTCAGACCTTGCAGGGCGGACACTATTATTTTTGGATTGTGGGAGGAAACTGGAGTACCCACTGGAAACTCGCACAAGCACAGGGAGAATATACAAACTCCACACAGCTAGCGCCATTTTGATATTGTAACCATGCCGTCAGTGCTGTGAGGCATTAATGCTGACCAATACACCATCCGTACTGCCTGCGCCATAACCCCATCCGATAGTATGCTCCTTCTCTAACGGTGGAGCTTTCCATTTGGTACAGCACTGATGATTCTCGGGATATAGGCATTCGGTCACTTGTTCTATATAATGCAGGTTCTTTATGATGTGCTGGACTATCTTTTGCTGTTATTTTTATTTTGTCATGTAGGTGTATATTTTGTAACCTACCTGCATGGATTCAGATGGCCAGATAAGACCGCAGGTACTCTGTCGCCCGGTTGCAGGGCCTTCACACGCAGTCCGTGTTCCCTGGCTGTACCTTTAGCAGATCTTTCCCCTGGGGTAGAGGGTGGATGGCGGGCACTCCCCATGGTTCAGATGAATTGGGCACCTTTTGGGTGTCTACTTCTTGGACCACCTGTTTCACCTGATGTGGCTGCGCTCTCCCTCACGAGGAGATAGTGCTAATAATATACAGTATCGTATCCTGGGGGCTAGTCCCATATGATGATGCCACCATTGCTCCCCAGTGGGCTATCTACATTATATTGGATGCTAGCCAGGGTGGTTTCCCACTTGTGCCTTACTTTTGACAGGCAGAAGCGTGTAGCCATTCCCAGGGTGGCGGTGTCCCTGCACTCCACCTTTCAGTGTCCTGGGGCTGTGACTCCAGTCTCACAGTGCCGACACAAGATTTGAACCTAAGAATCCTGCATGTATCCAGGATGAGTAGCGGCAGGTCTTCATTTTGGCTCGCGGGTGTAGGCTCTTACCCTTAGTTCTGAAGGTCAGTTCTCTCTCTTTGAGGACAACCTCTGTCCCTGGCTGACATTCAGACATGTTTTTCTTTTTTTTTTTTTCCCTCTTTCATCCTCTAGGGGACACTGGAGTCCTATACAGATGGGGTGTGAAGCTTGAACCGGAGGTGTGGCATAATCTAAAATTAGCATTGTTTGCACAGCTGGCTCCTCCCCCTTCACATCCCTCCTCCCTCAGTTTGAAAATTTGTGCTGGAGGTACAGCACGTGGGAGCACTGAGCTCCTGACTAAAATCTAACTGAGTGTGCTGCGTCCACCTAATAAAAGGGAGACAAAGCCACATATATATTGGAGAGACAAAGATCCCTATTGAAGGGACCTGCCTCTCTCCACAGGAGATCCTCCAGCCTTCTAACAGTGAGTACTGCTTGAAGGAAGACGTAGCTTAGGCTAGGGTACTTCATGTCATTTATTAATTTCTTTATTTCTCTGACGTCCTAGTGGATGCTGGGAACTCCGTAAGGACCATGGGGAATAGACGGGCTCCGCAGGAGACTGGGCACTCTAAAAGAAAGATTAGGTACTATCTGGTGTGCACTGGCTCCTCCCACTATGACCCTCCTCCAGACCTCAGTTAGATTTCTGTGCCCAGCCGAGCTGGATGCACACTAGGGGCTCTCCTGAGCTCCTAGAAAGAAAGTATATTTTAGGTTTTTTATTTTACAGTGAGATCTGCTGGCAACAGGCTCACTGCATCGAGGGACTAAGGGGAGAAGAAGCGAACCTACCTGCTTGCAGCTAGCTTGGGCTTCTTAGGCTACTGGACACCATTGGCTCCAGAGGGATCGACCGCAGGACCCGTCCTTGGTGTTCGTTCCCGGAGCCGCGCCGCCGTCCCCCTTACAGAGCCAGAAGCAAGAAGATGGTCCGGAAAATCGGCGGCAGAAGACTTCAGTCTTCACCAAGGTAGCGCACAGCACTGCAGCTGTGCGCCATTGCTCCTCATGCACACCTCACACTCCGGTCACTGATGGGTGCAGGGCGCTGGGGGGGGGGCGCCCTGAGGGCAATATAAACACCTTGGCTGGCAAAATAATCACAATATATAGCCCCAGAGGCTATATATGTGATAAATACCCCTGCCAGAATCCATAAAAAAGCGGGAGAAAAGTCCGCGAAAAAGGGGCGGAGCTATCTCCCTCAGCACACTGGCGCCATTTTCTCTTCACAGTGCAGCTGGAAGACAGCTCCCCAGGCTCTCCCCTGTAGTTTTCAGGCTCAAAGGGTTAAAAAGAGAGGGGGGGCACTAAATTTAGGCGCAATATTGTATATACAAGCAGCTATTGGGGAAAATTCACTCAGTTATAGTGTTAATCCCCACATTATATAGCGCTCTGGTGTGTGCTGACATACTCTCTCTCTGTCTCCCCAAAGGGCTTTGTGGGGTCCTGTCCTCAGTCAGAGCATTCCCTGTGTGTGTGCGGTGTGTCGGTACGGCTGTGTCGACATGTTTGATGAGGAGGCTTATGTGGTGACGGAGCAGATGCCGATAAATGTGATGTCGCCCCCTGTGGGGCCGACACCAGAGTGGATGGATAGGTGGAAGGAATTAACCGACAGTGTCAACTCCTTACATAAAAGGCTGGATGACGTAACAGCTATGGGACAGCCGGCTTTTCAGCCCGCGCCTGCCCAGGCGTATCAAAGGCCATCAGGGGTTCAAATACGCCCGCAGATGGCAGACACAGATGTCGACACGGAGTCTGACTCCAGTGTCGACGAGGTTGAGACATATACACAATCCACTAAGAACATCCGTGACTTGATCCCGGCAATAAAAAATGTGTTACACATTTCTGACATTAACCCAAGTACCACTAAAAAAAGGGTTTTATGTTTGGGGAGAAAAAGCAGGCAGTGTTTTGTTCCCCCATCAGATGAGTGAATGATGTGTGAAAAAGCGTGGGTTCCCCCGATAAGAAACTGGTAATTTCTAAAAAGTTACTGATGACGTACCCTTTCCCGCCAGAGGATAAGTTACGCTGGGAGATATCCCCTAGGGTGGATAAGGCGCTCACACGTTTGTCAAAAAAGGTGGCACTGCCGTCTTAGGATACGGCCACTTTGAAGGTACCTGTTGATAAAAAGCAGGAGGCTATCCTGAAGTCTGTATTTACACACTCAGGTACTAGACTGAGACCTGCAGATAGGGCTGCTGCAGCGTGGTCTGTGACCCTGTCAAACAGGGATACTAGTTTGCTAACATAAGAGCATATTAAAGATGTCGTCTTATATATGAGGGATGCACAGAGGGATATTTTGCCGGCTGGCATCCAGAATTCATGTAATGTCCATTCTGTCAGGAGGGTATTAGGGACCCGGCAGTGGACAGGTGATTCTGATTTTAAAAGGCGCATAGAGATTCTGCCTTATAAGGGTGAGGAATTGTTTGGGGATGGTCTCTGGGACCTCGTATCCACAGCAACAGCTGGGAAGAAATTTTTTTACCTCAGGTTTCCTCACAGCCTAAGAAAGCACTGTATTATCAGGTACAGTCCTTTCGGCTTCAGAAAAGCAAGCGGGTCAAAGGCGCTTCCTTTCTGCACAGAGACAAGGGAAGAGGGAAAAAGCTGCACCAGTCAGCCAGTTCCCAGAATCAAAATTCTTCCCCCGCTTCCTCTGAGTCCACCGCATGACGCGGGGGCTCCACAGGCGTAGCCAGGTACGGTGGGGGGCCGCCTCAAAAAAATTGCAGCGATCAGTGGGCTCGCTCACAGGTGGATCCCTGGTTCCTTCAAGTAGTATCTCAGGGGTACAAGCTGGAATTCGAGGCGTCTCCCCCCCGCCGTTTCCTCAAATCTGCCTTGCCGACAACTCCCTCGGGCAGGGAGGCTGTGCTAGAGGCAATTCACAAGCTGTATTCCCAGCAGGTGATAGTCAAGGTGCCCCTACTTCAACAAGGAGGGGGTTACTATTCCACACTGTTTGTGGTACCGAAACCGGACGGTTCGGTGAGACCCATTTTAAATTTGAAATCCTTGAACACATACATAAAAAATTCAAGTTCAAGATAGAATCGCTCAGGGCGGTTATTGCAAGCCTGGATGAGGGGGATTACATGGTATCCCTGGACATCAAGGATGCTTACCTGCATGTCCCCATTTACCATCCTCGCCAGGAGTACCTCAGGTTTGTGGTACAGGATTGCCATTACCAATTCCAGACACTGCCGTTTGGACTGTCCACGGCACCGAGGGTGTTTACCAAGGTAATGGCAGAAATGATGATACTCCTTCAAAAAAAGGGAGTTTTAATTATCCCGTACTTGGACGATCTCCTTATAAAGGCGAGGTCCAAGGAGCAGTTGTTGGTCGGAGTAGCACTATCTCGGGAAGTGCTACAACAGCACGGATGGATTCTAAACATTCCAAAGTCACAGCTGGTTCCTTCCACACGCCTACTGTTCCTGGGGATGGTTCTGGACACAGAACAGAAAAAAGTGTTTCTCCCGCAGGAGAAAGCCAAGGAGCTGTCATCTGTAGTCAGAGACCTCCTGAAACCAAAACAGGTATCGGTGCATCACTGCACACGAGTCCTGGGAAAAATGGTAGCTTCATACGAAGCAATCCCATTCGGCAGGTTCCATGCAAGAATCTTTCAGTGGGACCTCTTGGACAAGTGGTCGGGATCGCATCTTCAGATGCATCGGCTGATAACCCTGTCTCCAAGGACCAGGGTGTCTCTGCTGTGGTGGCTGCAGAGTGCTCATCTTCTAGAGGGCCGCAGATTCGGCATACAGGACTGGGTCCTGGTGACTACGGATGCCAGCGTTCGAGGCTGGGGGGCAGTCACACAGGGAAGAAATTTCCAAGGACTTTGGTCAAGTCAGAAGTCGTCCCTACACATAAATATTCTGGAACTGAGGGCCATTTACAATGCCCTAAGTCAGGCAAGGCCCCTGCTTCAAAACCAGCCGATACTGATCCAATCAGACAACATCACGGCAGTCGCCCATGTAAACCGACAGGGCGGCACAAGAAGCAGGATGACGATGGCAGAAGACACAAGGATTCTACGATGGGCGGAAAATCACGTCTTAGCACTGTCAGCAGTGTTCATTCCGGGAGTGGACAACTGGGAAGCAGACTTCCTCAGCAGACACGACCTACACCCGGGAGAGTGGGGACTTCATCCAGAAGTCTTCCAACTGTTGGTAAACTGTTGGGAAAGGCCACAGGTGGACATGATGGCATCCCGCCTCAACAAAAAGCTAAAGTGATATTGCGCCAGGTCAAGGGACCCTCAGGCAATAGCTGTGGACGCTCTAGTGACACCGTGGGTGTACCAGTCGGTTTATGTGTTCCCTCCTCTGCCTCTCATACCAAAGGTACTGAGAATAATAAGAAGGCGAGGAGTAAGAACGATACTCGTGGTTCCGGATTGGCCAAGAAGAGCTTGGTACCCAGAACTTCAAGAAATTATATCAGAGGACCCATGGCCTCTACCGCTCAGACAGGATCTGCTACAGCAGGGGCCCTGTCTGTTCCAAGACTTACCGCGGCTGCGTTTGACGGCATGGCGGTTGAATTCCGGATCCTAAAGGAAAAGGGCATTCCGGAAGAAGTCATTCCTACGCTGATAAAAGCCAGGAAAGATGTAACCGCAAACCATTATCACCGTATTTGGCGAAAATATGTTGCGTGGTGTGAGGCCAGGAATGCCCCAACAGAGGAATTTCAGCTGGGTCGTTTTCTGCACTTCCTACTGTCGGGAGTGACTATGGGCCTAAAATTGGGTTCCATTAAGGTCCAGATTTCGGCTCTGTCGATTTTCTTCCAGAAAGAACTGGCTTCACTGCCTGAAGTTGAGACATTTGTAAAGGGAGTGCTACATATTCAGCCCCCTTTTGTGCCTCCTGTGGCACCTTGGGATCTCAACGTGGTGTTGAGTTTCCTAAAATCACATTGGTTTGAGCCACTTAAGACTGTGGATCTGAAATATCTCACGTGGAAAGTGGTCATGTTATTGGCCTTGGCTTCGGCCAGGCGTGTGTCAGAATTGGCGGCTTTGTCATGTAAAAGCCCTTATCTGATTTTCCATATGGATAGGGCAGAATTGAGGACTCGTCCCCAGTTTCTCCCTAAGGTGGTATCAGCTTTTCACTTGAACCAATCTATTGTAGTGCCTGCGGCTACTAGGGACTTGGAGGATTCCAAGTTACTGGACGTAGTCAGGGCCTTGAAAATTTATGTTTCCAGGACGGCTGGAGTCAGGAAAACTGACTCGCTTTTTATCCTGTATGCACCCAACAAAATAGGTGCTCCTGCTTCTAAGCAGACTATTGCTCGCTGGATTTGTAGCACAATTCAGCTGGCGCATTCTGCGGCTGGATTGCCGCATCCTAAATCAGTAACAGCCCATTCCACGAGGAAAGTGGGCTCATCTTGGGCGGCTGCCCGAGGGGTCTCGGCTTTACAACTTTGCCGCTCGGCATATATAGTTACTGCCTAACTAAAGGGTTATTGTTGAGCCATCTGTTGAGAGGCTCAGTTATATTTCATACTGTTAACTGGGTATAGTATCACGAGTTATACGGTGTGATTGGTGTGGCTGGTATGAGTCTTACCCGGGATTCAAAATCCTTCCTTATTGTGTCAGCTCTTCCGGGCACAGTATCCTAACTGAGGTCTGGAGGAGGGTCATAGTGGGAGGAGCCAGTGCACACCAGATAGTACCTAATCTTTCTTTTAGAGTGCCCAGTCTCCTGCGGAGTCCGTCTATTCCCCATGGTCCTTACGGAGTTCCCAGCATCCACTACGGACTACGAGAAATAGATTTACCGGTGAGTAAAATCTTATTTTTTTTCTTTCTTGAGAGTCTTTACTATCACTGCTGCCTCCTGATAAAAAAAAAGAGAGACCCCCTCTTGCAGCTACAGCGCACCAGATAGTAGCGGGGAAAGTCTGTTCGCCGAGCGAAACGCAGAAACGAGTGTGTGCAAAGCTCTCCCTATGATACCAGAATCAGAGGAGGAAGAGGGTTTTCTTCTTGATACGGAGGAAGGTGAGTTAATTGAACCTAACCTAGACGCCGACTTTCCAGAAGAGGACTCGGCAATCTCAGGTCTAGACTCCTTAATTGACGCGGTAAAAGAGATCCTAAGCTTTAAGGACGAGGAAATACGGGAGCCGGAAGATTTCGATTTGTTTGAATCCCAGAAGCCGCGTTCAGCAGCGTTTCCCATTCTCAAATCCCTCCAATCTCAGATAGAGGAGGCTTGGAAACAACCTGACAAACGGTTTAAATTTCCGAAACGGTTTCAGGTAACTTATCCCCTACCTAAGGGTGTAATGGACAAGTGGGAGACTCCGCTGGTAGTGGATGCCTCACTAGGAAGGTTGTCAAAAAAGACAATTTTACGGATTCCTAACATAACTACTTTAAAGGACGCGTCAGACCGTAAAGTTGACACTGCGTTAAAGTCAATTTTTGTTGCAGCTGCTGCAGCGCAGAGACCTGCGATAGTCTGTGCTTGGGTCAACAAGGCCATGGGTGCATGGTCCGGCCGTATTGTACAAGCTATTGAGGAGGAAAACCGTTTAGAAGAGATTACCCAACTGGCGGAACACATTCGGGAACCTGCATCGTACTTATGTCAAGCTTCTAAGGATATTAGCAGAATAGCATCGCGCATATCTGCATCGGCCATATCGGCTAGACGGATTTTATGGCTCAGAGAATGGCAGGGATACTCCGAGACCAAAAAGGCGGTAGAATCCATCCCCTTTGGGGGTGAAATGCTGTTCGGACCAGAATTAGACAAGTGGATTTCGCAGGCTACAGCGGGGAAGTCCACCTTTCTGCCTACTCCTTATACGAGAACCGCTCCACAAACTAGGAGAGGTTATTCGGGACCAGCATTTACTTCATTTAGATCTCAGTCCTTTCGAGCCAGAGGAAGGGGTTTCGGTACACAAGCACGTGGGGGCAGAGGTAGAGGCCGCTCACAAGCAGCAACCAGGAAGCACGATAAACCTGCTGACAAGACCGTGGCATGACTGCCTCCCAGCTCACCTGGGGTCCCCCTTGGTGGGCGGCCGACTGGAAGGTTTTCAGGACATCTGGGCCAAAACCTCCCCAGAACTTTGGGTGAACAACTTAATCTCTCAGGGATACAAGCTGGAATTTCAACAGAGGCCTCACGTTCAGTTTTTTACAACAGGATTGCCTCGGTGCCCTCAAAAAGCAGGGGCACTACGGGCAGCAATTCTCAAATTGCTACAAGCAGAGGTCATTATTCCTGTTCCCGCTTCTCAGAGAGGAACGGGGTTCTATTCCAATCTTTTTGTCGTGCCAAAGCCAGACGGGACGGTCAGACCAATACTCAATTTAAAAGTTTTCAACCAGTTTTTAAGAGTCTACAAATTCAAGATGGAATCAATCCAATCAGTCATTGCAGGCTTAGAACAGGGCGAGTTCATGGTATCCATTGACATAAAGGATGCATATTCCAATCTGGACTCCTCACCAGGCTTACTTAAGGTTCGCACTGGTGGCGGATCACTACCAATTCCGGACCTTGCCGTTCGGTCTAGCATCAGTCCCAAGAATTTTCACAAAGATCATGGCGATCATGGTTGCAGGACTGAGACTGTTGGGGGTCACGATTATACCTTATCTGGACGATTTACTGATCAAGGCTCCATCTCAGAATCGACTGCTCAAGGATGTTCAGACATCCCATCAATTTCTAATTCAACATGGATGGATTGTCAATTTCCAAAAGTCCAACCTCATACCGACTCAACGGATTCAATTCCTCGGTCTCATCTTGGACACGGTCCTATTACGTGTGTTCCTACCAGAGAACAAGGTCCAGGACTTACAGAGATTAGTGGCTCAGGTACTGAGGACGCAAACCGTTTCTCTGCACCTCTGTGTGCAACTTCTCGGGAAGATGGTGGCGTCATTCGAAGCTCTCCAGTACGGCAGACTTCATTCCCGACCATTCAAAATAAACCTCATTGCTCAGGGAGCAGGCTCGCACTGGCTTCTCCATCGGAGAATCCGACTTCAACCACAAGTACGGGTCTCCTTGATATGGTGGTCGTTACACAAGAACCTTGCAGCCGGCAAGAAATACGGCATTTGGGATTGGAGGATCCTGACGACGGACGCCAGTCTCAGAGGTTGGGGAGCCGTCCTAGAGGACCATCAGTTTCAAGGACGGTGGACGCTACAGGAGAGCAAACTACCCATAAATATCCTCGAACGAAGAGCAGTTTACAATGCACTTCTCTTAGCAGAAGACCTAGTCATGAAACAACACATCAGGATTCAGTCAGACAATGTCACGACGACGGCTTACATAAACCGTGAAGGAGGAACAAAGAGCAGGATGGCGTTAAAGGAAGCCACAAAGATCTTGTTGTGGGCAGAAAGACGAGACATCATTCTCTCGGCAGTGTTCATTCCAGGTGTGGAGAACTGGGAAGCAGATTATCTCAGTCGCCAGGACATGCATCCGGGAGAGTGGTGCCTTCATCCACGGATTTTCAACATGATTGTGAGAAGATGGGGTCTGCCTCAGGTGGACCTAATGGCGTCTCGACAAAACCATCACCTACCCAGATATGTGTCAAGGACTCGAGATCCAGCAGCAGAAGGAGTGGACGCATTAACACTTCCTTGGTGTTACAGGAGGGTTTACATATTTCCCCCATTCCCACTCATACCCAGGGTCCTAAAAAGGGTAAAACGGGAACGAGTGTGGGCCATTCTAATCGCACCAGATTGGCCCCGCAGGAGTTAGTACTCCGACCTGCGGGGGTTACTTGCAGAAGATCCTTGGAGGTTACCTCAGAGAGAGGACCTGCTATCTCAGGGACCGTTCCTATACCCCGACCTGAACAGGCTGCATTTGACGGCGTGGCTATTGAAACCCGGATCTTAAGAAGCCGAGGGATTCCACGAACGGCCATTCCTACAATGATTGCCGCTAGGAAGCCGGTAACAGCCAGGCACTACTACAGGATTTGGAGACGGTACATGGCTTGGTGTCAGGAGCGGGGATGGAATTCAATGAATTTCCATTTATCTCGACTTCTACTTTTCCTTCAGGCCGGTCTAGAGGGAGGACTCAGACTGGGCTCTTTGAAGGTTCAGATTTCGGCTCTCTATCCTTTTTCAACAGCGGCTAGCATCCTTGCCAGAGATTCAAACCTTTTACAGGGGGTTCTGAGGATTCAACCCCCTTTTCGTCCTCCCACGGCACCATGGGACTTAAATTTGGTGTTAGAATATTTGAAGTCACCGACTTTTGAGCCGTTGACAAGAACAGATATGAAATATCTCTCTTGGAAAGTCACGTTATTACTTGCCTTGGCTTCGGCTAGGCGGGTTTCTGAGTTGGGAGCCTTATCCTGTAAGAGTCCTTTCTTAGTTTTTCATGAGGATAGGGCGGAACTCCGTACAAGAGCAGACTTCCTTCCGAAGGTGGTTTCGGGTTTTCGCGTAAACCAGCCAATAGTGGTCCCATCTTTCCAGGGTCTCACAGATGAGAACGTGTCATTGGATGTTGTCCGAGCTTTACGGGTATACGTACAGGTTACGTCGTCCTTCAGAAAGTCGGACCATTTGTTTGTTCTTTATGATGGGCCAAAGAAGGGTTGGCCGGCATCTAAGCAGTCTTTGTCTAGATGGATTAGACTTGCCATTTGGCAAGCTTATATTTCCTGTGGCAAACAGGTTCCGGTTCAGATGGGTGCTCATACTACCCGATCAGTGGGTGCCTCGTGGGTGGCTGCCAGGGGTGCTTCCACTACTCAACTTTGCAGGGCGGCGACGTGGTCTTCAGCCCACAAGTTCGCAAAATTTTACAAGTTTGATACTTTTGCGTCCGGAGAATCTAAGTTCGGACGTTTAGTTTTGCAGGCCACCGACAGCACTCCCTCCCTGGGGGAAAACTTTGGGACGTCCCCTACTATATAGGACTCCAGTGTCCCCTAGTGGATGAAAGAGAAAAGAGGATTTTGGTACTTACCGATAAATTTCTCGGAATCCTCTAGGGGACACTGGACGCCCACCTCGGTGCTGTCATCCTGCTGTGTTTTAAGTTCTTGTTTTAAACAGTTCGTATAAACGGTGTTCCTTATTCGGTCAAGAGTTCTTGGCCGCTGTTTGATATGTTGTACGGTTCGGTTCCTCGCCATGTGCTATAATATCATGTCCTATTCTCTCAGTCAAATTTTTCAAACTGAGGGAGGAGGGATGTGAAGGGGGAGGAGCCGGCTGTGCAGACAATGCTAATTTTAGATTGTGCCACACCTCCGGTTCAAGGCTTCACACCCCTACTGTATAGGACTCCAGTGTCCCCTAGAGAATTCAGAGAAATGGATTTATCGGTAAGTACCAAAGTCCTCTTTTTTCACATTGGATGCAGCTCGGGTGTTTTTCCAATTTGGGTTGATATTCTGTCTTGGGTCCTCTGCTGGAGGTTTAGTTATCGCGTCTGGTCTGTCTGTGCTGTGGGCATGTATGGTTATCTGGAAAGTGCCTATGTGAGACAGAGCCTTTTTACAGCATGCAGACGTGGCTCGCCACTCTCAGGAGATGTGGGCCTGCCTTGTGGCACATCTGTTTATTGTTGGGTGGTTGCGTTCGTGGGTACACATTCCACTTGCAGTGTTAGCGGTAACGATCCTGCTATTGCTAATGTCCTTGTACCTGGAATGTTCCGGTTTCTGCTAGAACTGTGGTGCTGCCATATTCCTTCCTGTGGCTTCTTTCCTCTGGGTTTCTAGGTTGCACGCCCGGGTCGGTCTGTGTTTGGACGTCCTCCTTGGTGTGGTTGCTTCAGCTTTGTGGGCTCCCAGTGTTCAGCGTTTTCCCTTGTTTCAGCTTCTAGGCTGGTTTGTAGAGACTACACTTGTAGTTTAGCATGGTGGGCTGTTAGCGTGGCTCCCGTGTCGCTTCCCAGTTGAACATCTCCGCGTGCTGCCATTGTCTCTCCTTTCTTTGTTGCAGGAAGAGTTGACTACGGGGCTCCAGGTTTAGGTTTCTACCCTTTCTGCCCTGTTTCAGAAATTTCTAAAGCTATTGGATCTGAAACTCCCCTGGTTATAGCCAGAGGTGTAGCATGGAGACATGACACCCGGAACAGGGTCATGTCACGGCACCCGGAACAGGGTCATGTCACGGCACCCGGAACAGGGTCATGTCACGGCACCCGGAACAGGGTCATGTCACGGCACCCGGAACAGGGTCATGTCACGGCACCCGGAACAGGGTCATGTCACGGCACCCGGAACAGGGTCATGTCACGGCACCCGGAACAGGGTCATGTCACGGCACCCGGAACAGGGTCATGTCACGGCACCCGGAACAGGGTCATGTCACGGCACCCATACATACATACATACATACATACGCATATATATATATATATATATATATATATATATATATATATATATATATATATATGTGTATATATATGCACAGACATACACACACAAATACAGTATACACAGATATCTCTCCTCTCTCTCTCTCTCTCTCTCTCTCTCTCTCTCTCTCTCTCTCTCTCATTCATATATATATATATATATATATATATAAACACAAATATACAGACCTACACAAACACACACATGCTGTATACAAAGATACATATATATATATATATATATATATATATATATATATATACACACATACACCCGTATACACAGACGTGTACACGCGCACAGTAATTCTTACCAAGTGGGCAGCAGCAGAGCAGCTCCTCGTTCCATTCCAGCCTGGAGGGGCGGAGCTTCTATGTGATTGACAGGCTGTACCTCGTGGGTAGAAGGAAAGGACTGAGGGAAGGGAAGGGGTGGTCACCACACTGCCTGCATGTTCCAGATCACTGAATGCAGAACCCAGACAGCCAGGAAAGTTCTTCTGACAAGCCTCCAAACCTCCTCACTTCCCTAACACACCACACTGCACTGCACTGGGCTCTCTGCACTGTGCAATCAGTGATACGCAACATGCAGGCAGTGTGGTGGCCACCCCTTCCCTCTCCTCTAGTAATTTCCTCCTACCCCTGCCCGAGATCCCGACTCTCAGCTGTGTTACAGGGAGCCAGCGCCTTCAGTCCCCAGCGGTGCCTGGAGCTCAAGCTCCACTTGTCCCACCCTCCCTACGCCCCTGGTTATAGCTATTGCCTACACCTCAGCCTCCCCTCTGAACCCATCGTCTACTCTACAGTGTCCTCCAGATGGAGCCTGAGGAATCGATTTTATGGCAATTACAAAAAATCTTTTTCTTTCTTTAATACAATGTAAAAAGTTCATAAATGTATATTGCGGTTTGCAATAAAATAGCACCTTTTTGCGGGTCAGTTCCTCGCTTCCTCTGATATGAAAACAGTCTTGAGGCATGGGATGGAGGATCACAAATGCTATAGAACAATGAATTCAATAGAAAGAAAGTTGAGTTTAGTTCCTTGCTTGGAGATATCTACCACAGGTTCCCTGTTACCAACCAGTTCCTCCCCTTCAGCCATACGTCAGGATGGGTGCCCTCTGCTGCGGAGAGTGCTCTGTTGTGTACAGCTCTGCGCTGGCGGAGAGTGCTCTGTTGTGTACAGCTCTGCGCTGGCGGAGAGTGCTCTGTTGTGTACAGCTCTGCGCTGGCGGAGTGTGCTCTGTTGTGTACAGCTCTGCGCTGGCGGAGAGTGCTCTGTTGTGTACAGCTCTGCGCTGGCGGAGAGTGCTCTGTTGTGTACAGCTCTGCGCTGGCGGAGAGTGCTCTGTTGTGTACAGCTCTGCGCTGGCGGAGAGTGTTCTGTTGTGTACAGCTCTGCGCTGGCGGAGAGTGCTCTGTTGTGTACAGCTCTGCGCTGGCGGAGAGTGGTCTGTTGTGTCCAGCTCTGCGCTGGCGGAGAGTGCTCTGTTGTGTCCAGCTCTGCGCTGGCGGAGAGTGGTCTGTTGTGTCCAGCTCTGCGCTGGCGGAGAGTGGTCTGTTGTGTACAGCTCTGCGCTGGCGGAGAGTGCTCTGTTGTGTACAGCTCTGCGCTGGCGGAGAGTGCTCTGTTGTGTACAGCTCTGCGCTGGCGGAGAGTGCTCTGTTGTGTACAGCTCTGCGCTGGCGCAGAGCGCTCTGTTGTGTCCAGCTCTGCGCTGGCGGAGAGTGCTCTGTTGTGTCCAGCTCTGCGCTGGCGGAGTGTGCTCTGTTGTGTCCAGCTCTGCGCTGGCGGAGTGTGCTCTGTTGTGTCCAGCTCTGCGCTGGCGGAGTGTGCTCTGTTGTGTCCAGCTCTGCGCTGGCGGAGTGTGCTCTGTTGTGTCCAGCTCTGCGCTGGCGGAGAGTGGTCTGTTGTGTCCAGCTCTGCGCTGGCGGAGTGTGCTCTGTTGTGTCCAGCTCTGCGCTGGCGGAGAGTGGTCTGTTGTGTCCAGCTCTGCGCTGGCGGAGAGTGCTCTGTTGTGTCCTGCGCTGGCGGAGAGTGGTCTGTTGTGTCCAGCTCTGCGCTGGCGGAGTGTGCTCTGTTGTGTCCAGCTCTGCGCTGGCGGAGAGTGGTCTGTTGTGTCCAGCTCTGCGCTGGCGGAGAGTGCTCTGTTGTGTCCTGCGCTGGCGGAGAGTGCTCTGTTGTGTCCAGCTCTGCGCTGGCGGAGAGTGCTCTGTTGTGTCCAGCTCTGCGCTGGTGGAGTGTGCTCTGTTGTGTCCAGCTCTGCGCTGGTGGAGTGTGCTGTTGTGTCCAGCTCTGCGCTGGCGGAGTGTGCTCTGTTGTGTCCTGCGCTGGCGGAGAGTGCTCTGTTGTGTCCTGCGCTGGCGGAGTGTGCTCTGTTGTGTCCAGCTCTGCGCTGGCGGAGAGTGCTCTGTTGTGTCCTGCGCTGGCGGAGTGTGCTCTGTTGTGTCCAGCTCTGCGCTGGCGGAGAGTGCTCTGTTGTGTCCAGCTCTGCGCTGGTGGAGTGTGCTCTGTTGTGTCCAGCTCTGCGCTGGTGGAGTGTGCTCTGTTGTGTCCAGCTCTGCGCTGGCGGAGTGTGCTCTGTTGTGTACAGCTCTGCGCTGGCGGAGAGTGCTCTGTTGTGTCCAGCTCTGCGCTGGCGGAGTGTGCTCTGTTGTGTCCAGCTCTGCGCTGGCGGAGTGTGCTCTGTTGTGTCCAGCTCTGCGCTGGCGGAGTGTGCTCTGTTGTGTCCAGCTCTGCGCTGGCGGAGTGTGCTCTGTTGTGTCCTGCGCTGGCGGAGAGTGCTCTGTTGTGTACAGCTCTGCGCTGGCGGAGTGTGCTCTGTTGTGTCCAGCTCTGCGCTGGCGGAGTGTGCTCTGTTGTGTACAGCTCTGTGCTGGCTCCCGTGTAGGAAGGTTCTCATGACATCATGTACTGCAGATGAAACCGGTTACAGAAAATGTCCTCTTGTGTGAAACACTTGATTTGTGCCTCTGTCATATTATAGTCGTCCCTCTAGTCTACTATAATTGCTGATGTAGATTCCACAGCTATGAATGTAGTCGCTGACGGAGTGGTGGCAGGAATACACAGCTGGCGTCTTCTGTGTGTAACCTCTAATTTCTTTTAGGTCAAAGAAGAGTCACAAAAAGAGCCGGCGTGGAAATGAGTGACCGGCGCAGATGCTGTCGCTATCGTCAGAACGTTGTGTATATAATGGCTGCTCCCATATTTTATCATTGCAGATTCTGTTCATATTTCATGTCCACTTGTCATTTGTTCTGTTCACTCATTTTTAATAAAATAATAACTGACTTGTTGCTGAGGTGCAATTGAATCTCTACAATGATGTAACAGATCCAGGCGAGGGTATAGTATGCGGCTCCTATACCTGGGACAGAACGGAGGAGGACTTGTGCTGGTATGAGTGGGATGATTGGCGCAGGCTGCGGTGACTGGAAACACTTGTGTAAGTCTCTGCTCATTATTAGCATAAACATCTGTAGCGCGGGGCTGTGATGCGTCCAGACTGAGGAGTTTCTTTTTCATCCACTAAGGGTCACTGGACTACTCTTGGGATATGGACGGCTTCCGCAGGAACAGGGCACTGAATATTTAAATTTAGAACACTCCACCCCTCCATATCCCAGAGTACCTCAGTGTTTTTTCTCTGACGTCCTAGTGGATGCTGGGAACTCCGTAAGGACCATGGGGAATAGCGGCTCCGCAGGAGACTGGGCACAAAAAGAAAGCTTTAGGACTACCTGGTGTGCACTGGCTCCTCCCCCTATGACCCTCCTCCAAGCCTCAGTTAGATTTTTGTGCCCGACCGAGATGGGTGCAATCTAGGGGGCTCTCCTGAGCTTCTTAGAAAAAGTTAGTTTTAGGTTTTTTATTTTCAGTGAGACCTGCTGGCAACAGGCTCACTGCATCGAGGGACTAAGGGGAGAAGAAGCGAACCTACCTGCTTGCAGCCAGCTTGGGCTTCTTAGGCTACTGGACACCATTAGCTCCAGAGGGACCGAACACAGGACCAGCCTCGGAGTCCGGTCCCAGAGCCGCGCCGCCGGCCCCCTTACAGAGCCAGAAGCAAGAAGAGGTCCGGAAAATCGGCGGCAGAAGACATCCGTCTTCACCAAGGTAGCGCACAGCACTGCAGCTGTGCGCCATTGCTCCTCATACACACTTCACACTCCGGTCACTGAGGGTGCAGGGCGCTGGGGGGGAGGCGCCCTGAGCAGCAATATAAACACCTTGGCTGGCAAAAATACATCACATATAACCCCCAGGGCTATATGGATGTATATTAACCCCTGCCAGATTCCAGAAAAAAGCGGGAGAAAAGTCCGCCGAGAAGGGGGCGGAGCCTATCTCCTCAGCACACTGGCGCCATTTTCCCTCACAGCTCCGTTGGAGGGAAGCTCCCTGGCTCTCCCCTGCAGTTACTACACTACATAAAGGGTTAAAAGAGAGGGGGGGCACAATTTAGGCGCAGTATACAATATATATGCAGCTATAAGGGAAAACACTTTTTTATAGGTGCTATCCCTGTGATATATAGCGCTCTGGTGTGTGCTGGCATACTCTCCCTCTGTCTCCCCAAAGGGCTTTGTGGGGTCCTGTCCTCTATCAGAGCATTCCCTGTGTGTGTGCTGTGTGTCGGTACGGCTGTGTCGACAGGTATGTGGAGGATAATGAGGTGGAGGCGGAGCGAATGCCTGTAAATATGTTGTCACCCCCTGCGGGGTCGACACCGGGGTGGTTGAACTTATGGAAGGATTACGTGAAAGTGTCAACTCCTTACATAAAAGGTCGACGACACGGAACAGCCGGCTACTCAGCTTGTGCCTGTTCCAGCGTCTCAAATGTCATGGGGGGCTTTAAAATCGCCCGCTACCTCAGATAACAGACACAGATGTCGACACGGATACTGACTCCAGTGTCGACATCGATGAGACTGGTGTACCCTCCAAATAGGTCCACCCGTTACAGGATTGAGGCAATGAAAAATGTATTACACATTTATGATTATACCCCAGGTACCACATAAAAGGGTATTGTGTTTGGTGAGAGAAAACTATTAGTAGTTTTTCCTGCATCTGAGAAATGAAATGAGGTGTGTGAGGAAGAGTGGTCTTCCCCCGGTAAGAAATTGATAATTTCTACAACGGTTATTGGCAGCGTACCCTTTCCCGCCAGAGGATAGGTCACGCGGGGAAACACCCCATAGGGTAGATACAGCGCTTACACGCTTATCAGAAAAGGTGGCACTACCGTCTCCGGATACGGCCGCCCTGAAGGAGCCTGCTGATAGAAAGCAGGAGGTTACCCTATAAGATATGGTCACACACTAGGGCATTATATTGCGACCAGCCGTTGCTTCGGCATGGATGTGCAGTGCTCCCGCTGCGTGGTCAGATTCCCTGTCGGAAAATAACTATGGATAGGGACAATATTTTGCTGAAAATAGAGCATATAAAAGACGTGGTCTTATACATGCGTGATGCTCAGAGGGATATTTGCCGGCTGGCATCAAAAATAAGCGCTAGGTCCATTGCCGCCAGACGGGGGTTATGGACTTGACAATGGTCAGGCGATGCCGACTCGAATCGGCACATGGAAGTTGCCCTATAAGGGGGTAAAACTGTTTGGGGATAGTTTTTCAGACCTTGTTTCCACAGCTACTGCTGGGAAATCGATTTTTTTTGCCACAGGCTACCCCACAACAAAAGAAAGCACCGTATCATCAAGTACAGTCCTTTTGGCCCCAGAAAAGCAAGAGGGCTAGAGGCTCATCCTTTCTGCCGAGAGGCAAAGGTAGAGGAAAAAGCTGCAACACACAGCTAGTTCCCAAGAGCAGAAGTCCTCCCTGCGTCCGGTAGGTCCACAGCATGGTGCTGGGGCTGCTCAGGCGGACCCGGGTACGGTGGGGGCCCGTCTCAGATATTTCAGCGGACAGTAGGCTCTCTCACATGGATCCCTGGGTCCTTCAAACAGGATCTCAGGGGTACAGGCTGGAGTTCGAGACGTTCTGCCCCCCGCCGTTTCCTAAAATCTGCCTTACCGGCACCTCCCTCTGCCAGGAAGACGGTGTTGGTGGATATTCAACACTATAATCACAACAAGTGATTGTCAAGGTACCCCTCCTTCAGCAAGGAAGGGGTTACTATTCCACAGTGGTTGTGGTACCGAAATGGTTCGGTGAGACCCATCTTGAAATTAAAATACTTGAATTTTTATATCAGAAGATTCAAGTTCAAGATGGAATCGCTCAGGGCGGTTATTACGAGCCTGGACGAGGGGGATTACAGGGTCTCCCTGGACATCAAGGATGCGTACCTGCCTGTCCCCATTTACCCCCCTCACCAGGAGTACCTCAGATATTTGGTACAGGACTGTCACTATCCGTTCCAGACGCGGCCGTTGGAGTTGTCCACGGCACCGAAGGTCTTTACCTAGGTAATGGCCGAAGTGACGATACTCCTTCGCAAGAAGGAAGTTTTTATTATCCCGTACTTGGACGATCTCCTGATAAAGGCGAGGTCCAAAGAACAGTTGGTAGTGGGGGTAGCAGAAGTGCTACAACAGCACGACTGGATTCTCAATATTCCAAAGTCACAGCTGGTCCCGACGACACGTCTTCTGTTCCTGGAATGTTTCTGAACGCAGAAAAGAGTGTTTCTTCCAGTGGGAAAAGCCGAGGAGTTGTCATCTCTAGTCAGAGACATCCTAAAACCAGGACAGGTGTCGGTACATCAATGCACACGAGTCCTGGGAAAAATGGTAGCTTCGTACGAAGCATAATTCCATTCGGAAGACTCCACGCAAGGACGTTCCAGTGGGACTAATGGTCCGGGTCCCATCTACAGATACAACAGCGGATAACCCTGTCAGCAAGAAACAGGGTGTCGCTGCTGTGGTGGCTGTAGAGGGCTCATCTACTAGAGGGCCGCAGATTCGGAATACAGGACTGGGTCCTGGTGACCACGGATGCCAGCCTTCGGGGCTGGGGTGCAGTCACACAGGGAAGAAATTTCCAAGGAGATTTCGCTTCACATAAATATTCTGCAGCTAAGGGCCATTTACAATACCCTAAGCCAAGCAAGGCCCCGGCTTCAGAACCAGCCGGTACTGATCCAATCAGACGACATCACGGCGGTCGCCCATGTAAACAGACAGGGCGGCACAAGAAGCAGGATGGCGATGGCAGAAGCCACAAGGATTCTCCGATGGGCGACCTACACCCAGGAGAATGGGGACTTCATCCAGAAGTTTTCCAAATGCGAGTAAACCGTTGGGAATGACCACGGGTGGACATGATGGCGTCCCGCCTCAACAAGAAGTTGAAAAGATATGGCGCCAGGTCAAGGGACCCTCAGGCGATCGCTGGGGACGCTCTAGTGACACCATGGGTGTACCAGTCGGTTTATGTGTCTCCTCCTCTACCTCTCATACCCAAGGTACTGAGAATAATAAGAAGGCGAGGAGTGAAAACCATACTCGGGGTTCCGGATTGGCCATGAAGAGCTTGGTACCCGGAACTTCATGAGATGCTGGCAGAGGACCCTTGGCCTCTGCCGCTCAGACAAGACCTGCTGCAGCAGGGACCCTGTCTGTTCCAAGACTTACCGCGGCTGCGTTTGACGGCATGGCGGTAGAACACCGGATCCTAAAGGAAAAGGGTATTCCGAAGGATGTCACCGCAAGACATTATCGCCGCGTTTGGCGAAGATTTGTTGCTTGGTGGGAGGCCATGAAGGCCCCGACGGAGGAATTTCAACTATGTCGATTCCTGCACTGCCTGCAAGCAGGGGTGACGTTTGGGCCTCAAATTGGGGTCCATCAAGGTCCAGATTAAATCGGCTCTGTCGAATTTCTTCCAGAAAGAACTGGCTTCACTGCCTGAAGTTCAGACTTTGGTTAAAGGAGTACTACATATTCAGCCTCCTTTTTGTGCCTCCTGTGGCACTTTTTGGATCTCAACGTGGTGTTGGATTTCCTAAAGTCGCATGGGTAGAGCCACTTAAAACCATGGAGCTAAAGTATCTCGCGTGGAAAGTGGTCATGCTGTTGGCCTTGGCCAGGCGTGTGTCAGAATTGGCGGCTTTGTCATGTAAAAGGCCTTATCTGATTTTCTATATGGAGAGGGCAGAGTTGAGGACTCGTCCTCAGTTTCTCCCGAAGGTGGTCTCAGGTTTTCACTTGAACCAACCTATTGTGGTGCCTGCGGCTACTGGGGACTTGGAGGATTCCAAGTTGCTGGACGTAGTCAGGGCCCTGAAAATTTTATTTTTCTAGGACGGCTGGAGTCAGGAAAACTGACTCGCTGTTTATCCTGATGGCACCCAACAAGCTGGGTGCTCCTGCTTCTAAGCAGTCTATTGCGCGCTGGATTTGTAGCACTATTCAGCTGGCGCATTCTGCGGTAGGATTACCGCAGCCTAAATCAATAAAAGCCCATTCCACAAGGACGGTGGGCTCATCTTGGGCGGCTGCCCGAGGGGTCTCGGCTTTACAACTTTGCCGAGCAGCTACTTGGTCAGGGGCAAACACGTTTGCAAAATTCTATGAATTTGATACCCTGGCTGAGGAGGACCTGGAGTTCTCTCATTCGGTGCTGCAGAGTCATCCGCACTCTCCCGCCCGTTTGGGAGCTTTGGTATTATCCCCATGGTCCTTACGGAGTTCCCAGCATCCACTAGGACGTCAGAGAAAATAAGAATTTACTTACCGATAATTCTATTTCTCGTAGTTCGTAGTGGATGCTGGGCGCCCATCCCAAGTGCGGATTGTCTGCAATACTTGTACATAGTTATTGTTAACTAATCGGGTTCTTGTTGTGAGCCATCTATTCAGAGGCTCCTCTGTTATCATGCTGTTAACTGGGTTTCATATCACAAGTTGTACGGTGTGATTGGTGTGGCTGGTATGAGTCTTACCCGGGATTCAAAATCCTTCCTTATTGTGTACGCTCGTCCGGGCACAGTGTCCTAACTGAGGCTTGGAGGAGGGTCATGGGGGGAGAAGCCAGTGCACACCAGGTAGTCCTAAAGCTTTCTTTTTGTGCCCAGTCTCCTGCGGAGCCGCTATTCCCCATGGTCCTTACGGAGTTCCCAGCATCCACTACGGACTACGAGAAATAGAATTATCGGTAAGTAAATTCTTATTTTCTGTGCTCAAGTAGCAACAGGCTTGTGTGGCTTAGTCCACAATTATTTTGAATATTTTTATTTTTTTGATATTTTTTTCTTTTTTCATTCCACATCCCTTTCCCCCTTCCAAAAGGCCAGGGTCAGGGATAGTGGAAGCTGCTACAAGCAGCTGTGGCGTGTCGGTCCTCACCAAAAGAGCACCCTCACAGCCAGAGCAGACATCCTGCAGAAAGGCTGGCCGGTGCTTACAGAGAAGCCCCGTCGAAGCCTCACCACAGGAGTCCAGGTATGTTGGTCGGGGCGGTCAGCTCACGCTGCCGCCCCGCTGTGTGGGGACACTGTTTCTTACAGCATACAGGCACCCATCGCCCGGCCGCCGCCGCTGCTCAAAGCCGCTTCGAGGGACCGCGCTCCCCGTCTCCCGCTGTCTGTTCTCCGGCGCGTCCCGCTGGCCGCCCCACACTACCGCTGCCCGCCCCCCACTACCGCTGGCCATCCCTTGGTTGCCTCTACCCGCGCCCCGGCCCTTTTACATGCTCATTGCCACGGAGCATACAGGGGGGGGGGGGGGGGAGAATCACAGCACCATTATAAGTAGCAAGCAGCTGCACGAGTGGGGACAAGCAGCAGTAGGCTAGACTGCATGGATAATATACATAGGATTTCTCTAACGTCCTTGAGGATGCTGGGACTCCGTAAGGACCATGGGGAATAGACGGCTCCGCAGGAGATAGGGCACTTTAAGAAAGCTTTGGACTCTGGGTGTGCACTGGCTCCTCCCTCTATGCCCCTCCTCCAGACCTCAGTTTTACACTGTGCCCAGAGCAGGATGGGTGCACTGCAGAGAGCTCTCCTGAGTTCTCTGCCTAGAAGCATTTTTGTTTGGATTTTTTTCTACTTTTTTACAGGGAGCACTGCTGGCAACAGGCTCCCTGCATCGAGGGACTGAGGAGAGAGGGGCAGACCTTCTTGTCTAAGATAGGCTCTGCTTCCTCGGCTACTAGACACCATTAGCTCCAGAGGGGGTGAACACAGGTTCTTACTGGGCGTCCACCCCCAGAGCCGCGCCGCCGTTCTCCTCACAGAGCAGAAGAACCGAAGTCAGAAGACGTCAGGCGGCAGAAGCCTTCAGCTTCACTGAGGTAACGCACAGCACTGCAGCTGTGCATCATTGCTCCCGTACACCTCACATACTCCGGTCACTGTAAGGGTGCAGGGCGCAGGGGGGGCGCCCTGGGCAGCAATATAACACCTCTATTATGGCAAAAGACAATATACATGTACAGGTGGGCACTGTACATGTATATAAAAGAGTCCCCGCCATATTTTAGTAAGTTTGAGCGGGACAGAAGCCCGCCGCCGAGGGGGCGGGGCTTCTCCCTCAGCACTCACCAGCGCCATTTTCTCTCCACAGCACTGCTGAAAGGAAGCTCCCCCGACTCCCCTGCTTACACACGGTGAAGAGGTGTTTAAAAGAGAGGGGGGGGGGGGCACATAATTGGCGGATAACATATTATACAGCGCTGCTGGGGGGAAAACATTTTGTGTTGGTCTCCAGGGTCATTGCACTGGGGTGTGTGCTGGCATACTCTCTCTCTGTCTCTCCAAAGGGCCTTGAAGGGGATACTGTCTTCAGAAAAGAGGTTCCCTGTGTGTGTGAAGTGTGTTGGTACGCGTGTGTCGACATGTTTGACGAGGAAGGCTCGCTTAATGTGGAGGCAACACCGACACTGGAATGGGTGGATATGCTGAATGTCTTGAATGCAAATGTCAATCTATTGCATAAAAGATTAGACAAGGCAGAAGCTAGGGATCAGTCAGGTAGCCAGTCCATGCCTGTCCATGTGGCACCAGGCCCTTCAGGGTCTCAGAAGCGCACCATATCCCAGATCGATGACACAGATACCGACACGGATACTGACTCTAGTGTCGACTATGAAGATGTAAAATTACAGCCGAGGGTGGCAAAATGTATTCGGTACATGATTATGGCCATTAAAGAGGTTTTGCATATTACTGGTCCCTGACACGAGGGTACACATGTATAAAGGGAAAAAGCCTGAAGTCACTTTTCCATCCTCATTTGAATTAAGTGACTTGTGCGAAAAGGCTTGGGAATCTCCGGATAGGAGACCCCAAGTTCCTAAAAGGATTCTTATGGCGTATCCTTTTCCACAAACGGATAGGATACGATGGGAATCTTCGCCTAAAGTAGACAAGGCGCTGACACGCTTGTCCAAAAAGGTGGCACTGCCTTCGCAGGATATGGCTTCCCTCAAGGATCCTGATGATCGCAGGCAGGAAATTACCATGAAGCACATTTACACTCATTCAGGAACTATCGTTAGACCGGCTATGGCATCGGCCTGGGTTTGTAGTGCGGTTGTGGCATGGGCAGATTCCTTATCTACGGAGATTGACACCTTAGATAGGTATGCCATTCAAATGACCATAGAGCATATCAGAGATGCTGCCTTGTATATGAGGGATGCTCAGAGAGACATTTGTTTATTAAGCTCCAGAATAAATGCTATGTCTATTTCTGCTAGGCAGCTCTTGTGGACCTGACAGTGGACGGGAGACGCCGATTCAAAGCGGCATATGGAGTCCTTGCCTTACAAAGGGGAGGAGTTGTTTGGAGACGGCCTCTCGGACCTTGTCTCTACTGCTACGGCTGGTAAGTCGAATTTCTTACCTTATGTCCCCCCGCAGCATACAAAAAAGGCACCTCATTATCAAATGCAGTCCTTTCGTTCCAATAAAAACAAAAAGGTACGGGGATCGTCCTTTGTTGCCAGAGGGAAAGGCAGGGGAAAGAAGCTGCACACAGCTAGTTCCCAAGAGCAGAAGTCCTCCCCTGCGTCTGCAAAGTCCACCGCATGACGCTGGGGCTTCCAGGGGGGCGGCAGATCTAGTGGTGGCTCGTCTTCGGTTTTTCAGCCACGTCTGGGTTCACTCGCAGGTGGATCCCTGGGCATTAGAGATTGTTTCTCAAGGATACAGGCTGGAATTCGAAGACTTGCCTCCTCGCCGGTTTTTCAAATCGGCTCTGCCGGCTTTCCCGTCAGAGAGGGAGCTAGTGTTGGCAGCAATCCAAAAATTGTATATTCAACAGGTGATTGTCACAGTTCCTCATCTCCAGCAAGGAGAGGGATATTACTCAACCCGGTTTGTGGTCCCGAAACCGGACGGTTCGGTCAAACCCATTTTAAACCTAAAATCCCTGAACCTGTACTTGAAGAGGTTCAAGTTCAAAATGGAATCACTCAGGGCGGTCATCGCCAGCCTGGAGGGGGGGGATTGGATGGTGTCCCTGGACATAAAGGATCCTTACCTTCATGTTCCGGTATTCCCCCCTCATCAGGCGTTCCTGAGATTTGCAGTGGAGTACTATCACTACCAATTTCAGACGTTGCCGTTTGGGCTTTCCACGGCCCCGAGAATTTTCACCAAGGTAATGGCGGAAATGATGGTGCTCCTGCGCAGGCAGGGGGTCACAATTATCCCATACTTGGACGATCTCCTCATAAAGGCGAGATCTCGGGAGAAGTTGCTGGACAGCGTGTCTCTGTCCATGAAGACGTTGCAGTTACACGGCTGGATTCTCAATATACCGAAGTCCCAGCTAGTCCCTACAACGCGTCGAACTTTTTTGGGCCTGATTCTAGACACAGACCAGAAAAAGGTTTTTCTTCCGGTCGAAAAGGTTCAGGAGCTCATAGCCCTGGTCAGGAACCTATTAAAACCAAAACAGGTTTCAGTGCATCATTGCACATGAGTCCTGGGGAAGATGGTGGCTTCATACAAGGCCATCCCTTTCGGCAGGTTCCATGTGAGGACTTTTCTATGGGACCTTTTGGACAAGTGGTCCGGGTCCCATTTACAAATGCATCGAAGGATCACCCTGTCTCCCAGGACCAGGGTATCTCTCCTGTGGTGGCTGCACAGTGCTCACCTACTAGAGGGTCACAGGTTCGGCATTCAGGACTGGGTCCTGGTGACCACGGACGCAAGCCTCCGAGGCTGGGGAGCAGTCACACTGGGAAGAAATTTCCAAGGTCTCGGGTCAAATCTAGAGATTTGTCTCCACATTAACGTCCTGGAGTTGAGGGCCATATACAACGCCCTGCGTCAAGCGGAGGAATTGCTTCGGGAAAAACCGGTTCTGATTCAGTCAGACAATGTCACGGCAGTGGCTCATATAAACCGCCAAGGCGGAACAAGGAGCAGAGTGGCCATGGCAGAAGCGACCAGGATTCTACGCTGGGCGGAAGGCCATGTAAGCGCGCTATCAGCAGTGTTCATCCCGGGGGTGGACAACTGGGCGGCGGACTTCCTCAGCAGGCACGACCTGCATCCGGGAGAGTGGGGACTTCATCAAGGAGTCTTCGCACAGATCACGGGTCGGTGGGGACTGCCTCAAATAGACATGATGGCATCCCGTCTCAACAAAAAGCTAAAGCGGTATTGCGCCAGGTCAAGGGACCCTCAGGCGGTAGCGGTAGACGCTCTGGTGACACCTTGGGTGTTCAGATCGGTCTATGTGTTTCCTCCTCTTCCTCTCATACCCAAAGTGTTGAGAATAATAAGAATAAGCAGGGTCAGAACAATCCTCATTGTTCCAGATTGGCCACGGAGGACTTGGTATCCGGAGCTGCAAGATTTGCTCACAGAAGATCCGTGGCCTCTTCCTCTAAGGCAGGACCTGCTGCGGCAGGGGCCCTGTCTGTTCCAAGACTTACCGCGACTGCGTTTGACGGCATGGAGGTTGAACGCCGGTTCCTAGCGGAAAAATGGATTCCGGAGGAGGTCATTCCTACCCTGATCAAGGCTAGGAAAGATGTGACGTTAAAACATTATCACCGTATATGGCGAAAATATGTTTCTTGGTGTGAGGCCAGAGCTGCTCCTACGGAGGAGTTCCATTTGGGCCGTCTACTTCGCTTCCTTCAAACAGGAGTGACTTTGGGCTTAAATTAGGGTCCATAAAGGTCCAAATTTCGGCCTTATCCATTTTCTTTCAAAGAGAATTAGCCTCTCTTCCTGAAGTACAGACTTTTGTGAAGGGTGTGCTGCATATTCAGCCTCCCTTTGTACCTCCGGTGGCGCCTTGGGATCTTAACTTGGTGTTACGTTTCCTCAAGTCACCTTGGTTTGAACCACTCAAAACTGTGGAGTTGAAATACCTCGCGTGGAAAGTGGTCATGTTGCTGGCATTGGCTTCGGCAAGACGTGTTTCAGAATTGGCTGCTTTATCACATAAAAGCCCATACTTGGTTTTTCACGTGGATAGGGCAGAGTTGAGGACTCGTCCTCACTTTCTGCCAAAAGTGGTCTCATTTTTTTCATGTGAACCAACCTATTGTCGTGCCTGTGGCTACACGGGACTTGGAGGATTCCGAGTCCCTGGATGTGGTCAGGGCTTTGAAGATTTATGTGACCAGAACGGCTAGAATCAGGAAGACTGGAGCTCTGTTTGTTCTGTATGCGGCCAACAAGGTTGGCGCTCCTGCTTCAAAGCAGACTATTGCTCGCTGGATCTGTAATACGATTCAGCAGGCGCATTCTACGGCAGGTTTGCCATTGCCTAAATCGGTTAAGGCCCATTCCACTAGGAAAGTGGGCTCTTTTTGGGCGGCTGCCTGAGGGGTCTCGGCATTACAGTTGTGCCGAGCAGCTACTTGGTCGGGGTCTAACACCTTTGCAAAGTTCTATAAGTTTGATACCCTGGCTGAGGAGGACCTCCTGTTTGCTCAATCGGTGCTGCAGAGTCATCCGCACTCCCGCCCGTTTGGAAGCTTTAGTATAATCCCCATGGTCCTTACGGAGTACCAGCATCCTCAAGGACGTTAGAGAAAATAAGATTTTACTTACCGGTAAATCTATTTCTCGTAGTCCGTAGAGGATGCTGGGCACCCGTCCCAAGTGCGGACGACTTCTGCAAGACTTGTATATAGTTGTTGCTTACATAAGGATTATGTTATAGTTTATCGGTTGAACCGAGGCTATGTTGTTGTTCATACTGTTGACTGGGTAGTGTATCACAAGTTATATGGTGTGGCTGGTATGGATCTCGCCCTAAGATTTACAAAAATCCTTCCTCGTACTGTCCATCTCCTCTGGGCACAGTTTCCCTAACTGAGGTCTGGAGGAGGGGCATAGAGGGAGGAGCCAGTGCACACCCAGAGTCCAAAGCTTTCTTGAAGTGCCTTATCTCCTGCGGAGCCCGTCTATTCCCCATGGTCCTTACGGAGTCCCAGCATCCTCTACGGACTACGAGAAATAGATTTACCGGTAAGTAAAATCTTATTTTTTGATATACTATCCAAGGTTATATATCTGTTTAAAAGATTATGACCTGTACTGTGATTTTAAGGGTAAGCATGTCATGGGGGCCATTTTAACCATGCTTCCTGTGTCTTCCTGTTGTGATTCCAGAACGTTCCAGTACTACATCTCTACTCCACCGGAGGCGCAGGGGTGTTAGTGGGAATTTGGGATCACATTTCATAGGACTGGCCACGTGTACTGCACTTGGCCAGATATATATATTACACACACCGTAGTACTATTTTACTGAGTCGTGCAATTGTCTGTTTTTGTATATTGTATTGTCTGTCTCCATAATGAGTAAGGCACCAGCAAAAACTAAAAAGGTTCACTGCAAGGTCTGTACAGTGTGTTACTGGATGGATCTACCACATGTAAAGTATGTTTTGTGGATTCAGTTACGAATACAATTTCTGCTCTGGTTTTAAAGCCAGTTTCCTCCCTGGACCCTCCATGGGAAATGCTAGCCAATGTACTGGCTGGGTTGCAATCAGAATTGACCGCCGCTCGACAAGAGCGGGAAGCGGCAAGATCTGAGTCTAGGGTGAGACCGCCAGAACTACCGGAGGCGTCTCAGCCTTGCGAAAGGTCCAAATCCATTTTGGGTAGACGGGATAAATTTCATATGTCTTATGATTTACCAGTTTCGGCTATGTTGCATTCTGACGATTACATGCCAGACCTCACGGCACAAGATGAGGGTGAGGAGGGCGAAGTGGAGTCAGATAGTGATGATTTGAACAGCCCAGGCATTGATAATCTCATCAGAGCGGTGTGTCAGTCTCTGAAGTTTACAGAAACGGAGGAGCCTCTGACAAATGATGAAGTCGTATTTACTAAACGACAGATCTCCAATGTGTTTTCCTGTTTCGGAGTCTCTTAATAAGATGTTACTAGAAACACGACAGAATCCAGATAAACGGTTTTCTATACCTCGCAGATTTAAGTCTAGTTACCGGTTTCCAGACTCTGTGACATGTACATGGGAGAATCCACCAATGGTTGATTCGTCTGTGTCGAAATTTACAAAGAAATTAACCATACCAGTGCCAACTGCTACTACGCTTAAAAACCCTTCAGACCGCAAAATAGAAACTATGCTAAAGTCCATGTATATAGCAGCAGGAGTGCTGCTGAGACCTGGGTTGGTTGGCATTTGGGTCACTAAGGCGCTCATAGTATGGATAACAGGACTCAAGTCTGCCCTACAGGACGATCACCTTATACTTCTTGCTGATCAAATCTGTGAAGCTGCTGAGTGTTTATGTACAGCTTCTACTGACGTCTGTCAGCTCACTTCTCGCATTTCATCGTCACTGGTAACAGTACGACGGTGGCGAGAAGTTGTTTGGTCCTGAATTGGACAAATGGATTTCTGAGGCCACGGGAGGGAAGTCTGTTTTCTTACCATTGCCTCCAATGGTACCAAGACGGAGATACTCTGGACCTGCGTTCAAATCCTTTAGACCTCAGCCCTTTCGCGGGCGTGGCAGAGGAACAGCCACGCCTGGTAGACGGGGTCGAGGACGTGGTTTCCAACAAACCAACACAATTTGTCAAGACGCTAAGGTCACCGACAAGCCAGTGGCATGACGGGCTCCCAGCCCATCTCGGAACTCCAATTGTGGGAGTACGCCTTCAGACGTTCCATTTGGCGTGGTTCCAGACATCCACAGATGGGTGGATCCGCAATTTAGTGTTAAGAGGTTACAAAATAGAGTTTGACTGTCTTCCGCCACTGCGGTTTTTCAAGACAGGACTACCTCTCTCGGACGACAAGAGAGCGGTTCTGCAAATTGCCATTCAGTCCCTACTGGATTCAGCAGTTTTGAATCAGGTCCCGGTACAACAACAAGGTCAGTGTTATTATTCCAGTCTGTATGTGGTACCGAAGCCGGATGGCTCAGTCAGGCCAATATTGAACTTAAAGGGTCTCAATCAGTACGTCACTTACTACAGATTCAAGATGGAATATCTGCGGTCAGTAATTGCAGGTTTAGAGCCACAGGAATTCATGATTGCACTAGATCTCAAGGATGCGTACTTACACATTCCGATTTGGCAACCTCATCAGAGGTTCTTGCGTTTTGCAATACGCCAGAACCATTACCAGTTTCAGGCTCTACCGTTTGGTGAATACCCGAGGCCCTGACGAGAGGCCAAAGTGATGTCTGTGATGATAGTTCATCTCAGATCCCTGGGAGTGACAATAGTTCCGTACTTAGACGATCTGCTCATCAAAGCCTCGTCTCAACAGATGCTTCTCCAACATGCGCTGCTAACATACAATGTACTGGTTCACCACGGTTGGATTGTCAACTTCAAGAAATCACATCTAATTCCGTCTCAACGACTACAATTCCTAGGTATGATTCTCGATACGGTAAATCAAAGAATTTACCTACCACATTTACCTACCACAACAGAAAGTACAGATTATTTGCCATCTGGTACAATTAGTGCTCAAGCCACGCACAGTCTCGGTACATTTGTGCATTCGCCTCTTAGGAACAATGGTGGCGGCTTTCGAAGCGCTTCAGTTCGGAAGATTTCACTCACGTCCATTTCAACTGGATGTGCTCGCACAGTGGTCGGGCTCGCATCTGCAGATTCACCACAGGGTGAGGTTGTCGCCACGGGCAAGGGTGTCTCTACTCTGGTGGCTCAAAGTACATAATTTAACCGCAGGGAAACTGTTCGGCGCCTGGAATTGGATCATTCTAACGACGGACGCGAGTCTCAGAGGTTGGGGAGCTGTAGTTCAAAATTGTCAGCTCCAGGGTCTCTGGGCGGATCACGAAAGATTGCTGTCTATAAATGTCCTGGAACTCCGCGCAATTTACAATGCGCTACGACAAGCAGTACACATGCTTCGGTCTCAGACTGTCCAGGTGCAGTCGAACAACGCGACGGAAGTCGCGTACATCAACAAACGAGGAACGAGAAGCCGCATGGCAATACGGGAAGTAGCTCGAATCCTCAGTTGTGCCAAATACCACCAGGTGATATTGTCGGCAGTGTTCATTCCGGGAGTGGACAACTGGGAGGCGGATTATCTCAGCCGTCGGGATTTTCATCCAGGAGAATGGGCATTAAATCCAGAAGTGTTTCACATGTTGGTCCAGAGGTGGGGTTACCCTCAAGTGGACCTGATGGCGTCTCGCCACAATCCCCAAACGCCCCAGTATGTGTCCAGAACGAGAGATCCAAAGGCAGTGGCGATGGATGCTCTCACAATCGCTTGGCCGTACAGCCTCGTGTATCTGTTTCCACCGTTTCCGCTGCTCCCTCTGTTGCTAAAACGGATCAAAAGAGAGTCTGTCACAGTCATACTAGTGGCGCCTCATTGGCCTCGGAGAGCTTGGTTCTCGGATCTCGGCGGACTACTCGCAGACGATCCTTGGCCGCTTTTTACGTCCGGACTTGTTACAACAGGGTCCGTTCCTTTACCCCGATTTAGCGTGGCTGCGTTTGACGGGGTGGCTGTTGAGACCGCCCTCTTAAGAAGAGAGAGCATTCCAGAATCTGTTATACCAACCATGTTACGAGCTAGGAAGCCGGTTACGGCAGCTCATTATTACAGAATTTGGCGTGCCTATATAGGTTGGTGTGAAGCTCGGAAGTTTCCGACATCATCTTTCAAGTTATCCCTTCTTTTGTTATTTCTACAGACGGGGTTAGATGGAGGACTGCGTTTATCTACACTAAAGGTGCAGGTATCTGCGTTGTCAATTTATTTTCAAAGACGATTGGCTCTATTGCCGTCTGTACACACCTTTCTGCAAGGTGTCCTCCGAGTACAGCCTCCATTCATTCCACCTACAGCGCCATGGGACTTGAATCTGGTTTTAGATTTCTTACAGTCTTCATATTTTGAACCTTTACAGCAAGTGGATATAAAGTTTCTTACTTGGAAAACAATTTTTCTTCTAGCCTTAGCTTCGGCAAGGCGTTTCAGATTTGGGTGCCTTGTCATGCAAGCCACCGTATTTGGTGTTTCATGATGACAGAGCGGAACTTCGGATGAATCCCGCTTTCTTACCAAAGGTAGTGTCATCTTTTCACATCAATCAACCAATAGTAGTTCCTGTGTTAACAGGACATTCTGGAACTCTGGATGTGGTACGCGCATTACGCGTTTATGTATCCCGAACGTCTACAGTTCGTAAGACGGAAACGTTGTTTGTTCTCTATGATGCTGCCACTTTTGTGCGCTTTTACAAGTTTGATACGTTTGCGGCATCAGCATCTAGCTTCGGCCGCCTAGTGTTTAGGTGCCAAACAGCTCTCCCGCCCAAGGGGGAAGCTTTGGTATGTCCCAAGAGTACTCCAGTGACCCCTAGTGGATGAAAAAGAAAATAGGATTTTGGTACTTACCAGGTAAATCCTTTTCTTTGAATCCATAGGGGGCACTGGACGCCCACCCAGAGCAGTTTTATCTGGTTTGTGGTAAGTTCAGGGGATCTTATGGTAACACACTCTCACCGACTGGTTCAAATTATCAAGTTCTATCGGTTATGGTGTCAACTGTTTAGTTGTCAGTAACGTTATGTGTCAACTTCATTGTTGTCCGTTATGTTATATGTAATTCTCCATTGTCAACCTCTCTATAGCTCCTGTTCGGCTCAGTAAAAAACACTGAGGTACTCTGGGATATGGAGGGGTGGAGTGTTCTAAATTAAAATATTCAGTGCCCTGTACCTGTGGAAGCCGTCCATATCCCAAGAGTACTCTAGTGCCCCCTATGGATTCAAAGAAAAGGATTTACCTGGTAAGTACCAAAATCCTATTTTCCGGTACTAACAGAAGACAGAGCAAATGTTAGATCAGATGGTAACGCCACATTTGGCCAGTGTTTTACAATCACCTTATAAAGCGGAATGATGCACTGCAGCTGTTCCCTTGCAATATGTCAGGCTTATAGGGCTATAGCATTGAACATAGTGGCATTAATATCTGGGAGTGGTAAGAATCATAGTTGTCAATTGATACTAAACCATTACTTCAGCAGGTGCATTATAATATGAACAGCTTAACACAGAATACGGGTTGAACCCGATGGCATTTTGCCTCTTTTCAGCCTCACCAATTATGTAACAAAGCAAGGATGCTTCAGAAAATAGTCAGAGCGGTCCTACGGCCGACTCGGATATCCATCCATCTTTGCATACGATTGTTTGGAAAGATGGTATCCTCATACGAGGTGATCCAGTATGGAAGGTTCTATGGCAGAACATTTCAATTGGACCTCCTAAGCAAGTGGTCCGGATCGCACCTACAGACGCATCGGGTTATATACGGTTATCACCTCAGGCCAGGATTTCCCTCCTGTGGTGGCTAAAGTCCTCAAATCTACTGGAAGATCGGCATTTCGGATTCAGGATTGGATCCTCACGACAGATGCGAGTCTGAGGGGATGGGGAGCTGTCACCCAGGGGGCGCAGTTTCAGGGCAGGTGGTCAGCCCACGAAGCCCTACTTCCGATCAACGTTCTGGAACTTCGGGCGATCTACAACGCTCTGCTTCAGGCCTCTCCTCTGCTCCGGGATCAAGCTGTTCAGGTTCAGTCGCACAATGCCACGGCTGTGGCTTATATCAATCGTCAAGGAGAGACAAAAAGCAGAGCCTGCATGCGAGAGGTGTCAAGAATACTCCTCTGGGTGGAAAGAGATGCAAGAGGCGGACTTCCTCAGTCCTCACAATCTCCACTCGGGGGGAGTGGGGCCTACACCAGCAGGTGTTTCAACAGATCATCAATCTGTGGGGCTGTCCACAGATAGGCTTAATGGCATCTCGACTCAACAAGAAGCTTCCATGGTATTGTTTAAGAACCAGGGACTCAGGCGAGGGCAGTAGCTGCACTGATGATTTGCTTTAGCACCCACAGGAGCAATGGAATCGGAGGAAACAGGTATACCGGCCTTTCTGGCTGGTATACCTGTTTCCTCCGATTCCATTGCTCCCGAGGGTGCTAAAGCGAATCAGGAATCAAAGAGTCCAGGCAATTCTGATTGCCCTAGATTGGCCTCGAAGTGCGTGGTATGTGGACCTTCTGGACATGTCCGTAAAAGACCCTTGGCCTCTGCCAATGAGAAGAGATCTTCAGCAAGGACCGTTCGTCTACCCGGACTTATGACAACTTCGTTTGACGGCATGGAGGTTGAGCGGAACATCCTAGCTCACAAAGTGCCTTTTGGTTATTGCAACTATGGTTCAGGCCAGCAAGCCTGTGACGTCAAAACACTATCATCCTATCTGGAAACTATATGTCTCTTGGTGCGAGGAGCGCACATATTCTCCTGCGGAATTCAGCCTGGGACGTTTCTTACGTTTCCAGCAGACTGGTGTGGATATGGGCTTACGTCTGGGCTCCCTTAAGGTCCAGATTTCAGCCCTCTCTGTTTTCTTCCAGAAGAAGTTGGCTATGTTGCCGGAGGTTCAGACCTTCTTGCAAGGAGTGCTTCACATACAGCCTCCCTTTGTGCTACCAATGGCACCCTGGGGTTTGAATGTGGTTTTGCATTTTCTTTTTCATCCACTAGGGGTCACTGGAGTACTCTTAGGATATGGACGGGTCGTTAGCAGGATAGGCACAATTGAAATATTTAAACTAGTAACACTCCTCCATACTCTCATAGTACCTTAGTGTTATTTCTGTGCTCACCAGGATAGAAGCACACGTGGAGTTCCTCCATAGATTTTTCTACTTTTTCTTCACAATCCCTTCCCAGCTTAGAAAGAAGCTTGGGTCCGGGATTGTGGAAGCTGCTGGGGTGGGGGGGTGGTAGGGGTGTGTCAGGGCGGTCAGCTCACGCTGCCGCCCTGCTGTGTGCACTTAATATGATACAGGCACTGAAGGCACGCGCGGTCGCTATTACCGCTGGTACCAGTCCGCCGCTGACAGTAAAGGCTGCTGCCCGCCACTATTAAGGGTAGTTATGCTGCTGGTGCCCGCCGACGGGAGGAAGATAATCCACTCCCCGTCTCCTGATCGCTACTCATGCTAGACACCGCTGCCGCGTTCCCCAGCTCCTGCCGCTCACAGGCACTGAAGGAGCTCACAAGCCGGCGGCTCAGACCTTACACAGACCGCGGACAGCACTCACTGCTGCCGCAGTCTGTCCCCATTACAAGCAGCACTGCTGCAGGGAGGGAGGGAGGTAATGGCCGCAGCATCAGCAATATAATTCACCTACTATAGGCTGTTAAGCCTGTATTAATAACAGCAGCTTACTATAAAGACTGTGTGTTTAAGGGGGTTATAAATGTAACAGTACAGCATACATATAATCACAGATGCTTGATGTATTATACATAGACTGTAAGCACATGGCTGGGGCCATTTTAACTCTACTTCCTGCTTCTTCTAGGAAGTTGCTGTCCTACAACACTGGATCAGGTTTCATATAGTCTGGCCACATGCACTGCACTTCAGCCGTATACACACTTTAGTAACATTTTTACTGAGTCGTGGGACTTGTCTGTCTGTACATAATGAGTAAGGCACCGGCAAAATCAAAAAAGCAGCTTAACTGCAATGTCTGTGCGAGTGTGTTACCTGAAGGATCTACCACATGCACAGTATGTTTTGTAAATACAGCTACAAGTACGATTTCTTCTCCTGATCCTCAATGGGCAATGCTGGCGGATGTAATATCTGGGTTACAATCGGAATTGGCCGCCGCTCGAAACGAGCGTGAGATGGCTAGCTCTGAGGCTCGGGTGATACCAGTTTGAGAGCGAATATCCCGCACCAGAACTAATAGTAATAGATTTTGATGTAAGGGATTATATGTTAGATTTTAATATGCATAAATTCACATACTTTTAAACATTGGTGCTACCCACTGATCAAAAAATACATACAGAAAAGAAAAATTGTGGCAGAGATCAGTTTGTTTGGGTGCACTCTATCCCCTTCATAAATATATATGTGATGTTACTTCAATTTTATTAATTTATTATTAGATAAATCTTTTCAAACATGAAATACCAATACCCACGTGGAATATTATCCTTCATTCATAATCTCCCATGCGGTATTATTATAGCCTGAGTACTAGACCATACAAAGCGAAATATGGGAAAAAAAATTTTTATATAGAAACAGAAAACCGTGAAAATATTTATTTTTTTTATTAGACAGATTTCTGTCTTGTGTATAAAAATAAAAAGTTTTGTTAAAACCAAATCGTGTGCCGCTTATTATTTCTTGTATATCTATTATACTCTTATGATGAATATTGATGTTCATGTAATGCACACTGGATATCTTCTTATATATGAAAACCAGAGACTAGCATATACTACATTATTTAATATGAAATTTTAGCCAAAGAAATACGGGTTTTCAACAGACTGAATATATTCAGATGATCCTTAGTGCCCTGCCTCCTGTAGATACGCGTTACTGAGCATAACAATAGGTCAGAAGGTAGCACATTTATGTATAAATAAACACCAGGTTGTCTATCACTATATTTTCTTTGAATAATAAAACGGTCATATAGGTATACAGTACACTGGCAAATCAAGTAGGAGCTATGGTGTATGTTAAGTTATATAACAAATAAGATTACAGGACAGAAGCTGATCCGGAATTAGATTGGAACATTAAATTTCTCTTACGTCCCAGAGGGTGCTGGGGACTCCAAAAGGACCATGGGGTATAGACGGGATCCGCAGGAGACATGGGCACACTATAAGACTTTGAATGGGTGTGAACTGGCTCCTCCCTCTATGCCCCTCCTCCAGACTCCAGTTAGATTGTGTGCCCAGGAGAGACCGGACACACACTAGGGGAGCTCTACAGAGTTTCTCTGGAAAGACTTTGTTAGGTTATTTATTTTCAGGCAGACCTGCTGGCTACAGGCTCCCTGCATCGTGGGACTGAGGGGAGAGAAGTAGACCTACTTCTGCTTAGTTCAAGGGCTCTGCTTCTTAGGCTACTGGACACCATTAGCTCCAGAGGGTTCGATCACTTGGTACGCCTACCTGCTTGTTCCCGGAGCCGCGCCGTCACCCCCCTCACAGAGCCTGAAGAAAGAAGCCGGGTGAGTATTAGAAGAACAGAAGACTTCAGTAATGAGGTACCGTGCAGCGCGCCATGCTCCCACACACACTTCAGACGGCACTTGCAGGGCGCAGGGGGGGGGCGCCCTGGGCAGCATGATTACTGGAGTACAACACTGGCCAAAATATATATATTATAAGTGCCTAGGCACTAAATATAGCCCCCGCCAGTATAATATTTACATTTTGAGCGGGACTACAGCGCGCCGGTGAGGGGGCGGCATGGCTTAGCCCTCACAGCTTACCAGCGCCATTTTCTCTTCACAGGCTGCAGAGACGCTGGCCCGGACCTCCACTCTCCTGCACAAGTAACGGAGCAAAACGGGGGCGGGGGGGCACAGTAATTTGGTGCTATTAACCCTTTACTAATAACAGCGCAGACATCTGAGGCAGTGTGTTTTTGCTCTTAGTACTGGAATAGGCGCTGGGGTGTGAGCTGGTAAACTCCCTCTGTGTTTCTCTAACAGGCTTTCCTGTGGGTCGGTCCCCTATAGCCAGTGTGATTGTGCGTGTCGGTATGTGTGTGTCGACATGTCTGAGGCTGAGGGCTCCTCCCTGGAGGAAATTGCAGTGGGTGCAGATAAGGAGCTGGGAGTGACACTGTCTGCACCGCCGACTGCTAATTGGGTGGATGTGTTGAATACATTGAATGCAAATGTGGCGTTATTGACTAAGAGACTGGATAAATCTGATTCTCAGACACAAACGTGGAGAAAATCCATGGAGGACGCTTTGTCTCAGGTACAGGCCCCCTCAGGGTCACAAGAGCGTTCATTTACCCAGATGGCGGATACTGATACCGACACGGACTCTGATTCCAGTGTCGACTATAGTGAGGCCAGTTTACATCCAAAATTGGTTGAGTATTCAGTACATGATTGTGGCAATTAAAGATGTTTTGCATATTTCTGAAGGGCCTACTGTTCCAGATACTAGGGTCTGTATGTATAAGGGAAAGAAACCTGAGGTGACGTTTCCCCCCTCTCACGAACTGGACGCTCTTTGTGAAAAAAGCTTGGGAATCTCCTGACAAAAGGTGGCAGATTCCCAAGAGATTTCTAATGGCATATCCTCTCCCCTCTGATGACAATGTGGACAAGGCTCTATCACTACTGTCCAAGCAGGTGGCACTTCCGTCTCCTGACACTGCTGCCCTTAAGGACCCTGCGGATCGTAAGCAGGAAACAACCTTAAAATCCATTTATGTCACTACGGGTGCACTGCTCAGACCTGCCGTGGCGTCGGCATGGGTGAGTAGTGCTATTGGTAAGTGGTCAGATAATTTGGCATCTGACATGGATGCCCTGGATAGGGATAACATTCTTTTGACTCTCGGTTATATCATGGACGATGCAGCTTACGTAAAGGATGCAGCGAGGGATATTGGCCTCTTGGGATCGAGGGCCAATGCCATGGCGGTCTCGGCCAGGAGGGCGCTATGGATTCATCAATGGAATGCTGATGCCGACTCTAAGAAAGCTATGGAAGCTCTCCCATATAAAGGTAGTGTCTTGTTTGGTGACGGCCTCGCTGATCTGGTGTCTACGGCTACAGCGGGTAAATCATCCTTTCTTCCTTATGTTCCTGCACAATAGAAAAAGACGCCCCATTATCAGATGCAGTCCTTTCGGCCTAATAAATACAAAAGAGGAAAGGGCTCGTCCTTCCTCGCTTCAAAGGGTAGAGGAAGGGGAAAGAGGTCGCCTGCCGTGTCAGGCTCCCAGGACCAGAAATCCTCCCCGGCTTCTGCCAAGTCCACTGCATGACGCTGGGGCTCCTCTACAGGAGTCCGTACCGGTGGTGGCGCGTCTCTGACTCTTCAGTCAGGTCTGGTTTCACTCGGGCCTGGATCCTTGGGTGTTAGACATAGTGTCCCAAGGGTACAAACTGGAGTTTCAGGAGCTGCCCCCCCCCACACCGATTTTTCAAATCAGCCTTGCCAGTTTCTATCCCAGAAAGGGAGGTAGTGAGTGCTGCGATACAAAAGCTGTGTCATGGTACCCCCGTCTCAACGGGGAGAAGGGTTTTATTCGAGCCTCTTTGTTGTACCAAAGCCGGATGGCTCGGTCAGACCGATCCTGAACCTAAAATCCCTCAATCTGTATTTGAAAACTTTCAAGTTCAAGATGGAATCTCTTCGAGCAGTGATCTCCAGTCTGGAAGGGGGGGATTTTATGGCGCCAGTCGACATAAAAGATGCCTACTTACATGTCCCAATATATGCTCCACATCAAGCTTTCCTGAGGTTTGTGGTTCAGGATTGTCATTACCAATTTCAGACGTTGCCGTTTGGTGGAAATGATGGTACTCCTACGCAAGCAGGGTGTCACAGTTATCCCGTACTTGGACGATCTCCTGATAAAGGCGAGATCAAAGGAGCAGTTGCTAAGAAACGTGGCGCACTCCCTGACAGTTCTGCAACAGCATGGTTGGATTCTAAATTTGCTAAAGTCACAGGCATGATCCTGGACACGGAACTGCAGAGAGTGTTTCTCCCAGAGGAAAAAGCTCTGGAAATCCAGACCATGGCCAAGGAGATCCTGAAACCGGCAAGAGTGTCGATTCATCAATGCACTCGGGTGTTTGGGAAGATGGTTGCAGCTTACGAAGCCATTCCGTTTGGCAGGTTTCATGCCCGGGTATTTCAGTGGGACCTGTTGGACAAGTGGTCCGGGTCTCACCTGTACATGCACCGGAAAATAAGTGTATCTTCCAGGACCAGAATATCTCTCCTGTGGTGGCTTCAAAGTTCTCACCTCCTAGAGGGAAGCAGGTTTGGGATCCAGGATTGGGTCCTGGTGACCACGGAGGCAAGTCTCCGAGGCTGGGGAGCAGTCACACAAGGAAAAAATTTCCAGGGAAAATGGTCAAGCCAGGAAGCTTGTCTGCACATAAACGTTCTGGACTTAAGAGCCATCTACAACGGCCTTCTGCAAGCGGAACACTTTCTTCGAGGTCTACCTGTCCTGATTCAGTCGGACAATGTAACAGCGGTGGCGTACATAAACCGCCAGGGCGGAACAAGGAGCAGAGTGGCGATGGCGGAGGCCACAAAAGTTCTCCGCTGGGCGGAAAAGCATGTAAGCGCTCTGTCAGCGGTCTTCCTTCCGGGCGTGGACAACTGGGAAGCAGACTTCCTCAGCAGACACGATCTCCATCCAGGAGAGTTGGGTCTTCATAAAGAGGTTTTTGCAGAAGTGACAAGTCGTTGGGGAATCCTCAAATAGACATGATGGCGTCACGCCTCAACAAGAAGCTTCAGAGATATTGTTCCAGGTCGAGGGACCCTCAAGCCAGTGCAGTGGACGCCCTGGTCACTCCGTGGGTGTTTCAGTTGGTATATGTGTTCCCTCCACTTCCACTCATTCCAAAAGTGTTGAGGATCATAAGAAGAAAAAGAGTTCAGGCGGTACTCATTGTTCCAGATTGGCCACGGAGGGCCTGGAATCCAGATCTTCAGGAATTTCTCATAGAAGATCCCTAGCCTCTTCCTTTCAGAGAGGATCTGTTACTGCAGGGGCCGTGCATCTTCCAGGACTTACCACGGTTGCGTTTGACGGTGTGGAGGTTGAACGCCAAATCCTAGCTCGAAAGGGTATTCCCGGGGAAGTCATCCCCACCCTCCTTAAGGCTAGAAAGGAGGTCACGGCGAAGCATTATCACCGTATTTGGAGAAAGTATGTGTCTTGGTGTGAAGCAAAGAAGGCTCCTACTGAGGAGTTTCAGCTGGGTCGTTTTCTCCATTTTTTGCAGGCAGGCGCGGGTGCAGGCCTGAAATTAGGTTCCATTAAAGTGCAGATTTCGGCTTTATCTATTTTCTTTCAAAAATAATTGGCCGCCCTTCCAGAGGTTCAGACTTTTGTGAAGGGAGTACTGCACATCCATCCTCCGTTTGTGCCACCCGTGGCACCGTGGGATCTTAACGTGGTGTTACAATTTCTTATGTCTCACTGGTTTGAACCTTTGCGAAAGGTTGAGTTGAAATTTCTCACTTGGAAAGTGCTCATGCTTTTGGCCTTGGTGTCCGCAAGACGGGTGTTGGAATTGGCGGCTTTGTCTCACAAGAGCCCCTATTTGATTTTCCATGTGGATAGAGCGGAATTGAGAACTCGTCAACAATTTCTGCCGAAGGTGGTTTCTTCGTTTCACATAAACCAACCTATTGTGGTACCTGTGGCTACGGATGCCTTGGCTGTGTCAAAATCTCTCGATGTAGTCAGAGCTTTCGCCAGAACGGCTCTTTGTTAGGAAATCAGAGGCTCTGTTTGTCCTACATGCTCCCAACAAAATTGGGGCTCCTTCTTCCAAGCAGATCTGTAATACGATTCGGCACACTCATTCTTCGGCTGGATTGCCGTTGCCGAAGTCAGTGAAAGCCCATTCTACCAGGAAGGTGGGCTCATCTTGGGCGGCTGCCCGAGGAGTGTCGGCGCTTCAACTTTGCCGAGCAGCTACGTGGTCGGGTTCAAACACTTTTGCTAAGTTCTACAAGTTTGATACCCTGGCTGATGAGGACCTCATGTTTGCGCAATCGGTGCTGCAGAGTCGTCCGCACTCTCCCGCCCGGTCTGGAGCTTTGGTATAGACCCCATGGTCCTTTTGGAGTCCCCAGCATCCTCTAGGACGTAAGAGAAAATAGGATTTTAATACCTACCGGTAAATCCTTTTCTCCTAGGCCGTAGAGGATGCTGGGCGCCCGTCCCAGTGGGGACTGTTTTTTGCAGTTGCATTGATAGTTATTGCTTCTGTTACACGAAGGTTGTGTGTCGGTATATTCAGCCTGTTGCTGTTTTAGTTCATGCTGTTAACTGGTATTGCTTAAAAGCCATGTTGTACGGTGTGTTGTACGGTGTGAGCTGGTGTGTATCTCACCCTTGGTTAAAAAAAAAATCCTTTTCCTCGAAATGTCCGTCTCCCTGGGCACAGTTCCTATAACTGAAATCTGGAGGAAGGGCATAGAGGGAGGAGCCAGTTCACACCCATTCAAAGTCTTATAGTGTGCCCATGTCTCCTGCGGATCCCGTCTATACCCCATGGTCCTTTTGGAGTCCCCAGCATCCTCTACGGACTAGGAGAGAAGGATTTACCGGTAAGTATTAAAATCCTATTATAATGTATATGGAGAGATTGATCTAATAGTTAGGGTACACTTTTCGTGTTACTGGATATTATTAGCAGGTGCGTGTACTTTTGAAATAATAACATTTGTGGCAGTTTTGATATATTGAGCAATACCGATTGAGGGTGGGATGTATTAAGATACATCGCCGCCCCTCGCTGGTTACCGCAGCGATGTTGATCGCATATGTACTAACATATGTGATCAATATCGCAATGCGGTACCTGTGAGGTGGTCTGCGGGGGGTTTCCGTCTCCTCCCAGGGGTCTCCACACTGCCTGGACGCCGGAAAGCAGCAGCAGGCTGTCCCCAGCGCCTCCTCCTCCCCCCTGCAGTTGGAAGGACCTCCGGCTGCGTTGCTAGGGGGAGGAGGAGACTACCTTCCAGTACCAGGGCTGCCTGGAGGAAGGTATGACGGGGGGGGGGGGAGGGGGGTCGGCGATAGGAAGCCCATAGCCTTCTATAGGGTATCGCCATCCAGAGATGACGATACCCTGGGCGACGAAAACGCGGCGGTAGGGTGTTGGTAAATATGAAAATGTGGTAAAAACCCCGTTTTTGGGAGTTTTACCGCATTTTTGCTTTAGTACATCCCGCCCATAAACAGTAAATAATTGTGGTTAAAAAATAACAAGCAACTATATCTCTAGCATGTCTAATATATGCAGTATAGTAATATGGGCAGATGCCAAGAATCTTAATTGGTGTCTATATAGTAACATTTGTTGCCAGTCTCTGCACATAGAGCAGTATATATTGAAAGTAACTACTGTCAGTACATAAAGGTCAGTAGACACCATATCAACACCAAGGTTCAGATAGAATATTAATTCCTTATTCACTTTTCTTCACAATACTTTATTGAGATAAATGTGCATTACATTCAGAACTTTATACAATATACTATTCGGATATAGGTACAGTTATATACTATGCACAAAAATATATGGCAATGAGCGTAATATATCAACATTCATAAGATAGATAGATAGATAGATAGATATATATATATATATATATACAGGGCAAATGCCAGAAGGGCCGATGGCCACGTGGGCCGGTCCAGCCAAGCAGCAGCAGCAGTTTGCTTCTGAGCCGAGAAACGTGCTATGCCCCGCCCACTTCTGTGACATCAGCTGAACTGTCCGTCCACCGAACGGGCGCTCTAGCAGTCTGCCCCACGTGACGGCTGTGGACCGTAGCATGCAGCTGAGAAGATTCCGACACAGAGAGACACACACACACACACTCACACACACTCACACTCACTCTCTCTCTCTCTCTCTCTAGCTGCTGGTGGGAGCACAGCATGGGAGGTGATTGCAGTAACCCCATCTGTCCAAGCATGGAGATAACAAGGCTATAGGTAAAACAGTGGGCAGTACATACACTTGAAGAGTGACTATTGGTGTTAACCCCTGCAGTGCCTTTCAGCTGTGCACACAAGCTAATGCCTTTAGAAAAAGGCTGAGACTACCCCTTTACACCTTCATTATGTAACCTGTATCGCAGTCCAATTTGCTGGTCATTTAATATTAAAAAGACTTTGTGCTTATAAAGGAATTTACAAGTATCACTGCTTGATGGTTCTGTACAAAGGGCAATTTCATTTGCTGAGTCCTATCCATCTCTTTTGTATTCCACATTGCACAGCACAGTCACTGGTGGGGCAGAACTAAAGCTCCATACACACTATGTGATATCACACACGATATCGCCAATATTTCAGCTTTCTGAGCGATATCGTTTGTGATATCGCCAGTGTGTATGCTACAGACGATGAATGATGCGCGCTTCCACACTTCGTTATTGTCCACCTTTCGGCGGCTGTGCATGCAGTTCAACTTGGTAAATCTTGCTTGCAGCAAAATAGGTAATCTTACCCTGCTGCCTTTCTCTCTCCCTAGTCCCTACTGTATGCCCTTGCTGTCCCTCTCTCTGTCACTCTCCCTGTCCCTATGTCCCTGCTGTCACATTCCCTGTCCCTCTGTCACTCTCCCTGTCCCTATGTCCCTGCTGTCACTCTCCCTGTCCCTATGTCCCTGCTGTCACTCTCCCTGTCCCTCTGTCACACTCCCCGTCCCTCTGTTACTCTCCCTGTCCCTCTGTTACTCTCCCTGTCCCTATGTCCCTGCTGTCACTTTCCCCGTCCCTCTGTTACTCTCCCTGTCCCTATGTCCCTGCTGTCATTGTCCCTGTCCCTATGTCCTTGCTGTCACTTTCCCCGTCCCTCTGTTACTCTCCCTGTCCCTATGTCCCTGCTGTCATTGTCCCTGTCCCTATGTCCTTGCTGTCACATTCCCTGTCCCTCTGTCACTCTCCCTGTCCCTATGTCCCTGCTGTCACTCTCCCTGTCCCTATGTCCCTGCTGTCACTCTCCCTGTCCCTATGTCCCTGCTGTCACTCTCCCTGTCCCTCTGTCACACTCCCTGTCCCTATGTCCCTGCTGTCACTTTCCCTGTCTCTCTGTCACACTCCCTGTCCCTATGTCCCTGCTGTCACTCTCCCTGTCCCTATGTCCCTGCTGTCACTCTCCCTGTTTCTCTGTCACACTCCCTGTCCCTATGTCCCTGCTGTCACTCTCCCTGTCCCTCTGTCACTCTCCCTGTCCCTATGTCCCTGCTGTCACTCTCCCTGTTTCTCTGTCACTCTCCCTGTCCCTATGTCCCTGCTGTCACTTTCCCTGTCTCTCTGTCACTCTCCCTGTCCCTATGTCCCTGCTGTCACTTTCCCTGTCCCTCTGTCACTCTCCCTGTCCCTATGTCCCTGCTGTCACTCTCCCTGTCCCTCTGTCACACTCCCTGTCCCTATGTCCCTGCTGTCATTTTCCCTGTCTCTCTGTCACTCTCCCTGTCCCTATGTCCCTGCTGTCACTCTCCCTGAATTTTGTGTCATTCCATGTGGCATAATGTGAATTTCGGCTCATACCGTGTGCTATAATGTGAAAGAAGCACCAGTACTAGATAGTATAAGGGGTCCTACTATTGTGGTGCATAATGTGTATAAGGGGTATATGGTGTGGTAAACTACAATGAAGGACACGCCCCATTTTGAATGGCCACGCCCCTTCGGCACGTGCTTAATTACAACCTTTATTTTTCCATACCTCCACTTCAACATTTCCACTTCAACCAATGGTTGTGTGTATTTTAATACAGAATGATGTACACTTGTATGTTGTTATAATATTAATTATATTTGTTAGAGCATAGACTAAGAAGTAGGAGAAGTCGGGAATAGTAAGGGGAGGAGTCAGATGCTGACACCGAGGTGGGCCTGTGCGCTTCAAAAATGCCAGGGCCTATTTTTGGTCCCAGTCCGACCCTGTGTGTGTGTGTGTATATATATATATATATATATATATATATATATATATATATACTGCTCAAAAAAATAAAGGGAACACTAGAATAACACATCCTAGATCTGAATGAATGAAATATTCTTATTAAATACTTTGTTCTTTACATAGGTGAATGTGCTGACAACAAAATCACACAAAAATTATCAATGGAAATCGCATTTATTAACCCATGGAGGTCTGGATTTGGAGTCACCCTCAAAATTAAAGTGGAAAAACACACTACAGGCTGATCCAACGTTGATGTAATGTCCTTAAAACAAGTCAAAATGAGGCTCAGTAGTGTGTGTGGCCTCCACGTGCCTGTATGACCTCCCTACAACCCACACAAGTGGCTCAGGTAGTGCAGCTCATCCAGGATGGCACATCAATGCGAGCTGTGGTAAGAAGGTTTGCTGTGTCTGTCAGCGTAGTGTCCAGAGCATGGAGGCGCTACCAGGAGACAGGCCAGTACATCAGGAGACGTGGGGGAGGCCGTAGGAGGGCAACAACCCAGCAGCAGGACCGCTACCTCCGCCTTTGTGCAAGGAGGAATAGGAGGAGCACTGCCAGTGCCCTGCAAAATGACCTCCAGCAAGCCACAAATGTGCATGTGTCTACTCAAACGATCAGAAACAGACTCCATGAGGGTGGTATGAGGGCCCGACGTCCACAGGTGGGGGTTGTGCTTACAGCCCAACACCGTGCAGGACGTTTGGCATTTGCCAGAGAACACCAAGATTGGCAAATTCGCCACTGGCGCCCTGTGCTCTTCACAGATGAAAGCAGGTTCTCACTGAGCACATGTGACAGACGTGACAGAGTCTGGAGACGCCAAGGAGAACGTTCTGCTGCATGCAACATCCTCCAGCATGACCGGTTTGGCAGTGGCTCAGTAATGGTGTGGGATGGCATTTCTTTGGGGGGCCGCCCAGCCCTCCATGTGCTCGCCAGAGGTAGCCTGACTGCCATTAGGTACCGAGATGAGATCCTCAGACCCCTTGTGAGACCATATGCTGGTGCGGTTGACCCTGGGTTCCTCCTAACGCAAGACAATGCTAGACCTCATGTGGCTGGAGTGTGTCAGCAGTTACTGCAAGACGAAGGCATTGATGCTATGGACTGGCCCGCCCGTTCCCCAGACCTGAATCCAATTGAGCACATCTGGGACATCATGTCTCGCTCCATCCACCAACGCCACGTTGCACCACAGACTGTCCGGGAGTTGGCGGATGCTTTAGTCCAGGTCTGGGAGGAGATACCTCAGGAGACCATCCGCCACCTCATCAGGAGCATGCCCAGGCGTTGTAGGGAGGTCATACAGGCACGTGGAGGCCACACACACTACTGAGCCTCATTTTGACTTGTTTTAAGGACATTACATCAAAGTTGGATCAGCCTGTAGTGTGTTTTTCCACTTTAAATTTGAGGGTGACTCCAAATCCAGACCTCCATGAGTTAATAAATTTGCTTTCCATTGATAATTTTTGTGTGATTTTGTTGTCAGCACATTCAACTATGTAAAGAACAAAGTATTTAATAAGAATATTTCATTCATTCAGATCTAGGATGTGTTATTTTAGTGTTCCCTTTATTTTTTTTAGCAGTGTATATATATATATATATATATATATATATATATATAAAACAATTGGAGCTTAGAACATCAATACTCATCATAAGAGTATAATAGATATACAAGAAATAATAAGCGGCACACGATTTGGTTTTAACAAAACTTTATTTTTATACACAAGACAGAAATCTGTCTAATAAATTTTTTTTCTTTTCACGTTTTTCTGTTTCTATATAAAAACATTTTTAATATTTCGCTTTGTATGGCCTAGTACTCAGGCCATAATAATACCGCATGGGAGATTATGAATGAAGGATAATATTCCACATGGGTATTGGTATTTCATGTTTGAAAAGATTTATCTAATAATAAATTAATAAAATTGAAGAAACATCACATATATATTTATGAAGGGGATAGAGTGCACCCAAACAAACTGATCTCTGCCACAATTTTTCTGCTCGGGTGATACCGCCAGAGATACCAGAAGGGTCTCGGGACATGTCTCAGTCCTTGCAAAGGTCCAAGTCTAGTTCGGGTCACAAAGATAATTATCATTTGTCTTATAATTTTCCAGTTTCTGCTATGTTGCATTGTGACGATTCAATGCCAGACCTCACTGCGCAAGATGAATATGATGAAGGTGAGGTGGACCAGCAGTCAGATAGTGAGGAGATTGACAGCCTGGGCATTGATAATCTCATCAGGGCAGTGCGTCAGTCTCTGAATTTTACAGAGACTGAAGACCCTCTTACAAATGATGAGGTGGTATTTACTAAACAACAGAGATCTCCAGTATGTTTTCCTTTTTCAGAAACTCTTAATAAGCAGTTCATAGAGGCATAGAAGAATCCGGATAAACGGTTTTCTATACCTCGCCGGTTTCTGTCTAGTTACCCGCTTCCAGAGTCTGTGACATCTAAATGGGAGAATACTCCAATGGTGGATTCGACGGTGTCAAAACTTTCTAAAAAGTTAACCATTCCAGTACCAACTGCTACTACGCTTAAAGACCGGAGCGTAAACTAGAAGCTATGCTAAAGTCAATGTATACAGCAGCAGGGGTGCTGCTTAGACCTGGTTTGGTTGGAGTTTGGGTAAATGAGCTGTGATTATATGGATAACACAGCTCAGGTCGGCCCTACAAGACGACCACCTTATACTTCTCGCCGAACACATCTGTGAATCTGCTAAGTATCTATGTACAGCTTCTACTGACGTCTGCCAGGTCAGTTCTCGCCTTTCAGCATCACTAGTTACGGCACGTCGGGCACTCTGGCTGCGTTGTTGGCAGGCGGAGGCAGAGGCCAAATGAGGAATAGAAGCGTTACCTTATGCTGGCGAGAAGTTGTTTGGTCCTGAATTGGACAAATAGATTTCTGAGGCCACGGGGCAAAAGTCTGTTTTCCTACCATTGCCTGCACAGGTACCTAGACGGAAGTACTCTGGACCAGCGTTCAAATCCTTTAGACCTCAGTCCTTTCGAGGCCGTGGTAGAGGAACAGCCACACATGGTAGACGTGGTAGAGGACATGGTTTTCAACAAACCACCACCCGTCGTCAGGACGCTAAGATCACCGACAAGCCAGTGGCATGACGGGCTCCCAGCCCATCTCGGATCTCCAGTTGTGGGGGCACGCCTTCAGACGTTCCATTTGGCATGGTTCCAGACATCCACAGATGGGGGAATCCGCAATTTAGTGTTAAAAGGTTACAAATTAGAGTTCGATTGTCTCCCTCCAGAGCGCTTTTTCAAGACAGGACTGCCTGTCTCAGAAGACAAGAGGGCGGTTCTGCAAATAACAATTCAGTCTCTGCTGGATTCAGCAGTTTTGATTCCGGTCCCAGTTCACCAACAAGGTCAGGGTTATTATTCCAGTCTTTTTGTGGTACCAAAGTCGGATGGCTCGGTCAGACCGATATTGAACCTAAAGTGGCTCAATCAGTACGTCACTTACTACAGATTCAAGATGGAATCCCTGCAGTCAGTCATTGCAGGTTTAGAGCCACAGGAATTCATGATTGCGCTGGGTCTCAAGGATGTGTACTTACACATTCCGATTTGGCCACCGCATCAGGTGTACTTACGGTTTGTGGTGCGGCAAAACTATTACCAATTTCAGGCTCTACCGTTTGGCCTCTCGTCAGCACCTCGGGTATCCACCAAAGTGATGTCTGTGATGATAGCTCATCTCAGATCCCTGGGAGTGATAATAGTTCCGTACTTAGACGATCTGCTCATCAAAGCTCCGTCTCAACAGATACTCCTACAACATGCGTTGCTGACATACAATGTGCTAGTTCAGCACGGTTGGATTATCAACTTCAAGAGATCAAACCTGATTCCGTTTTAACGACTTCAATTCCTAGGTATGATTCTCGATACGGTAGATCAAAGAATTTACCTACCAGAACAGAAAGTACAGATTATACGTCATCTGGTACAATCAGTACTCAAGCCACGCACAGTCTCGGTACATTTGTGCATTCAACTATTATGTAAGATGGTGGCGGCTTTCGAAGCGTTCCATTTCGGAAGATTTCACTCGCGTCCTTTTCAACTGGATGTGCTCGCACAATGGTCGGGCTCGCATCTACAGATCCACCAGATGGTGCGGTTGTCTCCACAGGCCAGAGTATCACTACTCTGGTGGCTCCAAGTACACAATCTCACCGCAGGGAAATGGTTCGTCGTCTGGATTTGGATAATTCTAACGACTGACGCAAGTCTCAGAGGTTGGGGAGCTGTGATCCAAAATTGTCAGCTTCAGGGTCTGTGGTCAGATCACGAAAGATTGCTGTCTATAAATGTCCTAGAACTCTGGGCAAATTACAACGCACTGCGACAAGCAGTGCACATGCTCCCGTCTCATACTGTCCAGATGCAGTCAGACAATTCAACGGCGGTCACGTACATCAACAAACAAGGAGGAACGAGAAGCCGCATGGCCATGCGGGAAGTAGCTCGAATCCTCAATTGGGCCGAGCATCACCAAGTGATATTGTCGGCAGTGTTCATTCCGGGAGTGCACAACTGGGAAACGGATTATTTCAGCCGTCGGGATTTTCATCCAGGAGAATGGGCATTAAATCCAGAAGTGTTTCACATGTTGGTCCAGAGGTGAGGTTACCCACAAGTGGACCTGATGGCATCTCGCCAAAATCATCAAACACCCCAGTATGTGTCCAGAACGCGAGATCCAAAGGCAGTGGCAGTGGATGCTCTCACAATCGCGTGGCCGTACAGCCTCGTGTATCTGTTTCCACCGTTTCCGCTGCTTCCTCTGTTGCTAAAGCGGATCAAATGAGAGTCCACTACAGTCATACTAGTGGCGCCTAATTGGCCTCAGAGAGCATGGTTCTCGGATCTCCGCGGTCTACTCGCAGACGATCCTTGGCCGCTCCCACTACGTCCAGACCTGTTACAGCAGGGTCCATTCCTTTACCCCGATTTAGAGCGGCTGCGTTTGACGGGGTGGCTGTTGAGACCGCCCTCTTAAGAGAGGGCATTCCGGGATCGGTTATACCAACCATGTTACGAGCTAGGAAGCCAGTTACGGCAGCTCATTATTACAGAATTTGGCGTGCCTATATAGGTTGGTGTGAAGCTCAGAAGTTTCCGACATCATCTTTCAAGATCTCCCGTCTTTTGTTATTTCTACAGATGGGGTTAGATGGCGGACTGCGTTTATCTACGCTAAAGGTGCAGGTCTCTGCTTTGTCAATTTACTTTCAAAGACGATTGGCTCTATTGCCGTCTGTACACACCTTCCTGCAAGATGTCCTCAGAGTACAGCCTCCATTTATACCACCTACAGCGCCATGGGACTTGAATCTGGTTTTAGATTTCTTACAGTCTTCATATTTTGAACCCTTACAACAAGTGGATATTAAGTTTCTCACTTGGAAAACAGTTTTTCTGCTAGCCTTAGCTTCGGCACGGCTTGTTTCAGAATTGGGTGCCTTGTCATGCAAGCCACCGTATTTGGTGTTTCATGATGACAGAGCGGAACTTCGGACGAATCCCGCTTTCCTACCAAAGGTAGTGTCATCTTTTCACATCAATCAACCAATAGTAGTTCCTGTGTTATCAGAAGATTCAGGAACTTTGGATGTGGTATGCGCATTACGCGTTTATGTAGCCCGAAGGTCTACAGTTCGTAAGACGGATACATTGTTTGTTCTCTATGATGCTGTCAAGATGGGTTGGCCAGCTTCTAAGCAGACCTTATCCAGATAGATTAAGGTGACCATACGTCAGGCTTCCCTTCATGCTAGGTTACAGCCACCTACATCAGTCATAGCTCATTCCACACGTTCTGTGGGAACTTCATGGGCAGCTGGTCGTGGGGCTTCTATGACGCATCAGTCATCAGTGCACACGTTTGTGCGCTTTTACAAGTTTGATACGTTTGCGGCATCAGCATCTAGCTTTGGCCGTCTAGTGTTACAGGTGCCAAACAGCTCTCCCGCCCAAGGGGGAAACTTTGGTACGTCCCAAGAGTACTCCAGTGACCCCTAGTGGATGAAAAAGAAAATAGGATTTTAGTACTTACCAGATAAATCCTTTTCTTTGAATCCACAGGGGGCACTGGACGCCCACCCAGAGCAGTTTTACCTGTCTTGTGGTAAATTCAGTGGATCTTATGGTAATACATTCTCACCAACTTGTTCAAATGTTCAGGTTATGTCAATTACTGTGTCAACTGTTTAGTTGTCCGTTACGTTATGTGTCAACTTCATTGTTGTCCGTTATGTTATAATGTTATATGTAATTTTCCATTGTTCATCTTCTCTATCGCTCCTGTTCGGCTCAGTAAAAAACACTGAGGTACTATGGGAGGATGGAGGAGAGTACCTAATTTAAATATTTAAATTGTGCCTGTCCTGCTAATGCCCTGTCCATATCCTAAGAGTACTCCAGTGCCCCCTGTGGATTCAAAGAAAAGGATTTACCTGGTAAGTACCAAAATCCTATTTTCTACAATCCTCCTGGTTTGAACCGCTGATGACAGTAGAAGTCAAGTACCTTACATGGAAAATGGTAAAGTTATTGGCCCTGGCTTCTGCTAGACGTGTCTCTAAATTGGGGGCCTTATCATGTAAAAGTCCTTAATTGGTCTTTTAGGAGGACAGAGCGGAGTTCAGGACTCGGCAGCAGTTCCTGCCAAAAGTTGTCTCTGCATTCCATTTAAACCAACCTATTGTGGTTCCGTCTAGTTCTGGCTCTTCTGCTCCTATGGAGGCTTTGGATGCTGTGCGAGCCTTGAAGATCTACATCAAGAGGGCGGCTTGGATCAGAAAGATTGTTTGTGCTATATGATGCACAGAAATGGGTTGCCCTGCTTCTTAGCAGTCCATTGCTTGTTGGCTTAAGTTTACTATCCAAGAGGTCTATGGGTCGGCAGCCTTACCTGTTGCACATTCTCTGAAGGCCCATTCTACAAGATCAGTGGGGTCTTCCTGGGCGGCTGCTCGTGGAGTCTCTGCTTTGCAGCTATGTCGAGCTGCTACCTTGTCAGGGAAGAACACCTTTGTGAAGTTCTACAAGTTTGATACCCTGACCAAAGAGGACATCTCTGCACTTTCCCACTTGTTCTGGAAGCTTTGGGATGTCCCCATCGTATTAAGTGAACCCCAGTATCTCTTATGGATGCTAGAGAAAATAGGATTTTAAATACCTACCGGTAAACCCTTTTCTCGTAGTCCATAAGGGATACTGGGCGCCCGCCTCAGTGTGTTGACTTTTCTGCAGGTTTTTTTCTTCTGTAAAAGTTTAACAAAAAGGGAGGTAATCTGCGCACTGGGGTGGTTTTACTGTATGGGATGTGCTGCTAGTCAAAAGGGTGTCCTTGCCCTTTGGTTCAATATGGATATCTGGTTTTCACCTGACTGCGCTCATCCCCTACAGTTTGAGTACTCGTGAAATGATGCAAATGGATACTTATATAAAGGTGTGTTTTACTTTCATATGTATCAAATATGACACTCAATATAATGAAACAGTGCAGATAAATATTGTTGAACATGAAAAAGGTGGTAATCACAATGTGTGCTCCACGGGGAGCACCTGTTTAACTCAGTCCTTTAATCACTCAAATTGGTGATTAAATCCTTTAGGTTCTTGGCGTGTGTGTTCTGACACAAAGGCCAATGGGCTGGAAAAAAATATATAAATGTAATGATTAAATCTGGCTGTGTTGCTTTAAAAGTCAAATATAGATTTTCCAGTGGAAATGTCTCTAGTCCTGACCGGACTGTGTGGGCTTTAAAAATCTGTCTTTAGTAATTAGATTCATATAGTTGCAGAGGACGGCGTCCCGTACCTCTGCGTGTGGAAGTCAGGTATTCGTGCACTATCGTTGCGGCCGTACTTGTAAGATGTACAGGTGCGGGGGGCAGCGGGAACCTCCTGGCAGCTCCGGACAGACTCGTCCCTCAGCTCGCGCACCCGCTCTCCGGTTCGTCCTGTTAGGGATCTCCCCGTGTGCCTGCGCCGCTCGCTGGGTTGGTCGTGTTCGCGTGGGGGGGAGCTCAGCCGCAGGATCTAAACAGAGCCTGTGGCAGTGTTGCACCTCCCCACAACGGAGTACTCACCTGTGTGGTCCTCCTGCTGCCCGTCCGTCTGTACTGCTTACCGATGTCTGCACCGTAGGTCCGAGGGTCTCACAGCACTCTCCTGTCCTCCAATGGTTTGATGTCTCTTAGTCGTCTCCTCCAACGCGTTTCAACCGGATCGGTCTTCCTCTGGGAGTTTTTGCAGTGTTCTGATAGTGGTGGATGTTAAAATGGCTTGCGGGCGGGACCAGCATCAGTTCCTCCTTTGTTCCACTGATTTGATTGGTGGTTGAGGTTGTCAGTATTGGATGTTAAATTGGCTTGCGGGCGGGACCAGCATCAGTTCCTCCTTTGTTCCACTGATTTGATTGGTGGTTGAGGTTGTCAGTATTGCAGGGGGCAGATCACATGTTCCTGCAATCTGTCCCATTTGTAAGTTTCAGAAACAGGGAAAGTATGAAAACATGGCAATGCAAATGAAATTCCTTTTTTTTTTTTTTGGTGGTTGAGGTTGTTAGTATTGCAGGGGGCAGATCACATGTTCCTGCAATCTGTCCCATTTGTGAGTTTCAGAAACAGGGAAAGTCTGAAAACATGGCAATGCAAATGAAGTTCACTTTTGTTTTTTGTTTTTTGATTGGTGGTTGAGGTTGTTAGTATTGCAGGGGGCAGATCACATGTTCCTGCAATCTGTCCCATTTGTGAGTTTCAGAAACAGGGAAAGTCTGAAAACATGGCAATGCAAATGAAGTTCCTTTTTTTTTTTTTTTTTTTTTTTTGATTGGTGGTTGAGGTTGTTAGTATTGCAGGGGGCAGATGGTATGTGGCTTGTTAGTATGCTATCTGATCACGGAGCTTTTAAAAAATTCAAGATGTTTCTTGTGTGTCAACAATTATGGTAAAGTGGATTCTTTGGTATTGTTATGAAATATTTGGGATATATATAACTTTCCTACTTTGGAGTGGTTTATAAGCCTATGTTCCCTGTGGGCTTTTTCTGGGTATTGGATATCTGTATACTAAATGATTGGTTCTACTTGCAGATGATAGACCTTATTTCATTATCAATGTTTAACCCTTTTGGTGCTAGTGTGCCAAAGGAGATTATTAAACGTAACTCTTCTTTATTTATTTTTTGTATGTAATCCCCTCCCCTCCAGTTCTTCTTGACTTCTTTCAGCCCCGTAAACTTTAGTAATGCGGGATTTGATTCATGATGGTCTCTAAAGTGTAATGAGAGCGGATGATCTTCTGTTTTTCGTTTAATATTGCGAATGTGTTCACTGATTCTGATTTTCAGTGGTCGGACGGTTCTCCCTATATACTGTAACTTACATGGACATTCTAGTAAGTATATGATGCCTTTGCTGTGGCATGTGATTCTGTCTTTGATTTTGTAACTGTATGAGTTAGTTGCAGATTGTTTCATGATAGTGGGTAATGTGCTTCTTGCTTTTACCATATGGCAACCTGAGCAGGTCCCACAATGGTAAAAACCTCCTTTGTTCTGTGACCCATCTATTGTGGTTTGTATCTGATTTGGTGGCGGTATGTGGCTGTGTGTTAGTTTTTTCTTTATGTCAGGAGCCTTTCGATAGATGACTTTGGGGTTAGGGGGTAGAACTTTAGCTAAATTGTCATCTTGCAATAATATCTGCCAGTGTTTTGTGATGATCTTTTTGATCTGATGGGCTTGGTCTGAATATTGTGTTATGAACAGTGGTTCTTCGATTTGTGTCATCTGTTTTGGCTTCTCTTTGTAGTTAAGGAGTGCGGGCCTCTCTATCTTTTTTGCTGTTTCGAAGGCTACTTGTACTGTCTCGGTGTGGTAGTTTTTTTCCTTAAATCTGTCACTCAAAACCTTCCCCTGTGTTTCATAATCACTCATTTTGGAACAGTTTCTACGAAGTCTTTTAAATTGTCCCATTGGTATGCCATTGAGCCATGTCGGATGATGCCCACTGGTGGCTAGTATATAACTGTTCACGTCGACAGTTTTATTGTAAGTGTTTGTGTGTATTCGATCTTCATCTATGAAAATGTTGAGATCTAAAAATTGTACTTTTTCCTTGCTATATGTGGTGGTGAGTTTGAGATTCCGATCGTTCTGATTGAGGTGTGTATTGAAACTTTTGAGTGATTCTTCATCTCCCTTCCAGATGAAGAATATATCATCTATGAATCTGGTCCAGAGGACGAGGTTCGCACCAAGCTCCACATCAGACCAGATTGTATCGTCTTCCCACTTGCTCATGAACAGATTTGCGTAACTTGGCGCGAACCTCGTCCCCATAGCGGTCCCGGTGGTCTGTAGGTAATAGTTGTTGTTAAACCATAGGTAATTGTGGGTGAGAATATACTCTATGCCCCCCAAAATGAATTCTCGTTGGTCTGGTAACATGTTGGGGTCTTGTTCGAGGTAATGACATGTGCTGTCTATTCCCTGTGCATGCTCTATGATGGAATATAAAGAGGTGACATCGCTTGTGACTAACCAGTAGTCCTCTTTCCATGTGATTGATTCTAACTTTCTAAGGATGTCAGTAGTGTCTCTAAGATAGGATTTCTGAGTTTTTACATATGGCTGTAGAAAGACATCAATATACTGTGAGAGATTTGAGCTGATTGAATCTATTCCGGATATGATCGGTCTGCCTGGTGGTTTTGTTGGGTTTTTGTGCACTTTTGGTAGGTAGTAGAATACTGGTATGATTGGATGTTGTATGTTGAGATATGTGTGTTCCTGTGTCGAGAGGATCCCTTTGTCCAACCCTTCACTAAGTAGGGTCTGTAGTTGCTGTTTGAATGTATGGGTGGGGTCTCCTTGTAGTTTTCTGTAGGTGCTCGTGTCGCTCAGTATGTTGTTGGCTTCCTTCATATAGTCATCCTTGTTAAGAAGTACTACCCCTCCCCCTTTGTCAGCCGGTTTAATTACCAAGTTAGTATTTTTGCTGAGTTCTGTCAGTGCTCTTTGTTCCTTATTGGTCATGTTGTGTTTCCTAAGTCTATTAGGTCTCTCGTCTAGTCTCATGACGTCTTTCTCTACCAACGGTGCTGTAGGTGCTGTAGGTGCAAAGGACAGGGCATATTCAACTTGAGCAGCCATGTACTTAACAAACATCAAGTTAGTGCCCTAGATAAGGGACTCAAATTTGCACCTACAGCACCGTTAAACAAATTCGAAACTTATCTGGACATACAAAAATTTACACGTAAGCTTACACTAAAGAAATACTTTCAGAAGACCCCACCACCACAACATAAACCAGACAAAGATGACCCTTTTTCTCACACTTCTCTCAAACCCAAGTCACAGTTTTATCCCAATTACATGATGGGAAACCATATAGCGACATTCACCGATATGGTAGAGAAAGACGTCATGAGACTAGACGAGAGACCTAATAGACTTAGGAAACACAACATGACCAATAAGGAACAAAGAGCACTGACAGAACTCAGCAAAAATACTAACTTGGTAATTAAACCGGCTGACAAAGGGGGAGGGGTAGTACTTCTTAACAAGGATGACTATATGAAGGAAGCCAACAACATACTGAGCGACACGAGCACCTACAGAAAACTACAAGGAGACCCCACCCATACATTCAAACAGCAACTACAGACCCTACTTAGTGAAGGGTTGGACAAAGGGATCCTCTCGACACAGGAACACACATATCTCAACATACAACATCCAATCATACCAGTATTCTACTACCTACCAAAAGTGCACAAAAACCCAACAAAACCACCAGGCAGACCGATCATATCCGGAATAGATTCAATCAGCTCAAATCTCTCACAGTATATTGATGTCTTTCTACAGCCATATGTAAAAACTCAGAAATCCTATCTTAGAGACACTACTGACATCCTTAGAAAGTTAGAATCAATCACATGGAAAGAGGACTACTGGTTAGTCACAAGCGATGTCACCTCTTTATATTCCATCATAGAGCATGCACAGGGAATAGACAGCACATGTCATTACCTCGAACAAGACCCCAACATGTTACCAGACCAACGAGAATTCATTTTGGGGGGCATAGAGTATATTCTCACCCACAATTACCTATGGTTTAACAACAACTATTACCTACAGACCACCGGGACCGCTATGGGGACGAGGTTCGCGCCAAGTTACGCAAATCTGTTCATGAGCAAGTGGGAAGACGATACAATCTGGTCTGATGTGGAGCTTGGTGCGAACCTCGTCCTCTGGACCAGATTCATAGATGATATATTCTTCATCTGGAAGGGAGATGAAGAATCACTCAAAAGTTTCAATACACACCTCAATCAGAACGATCGGAATCTCAAACTCACCACCACATATAGCAAGGAAAAAGTACAATTTTTAGATCTCAACATTTTCATAGATGAAGATCGAATACACACAAACACTTACAATAAAACTGTCGACGTGAACAGTTATATACTAGCCACCAGTGGGCATCATCCGACATGGCTCAATGGCATACCAATGGGACAATTTAAAAGACTTCGTAGAAACTGTTCCAAAATGAGTGATTATGAAACACAGGGGAAGGTTTTGAGTGACAGATTTAAGGAAAAAAACTACCACACCGAGACAGTACAAGTAGCCTTCGAAACAGCAAAAAAGATAGAGAGGCCCGCACTCCTTAACTACAAAGAGAAGCCAAAACAGATGACACAAATCGAAGAACCACTGTTCATAACACAATATTCAGACCAAGCCCATCAGATCAAAAAGATCATCACAAAACACTGGCAGATATTATTGCAAGATGACAATTTAGCTAAAGTTCTACCCCCTAACCCCAAAGTCATCTATCGAAAGGCTCCTGACATAAAGAAAAAACTAACACACAGCCACATACCGCCACCAAATCAGATACAAACCACAATAGATGGGTCACAGAACAAAGGAGGTTTTTACCATTGTGGGACCTGCTCAGGTTGCCATATGGTAAAAGCAAGAAGCACATTACCCACTATCATGAAACAATCTGCAACTAACTCATACAGTTACAAAATCAAAGACAGAATCACATGCCACAGCAAAGGCATCATATACTTACTAGAATGTCCATGTAAGTTACAGTATATAGGGAGAACCGTCCGACCACTGAAAATCAGAATCAGTGAACACATTCGCAATATTAAACGAAAAACAGAAGATCATCCGCTCTCATTACACTTTAGAGACCATCATGAATCAAATCCCGCATTACTAAAGTTTACGGGGCTGAAAGAAGTCAAGAAGAACTGGAGGGGAGGGGATTACATACAAAAAATAAATAAAGAAGAGTTACGTTTAATAATCTCCTTTGGCACACTAGCACCAAAAGGGTTAAACATTGATAATGAAATAAGGTCTATCATCTGCAAGTAGAACCAATCATTTAGTATACAGATATCCAATACCCAGAAAAAGCCCACAGGGAACATAGGCTTATAAACCACTCCAAAGTAGGAAAGTTATATATATCCCAAATATTTCATAACAATACCAAAGAATCCACTTTACCATAATTGTTGACACACAAGAAACATCTTGAATTTTTTAAAAGCTCCGTGATCAGATAGCATACTAACAAGCCACATACCATCTGCCCCCTGCAATACTAACAACCTCAACCACCAATCAAAAAAAAAAAAAAAAAAAAGGAACTTCATTTGCATTGCCATGTTTTCAGACTTTCCCTGTTTCTGAAACTCACAAATGGGACAGATTGCAGGAACATGTGATCTGCCCCCTGCAATACTAACAACCTCAACCACCAATCAAAAAACAAAAAACAAAAGTGAACTTCATTTGCATTGCCATGTTTTCAGACTTTCCCTGTTTCTGAAACTCACAAATGGGACAGATTGCAGGAACATGTGATCTGCCCCCTGCAATACTAACAACCTCAACCACCAAAAAAAAAAAAAAAAAAAAAAAAAGGAATTTCATTTGCATTGCCATGTTTTCATACTTTCCCTGTTTCTGAAACTTACAAATGGGACAGATTGCAGGAACATGTGATCTGCCCCCTGCAATACTGACAACCTCAACCACCAATCAAATCAGTGGAACAAAGGAGGAACTGATGCTGGTCCCGCCCGCAAGCCAATTTAACATCCAATACTGACAACCTCAACCACCAATCAAATCAGTGGAACAAAGGAGGAACTGATGCTGGTCCCGCCCGCAAGCCATTTTAACATCCACCACTATCAGAACACTGCAAAAACTCCCAGAGGAAGACCGATCCGGTTGAAACGCGTTGGAGGAGACGACTAAGAGACATCAAACCATTGGAGGACAGGAGAGTGCTGTGAGACCCTCGGACCTACGGTGCAGACATCGGTAAGCAGTACAGACGGACGGGCAGCAGGAGGACCACACAGGTGAGTACTCCGTTGTGGGGAGGTGCAACACTGCCACAGGCTCTGTTTAGATCCTGCGGCTGAGCTCCCCCCCACGCGAACACGACCAACCCAGCGAGCGGCGCAGGCACACGGGGAGATCCCTAACAGGACGAACCGGAGAGCGGGTGCGCGAGCTGAGGGACGAGTCTGTCCGGAGCTGCCAGGAGGTTCCCGCTGCCCCCCGCACCTGTACATCTTACAAGTACGGCCGCAACGATAGTGCACGAATACCTGACTTCCACACGCAGAGGTACGGGACGCCGTCCTCTGCAACTATATGAATCTAATTACTAAAGACAGATTTTTAAAGCCCACACAGTCCGGTCAGGACTAGAGACATTTCCACTGGAAAATCTATATTTGACTTTTAAAGCAACACAGCCAGATTTAATCATTACATTTATATATTTTTTTCCAGCCCATTGGCCTTTGTGTCAGAACACACACGCCAAGAACCTAAAGGATTTAATCACCAATTTGAGTGATTAAAGGACTGAGTTAAACAGGTGCTCCCCGTGGAGCACACATTGTGATTACCACCTTTTTCATGTTCAACAATATTTATCTGCACTGTTTCATTATATTGAGTGTCATATTTGATACATATGAAAGTAAAACACACCTTTATATAAGTATCCATTTGCATCATTTCACGAGTACTCAAACTGTAGGGGATGAGCGCAGTCAGGTGAAAACCAGATATCCATTCTGTAAAAGTTTACCTGTTCAGCCGTTGCTGGTCAGTTTATGTTGTGGTGTGCTGGTGTGTGAATCTCACCACTCGTTATGTTCCTTCTCTCAAGTATGTCCATTCACTATTTTACCTATAACTGCCTGTTGAAGAAATTTAAAGTGCACCAGCTCCTTTGGACCCCGTCTATATCCCCATCATACTAAGTGAACCCCAGTATCCCTTATGGACTACGAGAAAAGGATTTACCGGTAGGTATTTAAATTCCTATTTTCCACCTTTGGCGCAGCTTCAGGATTTACTGGAAGCAACTTGTGCCCAGCCTACTCTGCGTCTTCAGGTGTCAAAACGCATGACTGCGTTTATCCGTTACAGGCTAAGGAGCAGTCCAAATGGGTATCTCCACCTCTGGTGCATGCACACATTGTGCATTTAGTCAGGTCGTTTATCCTGCCTATTCTGGATACATTGTCCCTAAAGGATCCTACGGCTAGGAAGATTGAGAATTTTCTCAAGACAGCATATTCTAATGTGGGTGCTATTACGAGGCCTGCTTTAGCATTGGCATGGGTAGCAAAAGCTGTCAGCCACTGGGTGGAAGAACTTGAAGATGGTCTCAGCGCTGGTACTAGTAGGAATGAGTTAATGCTCCTAACACCACATTTAAAGAATTCAAGCGCCTTTTTAGGAGAATCTTGGTGGGCTGATGCAAATTCCAAGAAAGCTTCAGAGTCTCCCATTTTCTGGGGATATACTATTTGATCAGAAATTAGACAAGATAGTCGCCACTCTGGTAGCACCTATAAACGGCCTGTCTCCCCTCGTCAGCAACTCCCAAAGCAGACTTTTTGCTCCTTTTTGTCCGCAAGCAAAAGCCAGAGGTCAAGTATCGATTCTGTTTCAGGTTACATTCTCCAAGGGACCGCAGTCCTGTAGTAAGCAGCCCTGGGCTACTAGATGACTGGCTCCCAAGCCTACCGCGTTACCGGGAAGACCTCCGCCTGGAAAATCCCAGGGAAGAAGGCAGACTTCTGCTGTTTGTTCTGGTCTGGAGGGAGACCACAACAAACCATTGGGTCAGAAATGTGGTCTCTCAGGGTTACGCACTAACCTTTTGGCAAAGCAGAAGTTCCCAAAGGAACCAGGCAAAGCAGAAGTTCTCAGAGTGCATTCATTGTCTTCTGGTCTCCGAGATTATTGCCCCAGTGCTGCTGTCTCAACAGGGCTGCAAATTCTACACCAAATTGTTTCTGCTACAGAAGCTGGATGGCTCATTTAGACCTATTCTCAACCATAAGGCGCTGAATAGATACTTAAATTCCAAGGTTCCACATGGAGTCCTTCTCAGTTCATTGTTCTAGTGCTGGACTGGGTGTCCTTGGACATTCAGGATGCGTATCTACACATCCCTATCCATCCCAGTCATCGGTGTTATATCAGGTTTGCAGTGCAATACAACCATTACCAATTTCAGGCTTTACCATTTGGATTATCTATTGCCCCTCGGGTTTTCACCAAGATCATGGCAGTCATGAAAGCCCACCTGCATTGCAGGGGAATCGGGGTCCTCCCTTATTTAGACGACCTGCTACTTTTGGTGCGGTCACCAGACAATTTGTCAGAGCACATACAACTGACAGTGGAACTCCTGCATTCTCACGGAAGATCCGTTGGAACAAATCCACAGTAACGCTAGCTGAGGAGATTGTCCATCTAGGTGCTCGGCTGGATTCCAGTTGTCCGTTTTTCTCCCGGAAACCAAGATCAGGAACCTACTGTCCGAGGTGAGATCGTTTCTGCTGCTTTGCAGGGTATCCGTGTATGCTTGCATACATCTTTTAGAACCCTGGTCTCCACCTTCGATGCGGTGGAATATGCGCAATTTTGGTCCTGACCTATGCGACTAGAGATCTTGGCGCGTTGGAACAGGTCTTTCCTTCAGCTAAAAACTCAGAAGATAACGGTCTTCAGAGGCTCGCCATTATATATTGTGGTCTCATCTGGACAGAGGTCGCTCATTCTGGATCCCAGATTGGGTCCTTCTCCCTACCGATGCGAGTCTTCAAGGTTGGGGAACAGTCTCTTATCAATAAATATTTCAGAGCCGATGGTCCCCTCAGGAATCACAATTACAAATCAATGTCCTGGAAGTTAGGCGGCTGTCGCCTACATAAACCACCAGGGTGGCACGCAGAGCCATGGAAGAGGACAGCCGCATTCTTCACTGGGTACATTCCAGCTCTGTTGGGAGTGTTCATCCCAGAAGTTCAGAATTGGAAGGTGGATTTCCTAAGCCACCAGGATGTACGTCCCGCTGAATGGACTCTACACCCAGCAGGCTTTCAGTTGCTAATCAACCTCTGGGAACTTCCAGACATAGACTTGATGGCTTCTCGACTCAACCATCAACTCCTGAGATATTAGGAGATCCCGGAGACTTTCTGGTGGATGCTGTGACTGTGTCCTGGACCTTCTCTCTGCTGTACATCTGCTCTCCGATTTCAATGATTCCGCGAGTCTTATGCAAATTCAAGACTGAGGGTGGCACAATGATTCTCATAGCACCAGATTGGCCAAGAAGATGCTGGTATGTGGACCTTCAGAGCCTGGCAGTGGACACTCCATTTTGTCTTCCGCTTTGGGCAGAACTGTCTCGGACCGTGCATCTATCTAGAGCTGGGCCGCCTCGCTTTGATGGGGTTGAGACATCCATGTTAAAAGCAAAGGGCTTTTCCTCTAGAGTGATTGGCACTATGCTTCAAGCCTGCAAACCTTCCTTGCTTCGACTCTATCACTGGATTTGGAAGTCTTACTTCAGTTGGTGTTCGACTAAGGTTTTCAATCCAAGATCTTTCTGACTCACAGGGATACTCTCCTTTTTGCAGTCGGGGATGGATTTAGGACTTAATTTTCTTTGTTGAAGGTCCAGGTCTCTGCCTCTTCTGTGTTCTTTCAGAAGCAGATTGCACTATTACCTGATGTTAAGACCTTTTTTTCAACTGCCCTTTGTTCCCCTGGTGGCTCCGTGAGATCTAGTTCTGGTTTTGTGAGCGCTTCAGTTGCCTCCTTATTTTTTATTTATTTATTTTTTTAGCCCTTGTCTACAATGGAGTTATATTGGCTTACATGAAAAACGGTCTTCTTGTTAGCCATTGTGTCAGCTTGCGAGTTTTCGTCCTGAGCGTTTTATCGTGTTGTGCTTGCTTTCTTATCTTCCATGCTGACAGGGCAGTTCTTTGTACTTGTATGACTTATCTTCCTAAAGTTGTCTCGCGATTTCACATTATTCAAGAGATTGTATTTCCAGCCTTTAATTATCCAACTTCTCTAGATGTTGTGAGGGCTCTTCGTGTTTGTTGATAGAATCTACGGCGTTCAGATTCACTGTTTGTTTTGTACGATATTAATGAGAGGCTGGCCAGCCTCTAAACAAACTCTGGCTAGGTGGCTCTGCTTAACTATATTTCTCACACCTACTAATCAGCAAGTCTTCCAATCCCAGGGTAAATAACTGCTCATTCCACCCAGTCGGTCGGACCTTTTGTGGGCAGCTCAATGTTATGCTTTTGGCTGAACAGCTCTGCAAAGCGTCCACACGGTCTTCAACTAACACCTTTATGTTTCTACACCTTTGATTTGTTTGCCTCTTCGGATGCGGCATGTGGGTGGTCTGTTCTCAGTGCAGCTCAGGGGCAGTCCCACCATTATGGGGACAGCTTTTGGACATACCTGTGCCCCCCAGTGGATGAAGAAGACCAGATTTATGTTCTTACCTTTTTTAATTCCCTTTCTTCGAGTCCATTTTGGGCACAGGGTCCCCACCCTAATGCACCTGGCTTGGAAGGGGTTTGGTTCCACAGTTTCTGTTAAATGTATGTTATCATGTGTTGTCTGTGTATTGGTTTTCCTTTTCCTTGCTCCTGTCGTGGATGTGTTACTAAAATCTGGCCTGCTAGGGGCGAGGTAAGCAGGACAGGAAACCTGAGCATGCTGGGAGAAAAATTAACTATTTGATGCACAGACTCCGACTCCAGGCATTACCCAGTGTCCCTGTGCCCGCTATGGATTTGAAGAAAGGGATTTAACAGGTAAGATCATAAATACTGTTACAAATATTTTTTTCTTACATCCTAGTGGATACTGGGGTCTTGTACTTTAGTACCATGGGGTATAGATAGGGTCCACTGGAGCCTGGCACTTTAAAACCTTTAGTGTGTGTATGTGTGCAGGCTCCTCCCTTCTATGCCCCTCCCACCAAATTCAGTTTAGAAAAATGTGCCCAAGGAGCCGGGTGCATTCTCTGGAGCGCCAGAGATTTTCCTTTATTTTTTAATTTAGTTCTTTATTTTCAGGTAGTCCTGGTTGGCAGACAAACTACCTGCTTCGTGGGACTTAGAGAGAGAGGGGGGGGGGGGGGGGGGGCGAACCAACCTCCTGAGGGTTAATGGGTCGTAATCCCGGCTGACAGGACACTGAGCTCCTGATCAGTCATAGTCAGTATTTGTGTCCACGCCAGGAGCTAGCCGCCGCCCTCTAACAGATGCCAAAGATCACAGGTGCGGTGAGTGACTGTTCACACCGGGGTCCTCGCTGCGGTTTGGTGGTATGTCACGAGCTGCGGTGCCCGCCGCGGACTACACTGGCTCAGCAGTTTTTATGCCCCACAGGTGCTCGCTGTCAGTAGGCTTTGTGTGTACTGTATATCTTCAGCCAGTATAAACAACTTAGTGCAACCGTGCGCCATTACAAGGGGCAGGGCTTCCTGGAGAGCGGGACCAGAGGCGGGAAGGCGCCATTTCCTGCTACTGCGGAACATCAAGGCTGCATGCACGCTGCTTCTCCACCGACCCACGCTGCTACAGACTCTGTACTGGTACCAGGGGGTCATAGCATGGGGGAGCACACCAGCGGTAGCGCCGCTGCACATCAGGGCCGTAACTACGTGTGTGCCAAGTGGGCTTGGCACACAGCGCAGTTGCCCTGAGGGCGCAACGGCCAGCGGCATGTAATGAGTCAAATTGACTCATTACATGCCGCCTCTGCTGTGTGCGCCGCGCTGGAGGGAGGAGAGACCAGCGCCGGGCAGCGTTCAAGGAGGAGGAGGGAGGGTGAGCCGCAGCAGCGCTATTTGATTGGTAGTAAGCGCCGCTGCAGCATCCTCCTCTCCTTCTGTATTGGCTGCCCGACGCTGCTATGGATGCTGGGATGCAGTTCCTTCATCCCAGCATCCACAGCAGCGCCACGCAACCAATACGGAAGGAGAGGGGGATGCTGCAGCGGCGCTTACTACCAATCAAATAGCGCTGCTGCGGCTCCAATCCCCCTCCCTCCTCCTCCTTCTCACCTCACTGCCTGCACCGAGGGAGCTGCCAGCACGAGGAGACTGTCAGCGGGGAGAAGGTAAGTATATCCCTCCCTCTCTCTCTCTCTCTCTCTCAGGGGGACACCGTCTGCCGCAATGTGTAAAGAGGGGGCCTGGCTGCCGCAATGTGTAAAAAGGGGGCCTGGCTGCCGCAATGTGTAAAGAGGGGGCCTGGCTGCCGCAATGTGTAAAAAGGGGGCCTGGCTGCCGCAATGTGTAAAGAGGGGGCCTGGCTGCCGCAATGTGTAAAAAGGGGGCCTGGCTGCCGCAATGTGTAAAAAGGGGGCCTGGCTGCCGTAATGTGTAAAAAGGGGGCCTGGCTGCCGCAATATGTAAAAAGGGGGACTGGCTGCCGCAATGTGTAAAAAGGGGGACGCTGTCTGCTGTAATGTATAAAAGGGGCTCTACCTGGTGTAGTGGCGCTACTGTGCAGCGTAATTTGAATAATGTAGACTACTGTGCACCGTAGTATGAATTGCTATTATTTTGTGGCCACGCCCCTTCCCTGTGGGCTTTCTAGGGTCTATGTGCCGGTGTCCGCTCCACAGTATCACTCCAGGGGCTCTCTAGGGTCTATGTGCCGGTGTCCGCTCCTCAGTGTCACTCCAGGGGCTCTCTAGGGTCTGTGTGCCGGTGTCCGCTCCTCATTGTCACTCCAGGTGCTCTCTAGGGTCTGTGTGCCGGTGTCCGCTCCTCAGCGTCACTCCAGGGGCTCTCTAGGGTGTGTGTGCCGGTGTCCACTCCTCAGTGTCACTCCAGGGGCTCTCTAGGGTCTGTGTGCCGGTGTCCGCTCCTCAGCGTCACTCCAGGGGCTCTCTAGGGTCTGTGTGCCGGTGTCCGCTCCTCAGTGTCACTCCAGGGGCTCTCTAGGGTGTGTGTGCTGGTGTCCGCTCCTCAGTATCACTCCAGGGGCTCTCTAGGGTCTGTGTGCCGGTGTCCGCTCCTCAGTGTCACTCCAGGGGCTCTCTAGGGTCTGTGTGCCGGTGTCCGCTCCTCAGTGTCACTCCAGGGGCTCTCTAGGGTCTGTGTGCCGGTGTCCGCTCCTCAGTGTCACTCCAGGGGCTCTCTAGGGTCTGTGTGCCGGTGTCTGCTCCTCAGTGTCACTCCAGGGGCTCTCTAGGGTCTGTGTGCCGGTGTCCGCTCCTCAGTGTCACTCCAGGGGCTCTCTAGGGTCTGTGTGCCGGTGTCCGCTCCTCAGTGTCACTCCAGGGGCTCTCTAGGGTCTGTGTGCCGGTGTCTGCTCCTCAGTGTCACTCCAGGGGCTCTCTAGGGTCTGTGTGCCGGTGTCCGCTCCTCAGTGTCACTCCAGGGGCTCTCTAGGGTCTGTGTGCCGGTGTCCGCTCCTCAGGGGCTCTCTAGGGTCTGTGTGCTGGTGTCCACTCCTCAGTGTCATTCCAGGGGCTCTCTAGGGTCTGTGTGCCGGTGTCCGCTCCTCAGCGTCACTCCAGGGGCTCTCTAGGGTGTGTGTGCCGGTGTCCGCTCCTCAGTGTCACTCCAGGGGGGCTCTAGGGTCTGTGTGCCGGTGTCCGCTCCTCAGGGTCTCTTCAGGGGCTCTCTAGGGTCTGTGTGCTGGTGTCCGCTCCCCAGTGTCACTCCAAGGGCTCTCTAGGGTCTGTGTGCCGGTGTCTGCTCCTCAGTGTCACTCCAGGGGCTCTCTAGGGTCTGTGTGCCGGTGTCCGCTCCTCAGGGTCTCTTCAGGGGCTCTCTAGGGTGTGTGTGCCGGTGTCTGCTCCTCAGTGTCACTCCAGGGGCTCTCTAGGGTCTGTGTGCCGGTGTCCGCTCCTCAGTGTCACTCCAGGGGCTCTCTAGGGTCTGTGTGCCGGTGTCCGCTCCTCAGTGTCACTCCAGGGGCTCTCTAGGGTCTGTGTGCCGGTGTCCGCTCCTCAGGGGCTCTCTAGGGTGTGTGTGCCGGTGTCCGCTCCTCAGTGTCACTCCAGGGGCTCTCTAGGGTCTGTGTGCCGGTGTCCGCTCCTCAGTGTCACTCCAGGGGCTCTCTAGGGTCTGTGTGCCGGTGTCCGCTCCTCAGTGTCACTCCAGGGGCTCTCTAGGGTCTGTGTGCCGGTGTCCGCTCCTCAGTGTCACTCCAGGGGCTCTCTAGGGTCTGTGTGCCGGTGTCCGCTCCTCAGCGTCACTCCAGGGGCTCTCTAGGGTCTGTGTGCCGGTGTCCGCTCCTCAGTGTCACTCCAGGGGCTCTCTAGGGTGTGTGTGCTGGTGTCCGCTCCTCAGTATCACTCCAGGGGCTCTCTAGGGTCTGTGTGCCGGTGTCCGCTCCTCAGGGGCTCTCTAGGGTGTGTGTGCCGGTGTCCGCTCCTCAGTGTCACTCCAGGGGCTCTCTAGGGTCTGTGTGCCGGTGTCCGCTCCTCAGTGTCACTCCAGGGGCTCTCTAGGGTCTGTGTGCCGGTGTCCGCTCCTCAGTGTCACTCCAGGGGCTCTCTAGGGTCTGTGTGCCGGTGTCCGCTCCTCAGTGTCACTCCAGGGGCTCTCTAGGGTCTGTGTGCCGGTGTCCGCTCCTCAGCGTCACTCCAGGGGCTCTCTAGGGTCTGTGTGCCGGTGTCCGCTCCTCAGTGTCACTCCAGGGGCTCTCTAGGGTGTGTGTGCTGGTGTCCGCTCCTCAGTATCACTCCAGGGGCTCTCTAGGGTCTGTGTGCCGGTGTCCGCTCCTCAGTGTCACTCCAGGGGCTCTCTAGGGTCTGTGTGCCGGTGTCCGCTCCTCAGTGTCACTCCAGGGGCTCTCTAGGGTGTGTGTGCTGGTGTCCGCTCCTCAGTATCACTCCAGGGGCTCTCTAGGGTCTGTGTGCCGGTGTCCGCTCCTCAGTGTCACTCCAGGGGCTCTCTAGGGTCTGTGTGCCGGTGTCCGCTCCTCAGTGTCACTCCAGGGGCTCTCTAGGGTCTGTGTGCCGGTGTCCGCTCCTCAGCGTCACTCCAGGGGCTCTCTAGGGTCTGTGTGCCGGTGTCCGCTCCTCAGTGTCACTCCAGGGGCTCTCTAGGGTCTGTGTGCCGGTGTCCGCTCCTCAGTGTCACTCCAGGGGCTCTCTAGGGTCTGTGTGCCGGTGTCCGCTCCTCAGCGTCACTCCAGGGGCTCTCTAGGGTCTGTGTGCCGGTGTCCGCTCCTCAGTGTCACTCCAGGGGCTCTCTAGGGTGTGTGTGCTGGTGTCCGCTCCTCAGTATCACTCCAGGGGCTCTCTAGGGTCTGTGTGCCGGTGTCCGCTCCTCAGTGTCACTCCAGGGGCTCTCTAGGGTCTGTGTGCCGGTGTCCGCTCCTCAGTGTCACTCCAGGGGCTCTCTAGGGTGTGTGTGCTGGTGTCCGCTCCTCAGTATCACTCCAGGGGCTCTCTAGGGTCTGTGTGCCGGTGTCCGCTCCTCAGTGTCACTCCAGGGGCTCTCTAGGGTCTGTGTGGAGGTGTTTGGTCAGTGAGCTGTGCTGTTTTACATTTGTAAAGGATGTCTGTGGACCAGGGACATGCAGTCAGGGGAGGCAGTGCCTCCCCTGTGATTAATTATTAAAATAATATAAAGAAGATACTTATGACACATATTCTGTGTCATAAGTATGTTCTTTATTTAATTCTAACAATTTCCTGTGCTTAAATGTGTTTGGGAGGCACTGATAGCAGTGCCTCCCAAACACAATGCAGACGGGACAGAGCAGGGGGCGGGGCCAAGCACTGGGCTTTAAAAGCCCATTCAAAAAACTCCTAAAAGCGGCACTGACAAAAGTGCCTCGCTGACAGGAACACCACCCCCATGTCAGCGAGGCACTTGTGATTGGACAGCGGATCCAGTGCTGGATTCGCTTGTCCAATCACCCAGACGCGGCGGGTCCCGGCGGTGAGTGTCGTAGGAGGTAGCCGGGATGGCCCTGCAGTGTGTCCGGCTCTCCGCCCCTCCTCCTCCCGCTGACAGCAGCCTTGGTGTGTGGCTCTCCCCCCGTCCTCCTCCCGCAGCGCAGTGTGCGGCTCTCCCCTGTCCTCCTCCCGCAGCGCAGCGTGTGCGGCTCTCCCCCGTCCTCCTCCCGCTGCGCAGTGTGCGGCTCTCCCCCCGTCCTCCTCCCGCAGCGCAGTGTGCGGCTCTCCCCTGTCCTCCTCCCGCAGCGCAGCGTGTGCGGCTCTCCCCCGTCCTCCTCCCGCTGCGCAGTGTGCGGCTCTCCCCCCGTCCTCCTCCCGCAGCGCAGTGTGCGGCTCTCCCCTGTCCTCCTCCCGCAGCGCAGCGTGTGCGGCTCTCCCCCCGTACTCCTCCCGCTGCGCAGTGTGCGGCTCTCCCCTGTCCTCCTCCCGCTGCGCAGTGTGCGGCTCTCCCCTGTCCTCCTCCCGCAGCGCGGTGTGCGGCTCTCCCCTGTCCTCCTCCCGCAGCGCAGCGTGCGGCTCTCCCCCCATCCTCCTCCCGCTGCGCAGTGTGCGGCTCTCCCCCCATCCTCCTCCCGCTGACAGCACCTGCGGTGTGCGGCTCTCCCATCCCACTGACAGGAGCAGCGGTTTGCGGCTGTCCCCCGACCATCTCCCGCTCACAGCCAGCAGCAGGTTAGTCAGAGAGTCTCTCTCTCTCTCTCCTTTCCCCCCAACCTGTGGATTGCTCTCTCTCTCACTCTCTCTCTCCTCCCCCCCCCACCTGTGGATCTCTCTCTCTCTTCCACCTCCCCCACCTGTGGATTGCTCTCTCTCTCGCTCTCTCTTTCCTCCCCCCCCACCCGTGGATTGCTCTCTCTCTCTCTCGCTCTTCCCCCCCGCCCCCCCCCACCTGTGGATTGAAGTTCAATGTTCATGTTTACAGGTACCGGCTCTATTGGATTCTACTGGACAAGTGGACGTGACCGGCGTGGGATGTAGGTAAGTATGTGTGAGTGTGTCAGTGTGATCTAATAAATTTTTACTGTCACGGTGTGTGAGTTGTGTTTTTATTTGGGTATTTTTGTTGTTGTAGAACTACAGGTACCAGCGGGCCCATTATTTCCCTGCATGCTGGTACTTGAGGTTCTCCAAGTACCAGCAAGCGGGGGAGGCTTGCTGGGCCTTGTAGTTCCACAACAACAAACAATATTCTTTTTTTAACACTCTTATGGCTATCAGCCCGGCACCCACCGCTCAGGGGTGCTGGGGACAGCCTCGGGCTTCACCCCTGGCCCTTGGGTGCCTGGAGGGGGGGACCCCTTCATCTAAGGGGTCCCTACTCCTCCAGGGAACCCCGGCCAGGGGTGACTAGTTGGGGGGGGGGTAATGCCACGGCCACAGGGACCTACATAAATGTGTCCCCCGGCTGTGGCATTATGTCCCTGGCTAGTGGAGCCCGATGCTGGTTTTAAAAATACGGGGGACCCCTACGTCTTTTGTCCCTCGTATTTTTGGAACCAGGACCGGACTAAGAGCCCGATGCTGGTTGCCTAAATACGGGGAACCCCTCTTCAATTTTTCCCCCAGTATTTAAACAACCAGGACTGGCTCAAAGAGCCCGAGGCTGGTTATACTTAGGAGGGGGGACCTCACGCAATTTTTTTTTTTTTAACCCATTCAGACCCTTCGCCATTAACTTAATAGAAGCCCTGGACAACAGAATTGCATTCATGTCCTCCTCCCACTCCCTTCCCAGTCCCAAACACTAATTTTTTTTCTATAAAAATGTACAATATATCACAAGTATGATGAGCAGGCAGGCAGCGGGCATTGGCGGCATCGGAGTGAGATGCAAATTAGTGGCGGATGGCTGGGTCAGTTGATTGTGGGCGAGTTTGTAAGCCGGCTCGGGCAGTAGCGGGCATTGGCTCCGCGGCAGTAGGGGTCATTGGCAGGATTCGGCGGGCATTATGGCTGTAGTGCCTCACCAGCCACTGACCTCACTGCACGCCACTGCTGTGGACATGGTAATGTGTACTGCCTTTAACTGAACCCCGTCTTCTGCGGGGTCCTTCATGTGTGAATAGTGCTCCTTATCTCCACAGGGACACAGTTCAGAAGCACCAGAATTAGCTGTAGCTAAAAAAAAAAAAAAAGACCGGTTTTGAAGCATTCTATTGATTGTGTGGCCAAGGCAGCAGATACCAAGAAGTCTTCTCAGCCCCCTCTAGTGGTTTCACATAAACGCTCACTGCCACTGGTGCTCCAGTCTGATTCTGATCAGCCTGATGTTAGATAATGATGTGGATGAGGACAGCTGTCTGTCTCCAGGGGTGGAGGCCCTCATATTTGCTGTGAGCGAGGTTTTTCACATACCGGATGTAGAATTGTATTTTAACGTTAGACCAAAGACCTCAGCCACTGTTCCTCTGTCTAAAGAGTTAAATTCCCTGGCCAGGGAAGCATGATTAAACTCTGATAAGAAATTTAAAATTCCTCAGAGTTTTTTTTATCTACCTTTCCTTTCCCTGAGGAGGACAGGAAGGTTTGGGAAAAACCCCCATCAGTCGATACATCTGTGTCCAGACTGTCAAAGAAATTGGTACTGCCAGTGCCAGGGGCTATATCCCTAAAGGAGCCAGCTGGCAGTAAGATTGAGCTCACGCTCAAGGCAGTCTATATGGCGTCAGGCACTGCTCAACGCCCCACAATTGTTTGTGGGTGGATTTCCAGGGTGATAGTAAAATGGTCTGATAACATTATTGACGGTTTGGACAATTTGCCCCGGGATGAGGTAGTTACTCTACTGCAACATATACAGAATGCTGCAAATTTTATGAGTGAGGTTATTAGAGAGTTGTGTAACATTAATGGCCGCACTACTGCTATGGCTGTTTCAGTGCGTAGAGCTCTGTGGTTACGTCAGTGGTCAGCAGACGCGGATTCCAAAAAGGGTGTAGAAAATATTCCCTTTACAGCTGATGCCTTATTTAGGTACGAATTAAAAAAAAATGGATCTCACAAGCAACGTCGGGTAAGTCTACATATCTGCCATCGGCTGTGCCTGCTAGACGTTCTTACACAGGACCCTCCTTGCAGTCCTTTCATGTGGCAAGGTTCAGAGGCAGACCCCTCGTCTCCAGCACTTCGAGATGATATCGTGGTAAGTCCCGTAAACCTACACCTGCTGTCTCCCTGGACCAGAACACTGGATGTCCTGATGCAAAGCCTTCCACGTGACCGTTGGCCCCAGCAGCAAGTCAACTTTCAGGTAGGTGCTCGCCTTCAACACTTCGCCAACGTGTGGGCAGAGTCCTGCCGGGATCCTTGGTAAATGAGGTCCCTCGCCCAAGGATTCCGGCTGGAATTTCAAATGCTCCTTCCTCACAGATTTTTCAAGTCAGGCTTACCAGCTTTACACGCAGCAAAAGTTACCTTGCAAGTGGCTATTCAAATACTTTTGCAGACAGGGGTGGTGGTTCCAGTACCTCCTCCACTACGCAACAGGGGTTTTTCCAGTCTTTTTGTCATTCCCGAACCAGACGGTTCGGTGCACCCCATCTTGAACCTGAAGTCTCTGAACCCGTATCTGCGGGTGTTCAAGTTCAAGATGGAATCCCTGCGGGCGGTGGTGTCTGCTCTGGAGGAGGGGGAATTCTTTGGGTCTCTGGATGTCAAGGATGCTTACCTACACATTCCCATGTGGCCCCCTCATCAGGCTTACCTCAGGTTCGCAATATTGGATGACCATTTCCAGTTTCAGGCCTTACCCTTCTGATTATCCACAGCTCCGAGGGTCTTCACCAAGGTCATGGCGGAAATTATGCTGCAACTGCCCATGATGGGAGTGAACATAGTACCCTACTTGGATGACCTCCTGATAAAGGCTGTGTCCAGGGAACGTCTGCTGCACAGCATTGATCTGACGATTTGCCTGCTTACGGATCATGGGTGGATCTTGAATTTTAGGAAAACTCACCTGGATCCGACCCAACGTCTTCAGTTCCCGGGAATGATGCTGGATACAGTGTCTCAAAAGGTGTTTCTCCCGATGGACAAGGCCTTGATTATCCAGGCTATGGGTTGCTTGGTGCTCAGTCCTCGCAGGGTATCCATCCATCTTTGCATCAGATTACTGGGCAAGATGGTGGCTGCTTACGAGGCAATCCAATACGACAGATTTCATACCCAGCCATTTCAGCTGGATCTGCTGGACAAATGGTCGGGGTCTCACCTTCACATGTATCAGGAAGTTACATTATCTCCGAAAGCCTGGAATTCTCTATTATGGTGGCTACAAGTTCTTCACCTGGTAGAGGGCAGGAGTTTCAACATCCACTCATGGATACTTCTGACAACGGATGCCAGCCTCCGGGGTTGGGGGCTGTGACCCAAGGGTCCAGTTCCAGGGGACATGGTCGAGACAGGAATCTGCTCTGCCGATAAACATCCTAGATCTCAGGGCAATTTACAATGCCCTTCTGCAGGCTTCTCATCTACTGATGGATCAGGCGATCCAGGTTCAGTCGGACAATGCCACGGCGGTGGCGTACAGAAACAGACATGGGGGAACAAGAAGCAGCGCGGCAATGCGAGAGGTGTCAAAAATCCTCCTCAGAGCGGAGGCCAACGCAAGAGCCATCTCAGCCATATTCATTCCAGGAGTGGACAACTGGGAAGCAGACTTCCTCAGCAGGCACGACCTCCATCCGGGGGAATGGGGCCTACATCCCCAGGTATTTCAACAGTTAATTCACTGGTGGGGCTGTCCGCAGATAGATCTAATGGCTTCTCTTCTCAACAAGAAGCTATGCCGTTACTGTTCCAGAACAAGGGATCCGCAGGGCGTGGCAGTGGATGCGCTGACGACTCCGTGGATGTACCAGTTTGTTTAGAATCAGAATCAGCTTTATTGGCCAGGTGTACTCACGTACACTAGGAGTTCTTTGTGGTACAATGCATCGCCAAGCAGCAACATGGAGGAAAAACGTAGCATACATTACAAACATTACACATATGAGTTCATACTGCACATATGCAACTGTACAGTAGATATATTATACATTTAAGACTAAAAACTAAGGCTGCTTGGCAGAGCAGCACCGAGGCAGCCATCCGAGGCGCCAACTAGAACTCACACAATGCACATAATACAGAAGATTTAAGTATTACATCAAAAGATAAACCACACAGACAAAGACACAGAAAGAATAATGCATGATTGGTGTAGGCATTTTGGGTAATAACCTCCAGGGGTTGTGTATTCCACCCTCACAAGGCACCATGTGCAGCAGCCATCTTAGGCGCACTGCGTAGGATTACCCAGGGTGGAATAGTCCACCCCTAGAAGAGAACACAAAATGGGGAGATTGCAGAGTAGGGTTCCAATAAAAACATCAGGTCCACGCATTTTTCATCCCATCCACTAGCGCACCAGATAAGGCAGCCATGTTGGGCGCACTACAAAGGTTACACAGTGGGAGATGAGCCATACAGGGGCCAAATGCATGTATGGGAGAACTGACACGTGTGTAGTAGAATGCTATACCCTGCATGGAAAGATCCAAATGAAGCACACCCCGCCCACAGGGGAACCATCCGAGGCAGCCATGTGGGCGCACTGCATAGGTTACTGCTGGCAGGGTGTGCAACCAATGGAGGTACACATTACGGGAATAGCACACAGTGGGGTGGAAGTACCGTGTAAGAAGAAAGAGAAGAGAAAGACACATTTGCAGGAAAACTGTACTAACATTATTTTGTGAAAAAGATAAATGTCCTGGTCTCATGAGAACAGTGCGGGTGGGTGTGAGAATGTGGGGTGCACACTAATGTCCAATGGAACTGACCCAGCAAAGTCTGGTCCTGATGCGCACGTCCCTCAGTTCCCTGCTCAGCTTGAGGGGTAGTCCCGGGGGCAGTCATGATGTTCTTGGACAGAGAAGTAGTAGTCATTGGTCCTGGTGTTCTCATGGCAGAGGTGATGAGATGCCACATAATGTTCTAGATTTCTTTCTTGATGCTGTTCAATGTTTGTTTAGCTGTTCATTTTCAAGATGCTTAGAGAAGGAACGCTTTGAGTATTGGAACGCACAGCTGACATGCACAGCTGTGCATGGTTGAAGTTACAGATATACTATGGAAAATTGACCCAACTACAGCTGAGGCAAATGTCCCACTAATCAAGGTGTTACATTACACAGTGTTTGACTAAACAAACACCAGCCCAGTCAGCCTTAATTAAATATGCGGCACTGGCCAAGCTTTGAAACACAGGTATTTTAAATTACAAACAAAAGCATAAATCACAAAACTGTCTAACAAATGATTTGAACATACATTTGGAATAGAGATGATTTGCATAGGTGCAGATAGCAATAGGCAGATTACATGGTGAGATTTGAACATACATTTGGAATAGAGATGATTTGCATAGGTGCAGATAGCAATAGGCAGATTACATGGTGAGATTTGAACATACATTTGGAATAGAGATGATTTGCATAGGTGCAGATAGCAATAGGCAGATTACATGGTGAGATTTGAACATACCTGAGGATGAGAAGAAAAAGGAAGATGGTTAAGTTCAGTCCAATGCAGGATCTGTTTTTTTAACTGTTCATTTTCAAAACGCTTAGAGAAAGGAACACTTTGAGTATTGGAACGCACAGCTGTGCATGGTTGAAGTTACAGATATACCTGTTCCCTCTTCTACCGCTAATCCCAAGGGTTCTCAAAAGACTAAGAAGGGAAAGCATTCAGGCAATTCTAATTGCCCCGGATTGGCCTCGACGGGTGTGGTACTCGGACCTCCTAACCATGGCTCTGGAGGATCCCTGGCCTCTGTCACTACAAAATGATCTTCTTCAGCAAGGTCCGTTCCATTTATCCAGACTTCCAGCGGCTGTATTTGACGTCTTGGAAGTTAAGAGGGAGATTCTAGCAAGAAAAGGTCTTCCATCCTGGGTCATTTCCACCATGGTCCAGGCCAGGAAGATGGTTACGTCAAAACATTATCATCGTATCTGGAAAATGTATGTTTCCTGGTGTGAGGGTAGAAAGGTTTCTCCCATGGAATTTAGAATGGGTCGTTTTCTAATTTTCCTGCCTACGGTTAGGCTCCATCAAAGTCCAGATTTCTGCACACTATTTTCTTCCAGAAACAGCTTGCCATGTTGCCTGAAGTACAGACTTTCCTAAAGGGAGTCCTTCATCTGCAACCACCCTTTGTACCTCCCACAGCTCTGTGGGACCTCAATGAGGTTCTGTCCTTTCTCCAATCTAACTGGTTTGAACCCTTACATAGGGTGGAGTTAAAATTTCTCACCTGGAAGATGGTGATATTAGTATTGACGTCTGCCAGACGTGTTTCTGAATTGGGGGCCTTATCCTGTAAGAGCCCTTATTTGATATTTCATGCAGACAGGGCAGAACTTAAGTTCTATGTTACACACACATTTCTCATACACAGAACACTGCTCATTAGCACTTCATTATTGCAGCAGCGATCGCAGTCTGAATGACTTTGTGGAGTGCACAACGGAGGCGTGTCAGGACCATTGAGGGGGCAGGCTGCGGCTGTGTGACATCACACGCAGCCGCTGCGACCCAGAACGCGCTGGCAGGGAGCTACTCGTCAGGTACAAAAGTATCGCTGCTGTGCAATGCGTTTGTACCTACCAGCAGGGGGGGGGGGGGTAGGACCTGACATGCGTGGCGTGCTCGCCCTGTGCTGGGCGTCCCCCCGCATGTCAGAGTAAATGATCGGAGATCAGATCTGGATTAGGGCCCTTAGTCCAAATCGCTGAATCTGCAGATATCACTGCCAGCTGTGAGCTATAAACGGAAATGCCAAGGCCTATTTATACTAATAATCGGGGAGATACTAATAACAGTACAGCAATAATGTATGTATTCTATAAGCTTGTATATAGATAAACCTGACACACTGAATTATTTATAAATCCAGTCCAATAATGTAACGCCTCTGGCTTTGGGCAAAAAAAATAGGATTAAATACTGGGAATCCATTTAGTACCATGGGGTATAGATGGGTCCACTAGCAACCATGGGCACTATAGAAGTTTGAATGTGTGTGCTGGCTCCTCCCTCTATGCCCCTCCTACCAGAATCAGGGCTGGATGTACTAAAGGGAAAATGCGATAAACCCCCGTTACCTGTGAGGTGGTGTGCAGGGGGGGCGGGATCTCCGTCACCTCCCCGGGATCACAGGAGACTGGATGCATACTAGTGGAGCTCTACTGAGTTCTGCTGGAAAAATACTCTCTCAGGTTTTTTATTTTACAGGGAAGCTGCTGGCAACAGCTTATTACCGGAGTCCTGCAGAGAGGGGATCCTCCGGTCATCGTTGGCGGCATACAGGTACACGCGCCATGTCTCTCAGCACAAGGGTGCAGAGCGCGGGGGGGCGCGCTCTGAGGGCATGTTTTAAAACCTTACTCTCACTGGTAAAAAGGGCACATACATGTAGAGCCGCTGATGTACCATCCCCAGCCAGTATAAATATTACATTGCTGAGGCTGAAGGCTTCTCCTCAGACTTGCCAGAACACTCACTGGGCGCCATTTTCTCCTGACAGACTCCAGCGTGAAGCTCCTGAATGCTGTTTCTCCTCATGACAACGCTGATACAAGTACAGGGTGTTATAGAAGGGGCAGAGAGTGTTCATTATAATTAGGTCTGTGTGCCTATTATTGGTATATGCGCTGTAAGTGGGTAATATTTCACAATAAGGCGCAGTGTGTGGACTGGCAAATCCCTCTGTGTCTCTCTGACAGATTTTAGTGTGGGTCTTTCCCCAATAGCTCCCCTGTGTGTGTGTGTGTGTGTGTGTGTATACAAGTGTGTAATGATAAATCTAAATATTTATCGTATATAAAACACCTTAAGAGGTCTAAGAACACTGTACGCTATCTACGTAAGAAGTACCGTAAGGGTACGCAAGTTGTGTAGCGATCGCTCAACCGTAGTCGAGACGCTCAAGCGTCACGTTCGCTTACGGCCCAGTGATCACAGGCAGGCACGCTATTGGCTGCCGACTACCGTAATGATTCGCTATAGCGTAGCGTACGCTCGGGACCACGAGGAGATCACCAGCGGTGCAGACGCTTACAACGTTAAACCTTTATATCTATACCTTTAACGCTGAGATACACAGTATACCTTAGTGTGGAGACAGAGTGTAAGTGCAACCTGGTGTAACCTGATTAACTACAAAGCTGCTTGAGCGTCACCGACGCTCAGAGAATACTTAACCCTTATAAAGAATACACAGATACCTGGGCTTAGGGTCCAAAACCTATTATATGTTTTATAACTATTATACTTGCAAAAGGAATCACAGTACAAATGATACACTACAATATAACATAAACCAACTAACCAGATAAACTACACAGGAAATACAATACAATACAGTTAAAGGAAAATACGAGAGAGATAGAGAGAGAGAGAGAGAGATGGCTCACAGTAAGACAATATGATTACGGAGAAAACTTACGCACAAGGGGAACGATCGCATGCGCCTCGATATCCAGCTCCCGATTATCAGCAATGAGAACCGTTGAAGAGAGTGAAGTTGGATATGGTCGGCCTGCCTATTTATGCCCCACACACAATACAATTCAATGGTCCCTACAATCTCATTGTTCATTGGACGCAGGAATTCGGCTTCGCATTATAACAAAAGGTCATAGGTTGATTCATACAGGTGGGCTGTGACTATTTCCAACTGCTCAGGTGGGAGGGAAACTGGGTTTCCCGCCGCATGGGTAATAAAGTGCAAATAAAGTAAATGTTCATAAACTTCTTATGTCCATAACTATTCGCACGAGCGATTGATCTGCTTCAAACCAACACCGGAATATTTCTAATTAAATATTCTTCCGATGGATACTAAACACCACTGTATTACTCCTGTCTGACCCTTCGTATCAAACAAAGAGGGATTCCTCTGTTCATAAACATTCTATATTAACCAAACTTTCAGAATCTATCAAAGGGACCATGATCTACAAAATACATTATTAGTGAAAATATGTAATGATTGAGTCGCACGCTACGCTCGCATAAACTCTACCGTAAATACGCATACCATGCGCCTGCGGGTGCCCGCGACTGTGAGTATGCGCACGTACGGGAGAGCGTACGCATGCGCAGCACGGACCTGTGTGAGGTGCAAATATGGTAGTGTGCATAGAGATATTTTTCTGACTTTGACAGTCCACCCTTTGGCAGTCAATAATAACTGCCACCTTCTAAAACATTTCAAAAGGAGAAAAATATATGTCAGGGGTTAATTCATTTCCATGGTTGGGTAAGGGAGGAGAGAGGAGTAGGTGGGAAGAGGGTATGACCTAGTGAGATAGCAGAAGCATGTGTGTATGAGTCCATGTTTGGGGGGTCATGTATCATCGTGCCGTATGTGTTGTAAATCAAGCTTCGAGGTATTGCGAAGTATACATTTGAATTCCTTCTTATCCCGTGGTACGGGTCTGTGGATGGGCTGTCAAACTTTACCGAGCTCTTTTCGGATTTTGAACAAAAATGGGGAGCACATTTTAGTTGATGATACATGAATGGGGGAATATGTGATTGCTGATATCTGTGCCTGTATTCCCTATACTATGTGTGTCATTACCTGAGGGTTGTAGAAATGAAGAAAAGACATAATTACGGTAAATGCGGTGGTATTCTATGTCAGGTTAATGTACATCTGTCGGTTGAAGTTTTGTTCGGTATCAGTTGAAAGTCGTCTTCTTTGCGCTGTGTTGCCCATTAGGTGTGAGCAAAAAGCTTTGTCAATGCCATTAGATTTACAAAAAATGTTGGGCTAGCGTAAGTTTAAGAATTCTAGGGAAACTGGGGATCCATGGCAAAGTTCATCAAGTGTCCATATCTCAAGTGGTCAAAACTTCTTCTTTGGTCTATCCGTTGTCTGTATAGCGTCTCGTCGACTTCCTCGTCCAAGGGGGTCTTTTTATCTTGGAGAAAAGCAGAAAAACAGGTGAAAGAAACGGACCGTAGAAATCGCATTTTCATCACATCATTGTTTCTATCATTGGGTCATAAATCAAATCCAGGTTAATTACAGTTTCCTCACTCCTCAAACTCATTACCTTAGTACGACGATTGCACCTCATTAAAGCCTGACCGCATCTAAATATCAAACCGATTGTTATGATAACACCTAAGATACATAGGAGAAACTTCCCAACATCCATTATGACTCCTTGAGCCCAGTCTCCCAAACCGGAGAACCAATTTCGCGGGTTCAACCATGACACCCAACCAGTCAGCTCATTACCTACAGCAGCAAGAGTGAGATTGTGTTTTCGGCGAAATTCCCACTTCAATTGGAGAATATCGTCCATCTTTTGGTCTATGACCTCGACCGGATCCTCGGTGCTATTCGTGATATACGTGCAACACTTCACGCTGTACTGTGTTGCCAATGTAACACAATATCCGCCTGTCACTGCTGTGAGGTAATTAAGAACCATTCTATGCTGCACCAGTTCTGTTTTATAAGCTTGAAGTTCCCTTCCAGTATATCTAAACGTGTCATCATACATTTCAGTGATATTATCTAACAAATTTGCGAGCGCTGATATGTATTTATAATTTAGCACTCCTCTAGCGGTGCGGGTGAAATCTAACGCGATTAAGAATTGAATCCCGGTGGATTCACTTATCAGATCAGAGGCCGGATGCTCTGTCTTCTCTATCAGGTGCCTTTTAACAACGTGCTCGTAATGGGTGCGAGTATAAGGAGCTTGGGCACCACGATGTATGTCTTTCATTTTATCATGTGTTACAGTCATTACTTCAGGCAATACTTTTCCAATATAACACAATCCTTCAGAGTTTGGGGCAAGCCACTTGTACGCCTTTCTCCCGCATATGAAATATGCATCATCGGGGAGAACATATGGGACGGAGAAGGACATAACCATATTACACACCTTCCAGGTGAAATCTCCTAACCCTAATTCTTCCATCTGCTTAATACACGTATCAGGTTGTACGATATGTGCACAGTATCCTGGTGATACTTCTCCAACTCTCGTAATCCTATTTCCTAAGGTGTACCTATACCGGAAAGATTTTCCTCTACTGGCTATGTGGCGTACAAGCTCTGTATCTGTAGGCATTCTATCTGCTCTATGCGAAAAGGTCATGGTGTGGTTACTCCATGACACTTCACAATTTCCCGGCTTTCTGGGATTGGAGATGTTGAAACATAATAAGGACCTATCCACATGGTATTGGTGGAGCTTCAAACTAGGAGGGCTGGAGATATTAAACCTCCTGTCCACCGGTCTCCCACCATTTAACTCAAGTACCTCCCCTACCGTTAAAGGAAATGGTACTAGCCCTGATTTGCTATGACCTTGAGGTACTTGAGAGCATACCCAACAATCTGTTTTGTTTAACACATTACCCACTAAGGAGTGATAGTCACACAATGGATGCCGGTCCATATGGATATTAAAACTGGATTGGCATTTCTTAATGCACCCATCTTCAATGACATTGTTACAGAGCCTACAGATACAGTTTTCCTCAGCTAACAATCCGTCACAATTTCTTCTATGGTCAATGCTATCGGATCGTTTTCTGATACTCGCCTTTGCTTGTTGGTTAGGTTGATCCTGGAAAACTACGCCTCCATCTTTATCATCAGAACCCATTCCAGAACCTCTATCGACCTCCATGGTACTCTCGCCGGAACAGACTGCTCTGGTCAACATCATGGTCAACAGGAAAATCCGGATCACAGTCTCTTGGGGCAAGTCCATCTTATAGGAGGAAACGGAGAAGAATGAGAAGGAGGAAAAAGAAATTTGAGGGAGAGGGGATGGGAAGTGGAGGAAAACAATAAAAGGGAGTGGGGAGTCGACAACAGCTCTCGGTCTTCAAGGCTCAGGTGCCGCCTCAGTCCTCCTGGAACAGACACTCCAGTGATACAACCTCTACCGTCTGTTCCTTATCACGGGACTTCTCTGGATCAGCAACCTTTTTGCAGTGGGATGAATGGACCCAAGTCTCTCTCTCAGCTACCTTCAGTGCTGTAGTGCTAGTCAATAAGACCTGGTATGGTCCTTCCCATCTGTCAATAAGGCAACCTGAGCGTAGAAAATTCCGTATCATTACATAATCCCCAGGTTCAATGTCATGACAATTACTATCAGGTAGATCAGGAATCACCAACTTCAGACTATCATTTTGATTCCTTAACTGTTTACTCATGTTAATCAAGTACTTTACAGTTACTTCATTGTTACATTTCAAATCATCCTGAGGGTTAATCATAACATGCGGTTGCCGACCAAACAAGATTTCAAAGGGAGACAGATTAAGAGGGGACCTGGGAGTGGTTCTGATACTATACAATACAATGGGTAAAGCTTCTGGCCATGTCAATCCTGTCTCTGCCATCACTTTACTCAATTTATTTTTAATAGTGCTGTTCACTCTTTCGACCTTCGCACTCGCCTGTGGACGGTACGGAGTGTGCAGCTTGCTATCAATTCCCATCAACTTACACATTCCTTGAAAGACATCACCTGTAAAATGGGTACCCCTATCACTTTCGATTATTCTAGGGATACCATATCTACATACAAATTCCTGCACAATTTTCTTAGCAGTAAACATAGCGGTATTTGTAGCCGCAGGAAATGCTTCGACCCAATTTGAGAAAACATCTATACAAACAAGTACATATTTCAAATTCCGACAAGGGGGTAATTGTATAAAGTCAATTTGTATTACCTGGAAAGGGCCGCCGGCAGGTGGGATATGGGATGGTTCTGTAGGTATTGCCTTTCCAATATTCTTTCTCAAACAGGTAAGGCATGACATTGCTCTTTTACTCGCATGAGAGGAGAATCCTGGGGCGCACCAATAGGCTCTTACCAATTTGCACATCCCTTCCTTGCCTAGATGAGTCAGCCCGTGAGCTGCTTCAGCCAGACATGGAAGATATGCTCTGGGGGCCACTGGTTTACCATGTCCATCCGTCCAGAGTCCTGAGGACTCCTGGCCACATCCCTTTGCCTTCCAGACTGCCTTTTCCTGTGTGGAACACAAATTTTGCATTTCACACAACTTCTGTGTGTTAATGGTATTAAATACCATCAATTGTGTGGTGTCTGTCTGTATGGGGGTAGCAGCTGCTAACTTAGCAGCTTCGTCTGCTCGGCTGTTACCAAGTGATACCGGGTCTTGGCTATATGTGTGTGCTTTACATTTGATAACAGCCACTCTGTCGGGTTCCTGTATCGCTGTTAGAAGCCTTTTTATGTGAGCTGCATGCGCTACCGGTGTACCAGCTGCCGTCATGAAATTTCTGAGGCGCCATAGGGCTCCGAAATCATGGACTACCCCGAATGCGTATCTAGAATCGGTGTAGATATTGGCTGACTTACCCTTAGCCAATTCACATGCTCTGGTTAGGGCGACCAGTTCAGCAACCTGGGCTGAGTGAGGTGGGCCTAGCGGTTCCGCTTCTATGGTGTCTTGGTCATCTACGACTGCGTATCCAGTACACAAGTCTCCCGAGTCTGACTGTCTATGGCAACTACCGTCCGTGTAGAACGTGAGTTCTGCATCTTCCAGTGGGTTGTCACTGATGTCAGGCCTTGCGGTAAAATTTTGGGTCAAATATTCCATACAATCATGTGTATCTTCCTTTGTATTAAATCCTCCTTCCCCATCACTCTCACCTTCCACCCTTTGTGCCTGACCAGGCACACCTGGGAGATACGTTGCAGGATTTAATGCACTGCATCTCCTTATGGTGATGTTTACGGGGGCCATTAGTGCCAATTCCCATCTTGTAAACCTCGCTGATGAGACGTGTCTGGTTTGGGCAGAATTCAATAAGGCTGATACTGCATGTGGCGTATGGATTGTGAGGTTGTGGCCTAGCACGACATCTTCGCTTTTTGTCACTAGCAATGCTATTGCAGCAACGCTTCGCAAGCATGTGGGGAGGGATCGCGCTACCGTGTCTAGCTGAGCGCTGTAGTATGCAACTGGCCTGCTGGCATCACCGTGTTTTTGGGTTAGTACACCTGCCGCGCAACCAGCACTTTCTGTTCCGTATAGTTCAAAGGGTTTCCCATAGTCTGGCATACCTAGTGCTGGTGCCTGCGTTAGGCACTGTTTGAGTCTCTCAAATGCTGTTTCGGACTCGTCTGTATGCGAAATCCTATCAGGTTTGTTTGAGGAGACCATTTCCTGCAAAGGTAACGCCAAAATGGAAAACCCTGGGATCCAATTACGGCAATACCCACACATTCCTAAAAAACGTTCTGATCTGTTGCTGGGTTTGTGGCAGAGTCATGTCTCTAATTGCTTGGATTCTATCAGCGGTCAGGTGTCTCAGTCCTTGTGTTAGACAGTGTCCCAAATATTTTACCTTAGTTTGGCATAATTGTAACTTGTCTTTGGACACCTTGTGTCCGGTGTCTGAAAGATGAAACAGGAGCTGTTTCGTATCCTTCAGAGATGCTTCCAGTGAATCTGAACACAGTAATAAATCGTCCACATACTGTATCAATACTGATCCACTGTCTGGTTGGAAAGACTGTAAACAATCATGCAAAGCCTGAGAAAATATACTTGGACTATCTATGAAACCTTGGGGTAATCGAGTCCACGTGTATTGGACTCCTTTGTATGTAAATGCAAACAAATATTGGCTGTCAGGGTGCAGAGGTACCGAAAAGAAAGCGGAGCAGAGGTCAATAACAGTGAAAAATTTGGCAGTGGGAGGGATTTGCATTAGGATGACAGCTGGATTTGGCACTACGGGGAACTGACTCTCAACTATTTTGTTAATCCCCCTTAGATCCTGCACTAGTCTGTAACCCCTCCCCCCACTCTTTTTCACAGGGAAGATGGGACTATTAGCAGTGCTGGACGTTCTTACCAGAATGCCCTGTTGTAGCAAGCGCTCTATTACTGGGTAAACTCCTAACTCCACCTCTGGCTTCAGAGGGTACTGTGGGATTTTTTGAGCTATCCTACCATCTTTTACTTGTACCACTACTGGAGCTACGTTTGCCATTAATCCAGTGTCTTGTCCGTCTTTTGTCCAAAGTGACTCTGGTATCTGAGATGTCATTTCTTCTATTTGGGATGGATTCCTATTTGTCATAATGGTATGTGACATTAATTTTGATGGGGAGTCTAACATGTCTCGCACTTCCTGAGCGTGTTTCTCAGGTATGTCCAAGAATACACCTCCAGGAGTACAATAAATGACGCACCCCATTTTACACAGTAAATCTCTTCCCAGGAGATTGGTTGGTGCCGATGCAGCCAGCAAAAAGGAATGCTTGGTATGCAAAGGCCCTATTGTAATCTCGGCTGGTTTGCTAACAGGGTAGTGCTGGACTACTCCTGTTACTCCCATGGCTGGAATTGTCCTACCAGTGGTTCTCATGCCCACTGTCGAATTTATCACTGACTTGGCCGCCCCTGTGTCTACAAGAAAGTTTAAAGTTTTACCAGCTACATTAATTGCGATCTCGGGTTCACTTCCAATGTTGGCAATTAATTTTACTGGCTGCAGATTACAGGTATGGCCACACCCCTATTGGGTATGGTGACCTCCCTGAATCCCGCTGGCAGCAACTACTTGTGAGGGAGATAGTTGGGAACTACCAGAGGCATGCCAGTCTCTGTTTGGGGGATATCTTTTTGTTTCCCCTGTATGTGGCTCATAACTCCGTTTCTGCGGACCTTGCTCCCAATGTCGTGTGTCGTGTCGTTGTCTAGGGGTTTGGTATGAGTTTCGTGGATTCTTTACTCTACAATCTCGTGCCATGTGTCCCTGTTTGTGACAAGAATAACAAGTAACCATACTTGACTTACCCACAGGATTCGGTGATACAAACAAAGGCTGCCTTGTGGTCAGGGCCTGTATACTTACTGACATTAATTTATCACCTTGTTGTTCCCTGTGTCTGGTGATGTTTCTATCGTGATCAATAGCAGCCTCTCTCAAAGTAGCCACAGACAGACCTCGCCAACATGGTTGTGTGGTCTGTACCCTAGTCTTCAATGACTCTTTTAAACCATCCATCAGTACCGATACTGCTACTTCCCGATGGTTTGTGTCTGTTTTAATGTCCTCTATGCCTGTGTATTTTGCCATTTCTAATAATGCTCTGTGGAAATACTCTGCAGCTGTCTCTGACTCCTTCTGTTTAATGGAGAATATCTTATTCCATTTAGCTACTGCTGGGAAATACTCTTTTAACTGCAAGTTTATTCTTTTCACATTATCTTGGTTGTACACATCTGTAAGAGGTACATCATGATCTAGTCCGCAATCAGCTAAAAATTGAGTTGCGTCGACATTTGAGGGTAAACATGCTCTCAGCAATATCTGCCAGTCTTTATTGTTGGGCTCTGCAGTGTTACCTAAGTCTCTGATGTATTTTTGACTGGCAACTAAGTCTTTTCTAGGGTCAGGAAATTCAGACACTATGGTCCTTAATTCCATTCGGGAAAATGGGGTGTACATGGCAATGTTCCTAATGGGAGTGGCTCCTGATGCGTCTGTTTTCCCATTTGGCACTGCTATTACTCTAACAGGTGTAATTCTAACAACCTCATTCTGTGTAGATTCTACAGGCTGTGGTGAAATAGTTTCAGCATAATGCATGGTGCCGTACTTACCAGTTGATACGACCTCACCTATCCCTCCGCTAGGGGCCTTTACTAATCTCGTGGGTGGAGCTGTGCCTACTGTGGTCTCTGCTATGGTGGCTGCTAGAGAGAGCGCTGAAATCGTTGCCGATTCGTCCTCTTGATCACACTCCTGAGGAAAGTTCAAAACAGGGTACAACTTGCACGGGTTAATACTTGCATGGGTTAATGGGTTAACATTATCATTAACATTTACACAGTTACTAAGTGATTTTGTGTTACACCTTAGTGCGTCTTTCTCCGCAATCAACTTCTCTCCTGATATATATGGTGGCGGTGGGGCCGTGGCAATCAGTTTTCTGTTAGAGCCAGATCCCGCCGCCTGAGCCAAACCTCTCTGTATCTCACCTTCCTGTTGCCACAACTGTAAATAATCATAATGCTGGATTCGTCTCTTTGTTGATTTTATGAGACATATCCTCCTCCTTAAATTTTGTAACACTTCTGAGCTGAAGCTCCCTACTCTTGGGAATTTCTCCCCGTCATGTACAGTCATTCTCTCCCATTCATCACATAAAGTTTCTGTGTGACTTCCATATTTCTCACACATTATATACCTGGCCGACCCAATTGGTCGGACCACTGAATCAACCCGAACCGAGGTTGATCGCCCCCTACCTGAACAAGTGGCCCCCATAGTTCGAAAAGTGTTGCTTTATTTAGCCAACCCTTTACGAAAAACCAAATGTCAACAATAGGCTGACGGTGGCGGTTTACCGAGTACTCCACTCACTCGCCCACGCCGACCAATACGACCTGATCACACCGATATGGTGCTGGCGTACTCGACCTAGGGCCCCTGCGACCTGAACCTCTATTTACTGGAACCTGCGAGGGTTATCCGAAGAACACTTACTCTTTCCAGTAACTATTGGTTGCTGGATAGTTCCTGAGTGAGCAGCGAACTTCCCTTAAAATAAAAAAAAATTACACAAATCACGTTAGAGTGTACAGATAGCGTTTGTGACCCCTTTACTCTAATGGTATTAGGTCAGATTACTAACTACTGCACACACTTACGTGTGGTCCAGTCGTTCAGTACACAAACAACTAAGCTTATGTACGGAAAGACCAATGGAATCGAAACTTACGACTGCGAATTCCTTCAGCCAGAGCTTATATGGCCTATATGGGTTTTGCACCAACCCTTTTCGGTGTTGTGCCTGTGAACTGTATAGCGGACTTCCTTGTCGGCTGTACCTGGACCTCCTGGTCTGTTATGACCTCCTGGTCTTGTTACAGTACGACCTCCTGGTCTGCTATACTCTAATGCTCAAAATTGTATATTTAACCAGAGATGCCTCCCTAGCCACCGTGCACGTCACTTACACGCATGTACCTCACGAGTACTCGACTTTTCTTGTGGTTCAACCTTTAAAAATTGTAAAAACACTCACTCATCACATGTACACTTTTGTTTCTATTTCTATTTCTGCGCAGAAATTTTTCTTCAGATCAGGTGTGTTACCAATTAGGAGCAGGATCTGTTAATTAAATTTCGGACACCCAAAAATAGACTTGCGTTATTTCTCGCCTCGCGTTATTTATCGCTTTGCGTTAAAAATCAACTTATCGTGACTTGAGCTACGTGGGCGTAACCGGACGCTCCGTTGCGTAACGTACGCTGCGTGCGTCGGCCTTTGGATTGCGTACGCAAGTCTTTGTTAGAGACACGTATACGCAAAGCAAAGATCCTCCGTAACACAATTTATACTTTTATCAATGTAGATGATCCTTGATCATCTACCACACAACACACTGACTTCGCCTTATCTCCCAGGCAAAACTGTGTGTTTGTCTATCTTTTAACTATATTACCTTTACTCTTAAACTATGAAATAACGGCAAATCTTTTTTTAGCACTTCTATCAACTATAAAACTGGCAGACAGGAGAGTGATATACGAAAATGAAAAAGAAAAAGAAATGCAGATATATATATGTGTGCGTGCGTGTGTACGCAAGACAGAAAAATAAACAGTTTTAAAAGACACTAGCGTTTTGTTCTTACCTCCGGTTCCCGGATTCCTTCAGCACTCTTTACCTAAGCGAAGCAGACGCTTATCCTGTCAGCACTACGAGGGATACAACCTCCCGCCCTTTGCTGAGGGATAATGTCTGCTGATCTACCTAGTGCAGATATGTGAAGGACGGGCGAGCCGCCAATTGATAAATCTAAATATTTATCGTATATAAAACACCTTAAGAGGTCTAAGAACACTGTACGCTATCTACGTAAGAAGTACCGTAAGGGTACGCAAGTTGTGTAGCGATCGCTCAACCGTAGTCGAGACGCTCAAGCGTCACGTTCGCTTACGGCCCAGTGATCACAGGCAGGCACGCTATTGGCTGCCGACTACCGTAATGATTCGCTATAGCGTAGCGTACGCTCGGGACCACGAGATCACCAGCGGTGCAGACGCTTACAACGTTAAACCTTTATATCTATACCTTTAACGCTGAGATACACAGTATACCTTAGTGTGGAGACAGAGTGTAAGTGCAACCTGGTGTAACCTGATTAACTACAAAGCTGCTTGAGCGTCACCGACGCTCAGAGAATACTTAACCCTTATAAAGAATACACAGATACCTGGGCTTAGGGTCCAAAACCTATTATATGTTTTATAACTATTATACTTGCAAAAGGAATCACAGTACAAATGATACACTACAATATAACATAAACCAACTAACCAGATAAACTACACAGGAAATACAATACAATACAGTTAAAGGAAAATACGAGAGAGATAGAGAGAGAGAGAGAGAGAGATGGCTCACAGTAAGACAATATGATTACGGAGAAAACTTACGCACAAGGGGAACGATCGCATGCGCCTCGATATCCAGCTCCCGATTATCAGCAATGAGAACCGTTGAAGAGAGTGAAGTTGGATATGGTCGGCCTGCCTATTTATGCCCCACACACAATACAATTCAATGGTCCCTACAATCTCATTGTTCATTGGACGCAGGAATTCGGCTTCGCATTATAACAAAAGGTCATAGGTTGATTCATACAGGTGGGCTGTGACTATTTCCAACTGCTCAGGTGGGAGGGAAACTGGGTTTCCCGCCGCATGGGTAATAAAGTGCAAATAAAGTAAATGTTCATAAACTTCTTATGTCCATAACTATTCGCACGAGCGATTGATCTGCTTCAAACCAACACCGGAATATTTCTAATTAAATATTCTTCCGATGGATACTAAACACCACTGTATTACTCCTGTCTGACCCTTCGTATCAAACAAAGAGGGATTCCTCTGTTCATAAACATTCTATATTAACCAAACTTTCAGAATCTATCAAAGGGACCATGATCTACAAAATACATTATTAGTGAAAATATGTAATGATTGAGTCGCACGCTACGCTCGCATAAACTCTACCGTAAATACGCATACCATGCGCCTGCGGGTGCCCGCGACTGTGAGTATGCGCACGTACGGGAGAGCGTACGCATGCGCAGCACGGACCTGTGTGAGGTGCAAATATGGTAGTGTGCATAGAGATATTTTTCTGACTTTGACAGTAACATGTCAGACATTGGGGAGGGTTCTTCCCAGGAAGAACCCATTTTAGATACACAAGAGGGTAATGTGGGGGCCCTTCCCTCTCAGAAGGAGCCGGAGTGGGTGAGAATGTTGCAAAAGAATATGTCAATGCTTGCAAAGAAATATTGGAGGCAGTCTGTGGAGGATGCACTGTTTACTGACCCCTCCATATCATCCACTCGTGTCCCATCCAATACCCAGAAAAGGTCTTTGGCCCAGATAATGCAAGGGGACACAGACACAGATTCCGACTGACGTCAACACTGGGGATTTGAGAGGGGTAGACCCCAAATTAGCCAAAAGCATACAATGTATGATAGTTGCTATAAAGGAAGTGTTGGAGTTTCCTGAAACAACACTGGTCCCTGAGGAAAAGGATTATTTTAAATTAAATAAAAAGCAGGTTGTGACTTTTCCTCCTTCAAAGGATTTCAATGCGTTCTTTGAAGAATCTTGGGCTAACCCAAAGAAAAAATGTACCCTTCCCAGAAAGATACGTGTAGCGTACCCTTTCCCTGAGGAAGACAGGCACAAATGGGAGACACCCACAATGATAGACACCTCAGTTTCTCGGCTGTCTAAGAAAATAGTTCTGCCTGCCCCTGGTTCAGCCCCCTTAAAAGATCCAGCTGACCGTAATTTAGAAACAACCCTAAAATTCATATATACGGCTAACGGAACGGTGCTCAGCCCATCATTGCTTGTGCGTGGGTAGGTAACGCTGTGGAAAAATGGTCTGACAACTTGTTTGTTAACATAGACACAGTTGACAGGGATGAAATAATCCTAACTCTCGGCCGTACCAAAGATGCTGCAGGTTACGTAGTTGAAGCTATGAAGGATATTGGGTTGCTGAGTTCAAGATCCTCCGCTATGGCAATTTCAGCCCGCAGGGCGCTGTGGATCCGCCAATGGAATGCTGATGAGGAATAAAAAAAGAATATTGAGGCGCTTCCTTACAATGGAGAAGCCCTCTTTGGAGACCAGCTGGATGCCATGATTTCAACAACTACATCAGGCAAGTCAGCATTTCTGCCTTCCGCAGCTGCTCCACCTAGGAAAGGATAGCATTCTCATATGATGCAGTCCTTTCAGCCCAACAAGTCCAAAAAGGCAAAGGGTACCCCCTTCTTTGCAGGAAGAGGGCGAGGAAGAGGTAAAAAATCTACAACACCATCAGGCTCGCAGGAGCAGAAGTCAACAGCTACTTCTCCTAAAACCTCAGCATGACGCTGGGGCTCCCCTGCGGGAGTACGATCGGGTGGGGGTACGTCTACTGTTTTTCAGACAGGTCTGGATTCACTCAGATCTGAATCCTTGGGTATTACAGTTAGTATCCCAAGGGTACAAATTGGAATTTCAAGACCTTCCCCATGCCGATTTTTCAAATCAGCCTTACCAGCTTCTGTTCAGGACAGAGCAAAAGTGCTGAACGCAATACAGAAATTATGTCAAGACAACGTAATTTCCATAGTTCCTGTGTCACAACAGGAAAAAGGGTTTTATTCAAGCCTGGTTGTAGTGCCGAAACCATATGGCTCGGTCAGACCGATTTTAAACCTAAAGACTCTGAACCTCTATTTGAAAAGGTTAAAATTCAAGATGGAATCCCTGAGTGTGGTGATCTCCAGCTTGGAGGAAAAGGAATTTCTGGTGTCAATGAACATCAAAGATGCTTATTTACATGTTCCCATCTACCCTCCACATCAGGCATACCTGAGGTTTGCGGTGCAGGACTGCCACTACCAGTTCCAAACATTGCCTTTCGGGCTCTCCACGGCTCAGAGAAGATTCACCAAGGTGATGGCGGAGATGATGGTGCCTCTTCGCAAGAAAGGAGTCAACATAATCCCATACTTGGACAATCTCATAAAAGCGAGATCCAGGGAGAAACTAGTGCAGAACATTGCGCTTTCCCTGACGGTGCTTCAACAGCACGGTTGGATCATAAACCTTCCAAAATCACAATTGGAACCCACAATGAGGTCATCATTTCTGAAAATGATATTGGACACGGACGTACAGAAAGTATTCCTACCGGTGGAAAAAGCTCTGGAGATCCAGAAGACGGTCAAACAAGTTTTGAAACCAGCTTGCGTATTGCTTCATCAGTGCATCCGCCTGCTGGGGAAGATGGTAGCGGCCTACGAGGCTCTACAATTTGTCCGATTTCACGCCAGGGTGTTCCAATGGGACCTACTGGACAAGTGGTCAGGATCGCTCCTACACATGCACCGGAAGATAATCCTGTCAACAAAAGCCAGAATTTCACTCTTGTGGTGGCTTCAAAGTTCTCACCTCCTGGTGGGACGCAGGTTCGGGATTCAGACTTGGATCCTGGTGACCACAGATGCAAGTCTCCGAGGTTGGGGAGCAGTCACGCAAGGGGAAAGCTTCCAAGGAAGATGGTCAACTCAAGAAGTACTCCTTTACATAAACATTCTGGAATTGAGACCTGTGTACAACAGCCTTCATCAAGCGGCACACCACCTTCAAGGTCGTCCCATACAGATCCAGTCAGACAATGTAACAGCAGTAGCTTACATAAACCATCAGGGTGGAACAAAAAGCAGAGCGGCAATGGCAGAGGTGACAAAAATTCTCCTCTGAGCAGAAAGACATGCAAAAGCTTTGTCTGCAATTTTCATTCCGGGAGTGGACAACTGGGAAGCAGACTTCCTCAGCAGACACGATCTCATCCAGGAGAATGGGGCCTCCACCCAGAAGTCTTTGCAGAGGTAGCAGGTCGTTGGGGCGTTCTTCAAGTAGATATGATGGCATCACGTCTCAACAATAAGCTTCAGAAATATTGTTCCAGGTCGAGAGACCCACAAGCAATAGCAGTAGATGCACTGGTGACCCAGTGGGTGTATCTGTTCTCTCCACTTCCACTAATACCAAAAGTTCTCAAGATCATCAGAAGAACTAGGGTTCGAGCAATTCTCATTGCTCCAGACTGGCCAAGGAGGGCTTGGTATCCAGATCTTCGGGAGTTAGTACTGGAAGATCCTCGGCCTCTTCCTCTTCGCGAGGACCTGCTTCAGCAGGGACCGTTAGTTTATCAAGACTTACCGCGGCTACGTTTGACGGCATGGCTGTTGAGCGCCAAATCCTAGACGTAAGGGTATTCCCAATGAAGTCATTCCAACTTTTATTCTGGCCAGGAAAGGGTAAGGTCTAAACATTACCATCGTATTTGGAGAAAATATGTATCTTGGTGTGAATCCAAGAAGTCTCCTGCGGTGGAGTTTAAATTAGGACATCTCCTATTTCTACAGGCGGGTGTGGATGCTGGCTTGAGATTAGGGTCTATCAAGGTCCAAATTTCGGCCTTGTCCATTTTCTTTCAGAAACAGTTGGCTTCCCTTCCTGAGGTCCAGACGTTCGTTAAAGGGGTTCTGCGCATCCAACCTCCCTTTGTGCCTCCTGCGGCGCCATGGGATCTTAAGGTGGTGTTGCAGTTCCTTAAATCGGACTGGTTTGAGCCTCGGCAAGAGGTGGAGTTGAAGTTTCTCACTTGGAAAGTCGTTATGCTGTTGGCCTTGGCCTCAGGCAGACGAGTGTTTGAATTACCGGCTCTGTCACACAAGAGTCCTTATTTGATTTTTCATGAAGATAGAGCTGAACTGCGGACGAGTCAGCATTTTCTTCCAAAGGTTGTGTCTTCTTTCCATATTAACCAACCTGTGGTGGTGCCAGTGGCTTCTGACACCTCAGCCGTTTCAAAATCCTTGGATGTCGTCAGAGCGTTGAGGACTTATGTTGCAAGAACGGCTCAGATAAGGAAAACAGAATCTTTGTTTGTCCTCTATGACCCCAACAAGATTGGGGGTCCTGCTTCTAAGCAGACTATTGCGCGCTGGATCAGAGGTACCATTCAGCACGCTTATTCCACGGCAGGATTGCCGTTTCCGAGTTTGGTAAAGGCCCACTCTACAAAGAAAGTGGGTTCTTCCTGGGCGGATGCCTGGGGCGTCTCGGCGTTGCAAATTTGCAGAGCAGCTACTTGGTCAAGGGTAAACAGTTTGCTAAGTTTTACAGGTTTGACACCTTGGCTGCTGACGACCTTCAGTTTGGTCAGTCAGTTCTGCAGGAAAATTAGCACTTTCCCGCCCGAACTGGGAGCTTTGGTACATCCCCATGGTACTAAAATGGACCCCAGCATCCTCTAGGATGTAAGAGAAAATGGAATTTTAATTACCTACCGGTAAATCCTTTTCTTGTAGTCCGTAGAGGATGCTGGGCGCCCGCCCAGTGCTCATTTTTCCTGCAGAATTACGTTTTGTCTTTTACACAGGCTCTCATGTGTTATGATGTTCACAGCTGTTGCTGTTGCGTTATGCATGCACGTTGGCATGGGTTATGTTGAAGGCCATGTTAGGCGGCATGTTTTGTATGGTGTGAGCTGGTGTGAATGTCGCCACTAGTTTAATGTCAATTCTTCTCTCGAAGTTGTCCGTCTCCTCGGGCACAGTTCCTATACTGAGGTCTGGAGGAGGGGCTTAGAGGGAGTAGCCAGTTCACACTGTTGAAAAGTCTTAAAGTGCCGAAGGCTCCAGCGGAACCGTCTATAGGGGGAGGAGATTACCTTCAGGGTCCAGGCTTCCTGAAAGAAGGTATGCCGAGGGGGAGGCGGGCTGTGGCGGCTGGCGAAAAGAAGCCCATAGGCTTCTATAGTGTATCGCCATCCAGAGATGGCGATACCCTCATCGGCGAAAACACGGCGGTCGGGTGATAGTACATACCAAAATGCAATAAAAACCCCGAAAACGGGGGTTTTATCGCATTTTCCCTTTAGTACATCCCGCCCTCAGTTTAGGAAACTGGGTCCGAGGAGACGGACATACTTTGAGAGAAGGATAGATAAGGAAAGTGGTGATATTATGAACCAGCACACACATAATAAGAGGAAAGCCATGCTAACCAAACCTGAAAACAGGAACAGCAACAGCTGAACCAAACAATATTACTTAACCAAGTAACAATGCAGGAATACGAAGCACTGGGCGGGCGCCCAGTATCCTCTACGGACTACGAGAAAAGAATTTACCAGTAGGTAATTCAAATCCTATTTTCTCTTACGTCCTAGAGGATACTGGGAATCCATTTAGTACCATGGGGATGTACCAAAGCTCCCAGTATGGGAGGGAGAGTGCTGAGGTTCCTGCAGAACTGATTGACCAAACTGAAGGTCCTCAGAAGCCAAGGTATCAAACTTGTAAAACTTAGCAAACGTGTTCGAACCCGACCAAGTAGCTGCTTGGCAAAGCTGTAAAGCCGAGACACCCTGGGCAGCCGTCCAACAGGAACCCACTGACCTAGTAGAGTGGGCATGAACAGAACGGAATTGGCAATCCTACCGCGGAATAAGCATGCTGGATAGTTAGCCTGATCCAGCGTGCAATGGACTACTTCGAAGCAGGACACCCAATTTTTTTGGGCTCATAAAGAACGAACAGCGAGACAGATTTTCTGTGATGAGCTGTTCTCTTCACGCAGATCTTCAAAGCCCTCACAACATCCAAAGACTTTGAGGTAGCAGAAGTGTCAGTAACCACCGGCCCCACAATAGGTTGGTTGATGTGAAACGCAGACACCACCTTAGGAAGAAATTGCTGACGAGTCCTGAGTTCAGCTCTGTCCTAATGGAAAATTAAGTAGGGGCTCTTGTGAGACAACTCCCCCAGCTCCGACACTTGTCTTGCTGAAGCCAAGGCCAACAGTGTGACGGTCTTCCACATAAGGTACTCTACGTATACCTCCTGCAACGGTTCAAACCGATTGAAGGAACTGCAGTACCAAATTGAGATCCCAAAGTGCCGTGGGAGGCACAAAGGGAGGCTGGATGTGCAGAACACCTTTCAAAAACGTCTGGACCTCAGGGAAAGAAGCCTATTGTTTCTGAAAGAAAATAGACAAGGCCGAAATCTGAACTTTAATGGAGCCTAGGCGTAGGCCCACATCCACTCCCGACTGCAGAAAAAGCAGGAAATGTCCCAGATGAAATTCCACTGCAGAATATTGTCTGCTATCACAACAAGAGAAATTTCTTCCAGATACGATGGTAAAGTTTAGACGTTACCACCTTTCTGGCTTGGATCATAGTCAGGATTCCCTCTCCTGGCTACAATCAACCGTTCAACTTCCATGCCGTGGTAAGTCTCGATAGAGGAACGGGCCCTGCTGCTGTAGATCCTCTCAAAGAGGTAGAGGCCATGGATCTTCCATCAGCATCTCGAGAAGATCCGCATAACAAGCCCTTCGTGGCCAGTCCAGAGCAATGAGGATTAATTGAACCTTTTCCCTTTTTATTCTTTTTAGAATTCTTGGGATCAGACGAATGGGGGGAAACAAGTACACCAATTAGTAAACCCACGGTGTTGTCAGGGCGTCTACTGCTACTGCCTGTGGGTCCTTGACCTGGAACAATACCGCTTGAGCTTCTTGTTGAGTCGAGAGGCCATCATGTCGATTTGTGGATACTCCCACTGACAGGTTAACCACCGGAACACCTCCGGGTGGAGGCCCCATTGCCCCGGGTGCAGATCATGTCTGCTGAGGAAGTCTGCTTCCCAGGTGTCTACTCCCGGAATGTAGATCGCTGACAACGCCACGGCGTGTTTTTACGCCCGGAGGAGATTCTTGACACCTCTGCCATTGCGGCTCTGCTTTTCGTTCCGCCCTGTCGGTTTATGTACGTTACCGCCGGCACACTGTCTGACTGAACCTGAATGGCCTGATTCTGAAGAAGAGATGAGGCCTGCAGAAAGGTGTTGTAGATAGCCCTGAGTTCCAGGATGTTTAACGGAAGGACGACTTCCTGACTTGACCATCTTCCCTGAAACTTTACCCCCTGGGTGACTGCTCCCCAACCTCTTAGGCTTGCGTCTGTGGTTAGCAGAATCCAATTCTGAATCCCGAACCTCTGACCTCGACTAGGTGAGAAGTCTGTAACCACCACAGGAGGGAGATCCTGGCTTTTGGTGACAGACAAATCCTCTGGTGCATGTGAAGATGCGATCCGGACGATTTGTCCAACAAATCCAGCTGGAAGGGCCTTGCATGAAACCTTCCGTACTGAATCGCTTCGTAAGAAGCCACCATTTTCCCCAGAAGGCGTATGCAGAGATGCACTAAAATTCGGGTCGCTTCAAGACGGCCCGAACCATCGACTGGATTACCACTGCCTTTTCCAAGGGAAAGAATACTTTCTGAGACTCTGTGTCCAGTGTCATTCCCAGGAACTGAAGCCTCTGCGTTGGTTCTAGGTGAGATTTTGGCAGGTTCAGAATCCACCCATGATCCAGGAGTAGTCTGATTGAGAGGGCAATGTTCTCCAACAGCTGTACCCTGGACAGTGCCTTTATCAGAAGATCGTCCAAGTACGGAACTATGTTCACTCTGTCTGCGGAGCAACATCATCATCTCCGCCATCACTTTTGTGAACACCCTCGGTGCCGTAGAGAGACCAAATGGCAGGACCTGAAACTGGTAGTGACAGTCCGGCAGTACAAACCGTAGATAAGCCTGATGAGGCGGCCAGATCGGAATGTGAGGGTACACAACCTTGGCATCCGGAGACGCTAGGAATTCCCCCTACTCCAGACCTGAGATTACCGCTCTCAACACCTCCATCTTGAATTTGAACACTCATAAGAATGGGTTCAATGACTTTAGGTTTAGAATTGGTCTTACCGAACAGTCCGGTTTCAGTACAACAAACAAGCTGGAATAGTAACCCTTGTTTTGTAGATGAGGTGGAACTGGAACAATGCCCTGGGTCTGTAACAGTTTTTGAATGGCGTTGTGTAAGTTTACTCTCGCCTCTTGTGAAACTGGTAAGCCTGATTTGAAGAATCCTGTGAGGTGGGAGCTCTTGGAACTCCAATCTGTAGCCCTGGGATATAAGGTCTATGACCCATGGATCCTGGCTCGAACCTGCCCAGATGTGACTAAAGAATTTTAGCTGGCCTCCCACCCTCCTGACTTCCAGGCATCGCAGTCCACCGTCATGCGGAAGGTTTTGAGGAAGCAGAGCTTGAGCCCTGTTCCTGTGAAGCAGCAGTAGCAGGTTTGCGTGACTTACTTCTAGCACCTCTGGCCTTGCCCCTAAACTTGGCAGTCCGAAAGGCAGTATTGGGGTACAGCACAGGTGATGGTAATCATACAGTAAGAGGGAAGAGCAGAGCATTGTGTCCTCCTGGAGAGGTCATGTTGGGAGGTATGACATAGGTATGAGCACTGGGTCAGTATTAGGGTACAGCACAGGTGATGGTAATCATACAGTAAGAGGGAAGAGCAGGAGCAGAGCATTGTGTCCTCCTGGAGAGGTCATGTTAGGAGGTATGACATAGGTATGAGCACTGGGTCAGTATTAGGGTACAGCACAGGTGATGGTAATCATACAGTAAGAGGGAAGTGCAGGAGCAGAGTATGGTGTCCTCCTGGAGAGATCATGTTGGGAGGTATGACATAGGTATGAGCACTGGGTCAGTATTAGGGTACAGCACAGGTGATGGTAATCATACAGTAATAGGGAAGAGCAGGTGCAGAGCATTGTGTCCTCCTGGAGAGGTCATGTTGGGAGGTATGACATAGGTATGAGCACTGGGTCAGTATTAGGGTACAGCACAGGTGATGGTAATCATACAGTAAGAGGGAAGAGCAGGAGCAGAGCATTGTGTCCTCCTGGAGAGGGTCATGTTGGGAGGTATGACATAGGTATGAGCACTGGGTCACTATTAGGGTACAGCACAGGTGATGGTAATAATACAGTAAGAGGGAAGAGCAGGAGCAGAGCATTGTGTCCTCCTGGAGAGGGTCATGTTGGGAGGTATGACATAGGTATGAGCACTGGGTCAGTATTAGGGTACAGCACAGGTGATGGTAATCATACAGTAAGAGGGAAGAGCAGGAGCAGAGCATTGTGTCCTCCTGGAGAGGGTCATGTTGGGAGGTATGACATAGGTATGAGCACTGGGTCACTATTAGGGTACAGCACAGGTGATGGTAATAATACAGTAAGAGGGAAGAGCAGGAGCAGAGCATTGTGTCCTCCTGGAGAGGTCATGTTGGGAGGCATGACATAGGTATGAGCACTGGGTCAGTATTAGGGTACAGCACAGGTGATGGTAATCATACAGTAAGAGGGAAGAGCAGGAGCAGAGCATTGTGTCCTGGAGAGGGTCATGTTGGGAGGTATGACACAGGTATGAACACTGGGTCAGTATTAGGGTACAGCACAGGTGATGGTGATCATACAGTAAGAGGGAAGAGCAGGAGCAGAGCATTGTGTTCTCCTGGAGAGGTCATGTTGGGAGATATAACATAGGTATGAGCACTGGGTCTGTATTAGGGTACAGCACAGGTGATGGTAATCATACAGTAAGAGGGAAGTGCAGGAGCAGAGCATTGTGTCCTGGAAAGGTCATGTTGGGAGGTATGATATAGGTATGAGCACTGGGTCAGTATTAGGGTACAGCACAGGTGATGGTAATCATACAGTAAGAGGGAAGAGCAGGAGCAGAGCATTGTGTCCTCCTGGAGAGGTCATGTTGGGAGGTATGACATAGGTATGAGCACTGGGTCAGTATTAGGGTACAGCACAGGTGATGGTAATCATACAGTAAGAGGGAAGAGCAGGAGCAGAGCATTGTGTCCTCCTGGAGAGGTCATGTTGGGAGGTATGACATAGGTATGAGCACTGGGTCAGTATTAGGGTACAGCACAGGTGATGCTAATCATACAGTAAGAGGGAAGAGCAGGAGCAGAGCATTGTGTCCTCCTGGAGAGGGTCATGTTGGGAGGTATGACATAGGTATGAGCACTGGGTCAGTATTAGGGTACAGCACAGGTGATGGTAATCATAAAGTAAGAGGAAAGAGCAGGAACAGAGCATTGTGTCCTCCTGGAGAGGGTCATGTTGGGAGGTATGACATAGGTATGAGCACTGGGTCAGTATTAGGGTACAGCACAGGTGATGGTAATCATACAGTAAGAGAGAAGAGCAGGAGCAGAGCATTGTGTCCTGGAGAGGTCATGTTGGGAGGTATGACATAGGTATGAGCACTGGGTCAGTATTAGGGTACAGCACAGGTGATGGTAATCATACAGTAAGAGGGAAGAGCAGGAGCAGAGCATTGTGTCCTCCTGGAGAGGTCATGTTGGGAGGTATGACATAGGTATGAGCACTGGGTCAGTATTAGGGTACAGCACAGGTGATGCTAATCATACAGTAAGAGGGAAGAGCAGGAGCAGAACATTGTGTCCTCCTGGAGAGGGTCATGTTGGGAGGTATGACATAGGTATGAGCACTGGGTCAGTATTAGGGTACAGCACAGGTGATGGTAATCATAAAGTAAGAGGAAAGAGCAGAAACAGAGCATTGTGTCCTCCTGGAGAGGGTCATGTTGGGAGGTATGACATAGGTATGAGCACTGGGTCAGTATTAGGGTACAGCACAGGTGATGGTAATCATAAAGTAAGAGGAAAGAGCAGGAACAGAGCATTGTGTCCTCCTGGAGAGGGTCATGTTGGGAGGTATGACATAGGTATGAGCACTGGGTCAGTATTAGGGTACAGCACAGGTGATGGTAATCATACAGTAAGAGAGAAGAGCAGGAGCAGAGCATTGTGTCCTGGAGAGGTCATGTTGGGAGGTATGACATAGGTATGAGCACTGGGTCAGTATTAGGGTACAGCACAGGTGATGGTAATCATACAGTAAGAGGGAAGAGCAGGAGCAGAGCATTGTGTCCTCCTGGAGAGGTCATGTTGGGAGGTATGACATAGGTATGAGCACTGGGTCAGTATTAGGGTACAGCACAGGTGATGGTAATCATACAGTAAGAGGGAAGTGCAGGAGCAGAGCATTGTGTCCTCCTGGAGAGGTCATGTTGGGAGGTATGACATAGGTATGAGCACTGGGTCAGTATTAGGGTACAGCACAGGTGATGGTAATCATACAGTAAGAGTGAAGAGCAGGAGCAGAGCATTGTGTCTCCTGGAGAGGTCATGTTGGGAGGTATGACATAGGTATGAGCACTGGGTCAGTATTAGGGTACAGCACATGTGATGGTAATCATACAGTAAGAGGGAAGAACAGGAGCAGAGCATTGTGTCCTCCTGGAGAGGTCATGTTGGGAGGTATGACATAGGTATGAGCACTGGGTCAGTATTAGGGTACGGCACAGGTGATGGTAATCATACAGTAAGAGGGAAGAGCAGGAGCAGAGCATTGTGTCCCCCTGGAGAGGTCATGTTGGGAGGTATGACATAGGTATGAGCACTGGGTCAGTATTGGGGTACAGCACAGGTGATGGTAATCATACAGTAAGAGAAAAGAGCAGGAGCAGAGCATTGTGTCCTCCTGGAGAGGTCATGTTGGGAGGTATGAGCACTGGGTCAGTATTAGGGTACAGCACAGGTGATGGTGATCATACAGTAAGAGGGAAGAGCAGGAGCAGAGCATTGTGTCCTCCTGGAGAGGTCATGTTGGGAGGTGTGACATAGGTATGAGCACTGGGTCAGTATTAGGGTACAGCACAGGTGATGGTAATCATACAGTAAGAGGGAAGAGCAGGAGCAGAGCATTGTGTCACTCCTGGAGAGGTCATGTTGGGAGGTATGACATAGGTATGAGCACTGGGTCAGTATTAGGGTACAGCACAGGTGATGGTAATCATACAGTAAGAGGGAAGAGCAGGAGCAGAGCATTGTGTCCTCCTGGAGAGGTCATGTTGGGAGGTATGACATAGGTATGAGCACTGGGTCAGTATTAGGGTACAGCACAGGTGAGGGTAATCATACAGTAAGAGGGAAGAGCAGGAGCAGAGCATTGTGTCCTCCTGGAGAGGTCATGTTGGGAGGTATGATATAGGTATGAGCACTGGGTCAGTATTAGGGTACAGCACAGGTGATGGTAACCATACAGTAAGAGGAAAGAGCAGGAGCAGAGCATTGTGTCCTCCTGGAGAGGGTCATGTTGGGAGGTATGACATAGGTATGAGCACTGGGTCAGTATTAGGGTACAGCACAGGTGATGGTAATCATACAGTAAGAGGGAAGAGCAGGAGCAGAGCATTGTGTCCTCCTGGAGAGGTCATGTTGGGAGGTATGATATAGGTATGAGCACTGGGTCAGTATTAGGGTACAGCACAGGTGATGGTAATCATACAGTAAGAGGGAAGTGCAGGAGCAGAGCATTGTGTCCTCCTGGAGAGGGTCATGTTGGGAGGTATGACACAGGTATGAGTACTGGGTCAGTATTAGGGTACAGCACAGGTGATGGTAATCATACAGTAAGAGGGAAGAGCAGGAGCAGAGCATTGTGTCCTCCTGGAGAGGTCATGTTGGGAGGTATGACATAGGTATGAGCACTGGGTCAGTATTAGGGTACAGCACATGTGATGGTAATCATACAGTAAGAGGGAAGAACAGGAGCAGAGCATTGTGTCCTCCTGGAGAGGTCATGTTGGGAGGTATGAGATAGGTATGAGCACTGGGTCAGTATTAGGGTACGGCACAGGTGATGGTAATCATACAGTAAGAGGGAAGAGCAGGAGCAGAGCATTGTGTCCCCCTGGAGAGGTCATGTTGGGAGGTATGACATAGGTATGAGCACTGGGTCAGTATTGGGGTACAGCACAGGTGATGGTAATCATACAGTAAGAGAAAAGAGCAGGAGCAGAGCATTGTATCCCTCCTGGAGAGGTCATGTTGGGAGGTATGACATAGGTATGAGCACTGGGTCAGTATTAGGGTACAGCACAGGTGAGGGTAATCATACAGTAAGAGGGAAGAGCAGGAGCAGAGCATTGTGTCCTCCTGGAGAGGTCATGTTGGGAGGTATGATATAGGTATGAGCACTGGGTCAGTATTAGGGTACAGCACAGGTGATGGTAACCATACAGTAAGAGGAAAGAGCAGGAGCAGAGCATTGTGTCCTCCTGGAGAGGGTCATGTTGGGAGGTATGACACAGGTATGAGCACTGGGTCAGTATTAGGGTACAGCACAGGTGATGGTAATCATACAGTAAGAGGGAAGAGCAGGAGCAGAGCATTGTGTCCTCCTGGAGAGGTCATGTTGGGAGGTATGATATAGGTATGAGCACTGGGTCAGTATTAGGGTACAGCACAGGTGATGGTAATCATACAGTAAGAGGGAAGTGCAGGAGCAGAGCATTGTGTCCTCCTGGAGAGGGTCATGTTGGGAGGTATGACACAGGTATGAGTACTGGGTCAGTATTAGGGTACAGCACAGGTGATGGTAATCATACAGTAAGAGGGAAGAGCAGGAGCAGAGCATTGTGTCCTCCTGGAGAGGGTGATGTTGGGAGGTATGACATAGGTATGAGCACTGGGTCAGTATTAGGGTACAGCACAGGTGATGGTAATCATACAGTAAGAGGGAAGAACAGGAGCAGAGCATTGTGTCCTCCTGTAGAGGTCATGTTGGGAGGTATGACATAGGTATGAGCACTGGGTCAGTATTAGGGTACAGCACAGGTGATGGTAATCATACAGTAAGAGGGAAGTGCAGGAGCAGAGCATTGTGTCCTCCTGGAGAGGTCATGTTGGGAGGTATGACATAGGTATGAGCACTGGGTCAGTATTAGGGTACAGTACAGGTGATGGTAATCATACAGTAAGAGGGAAGTGCAGGAGCAGTGCATTGTGTCCTGGAGAGGTCATGTTGGGAGGTATGACATAGGTATGAGCACTGGGTCAGTATTAGGGTACAGCACAGGTGATGGTAATTATACAGTAAGAGAGAAGAGCAGGAGCAGAGCATTGTGTCCTGGAGAGGTCATGTTGGGAGGTATGACATAGGTATGAGCACTGGGTCAGTATTAGGGTACAGCACAGGTGATGGTAATCATACAGTAAGAGGGAAGTGCAGGAGCAGAGCATTGTGTCCTCCTGGAGAGGTCATGTTGGGAGGTATGACATAGGTATGAGCACTGGGTCAGTATTAGGGTACAGCACAGGTGATGGTAATCATACAGTAAGAGGGAAGAGCAGGAGCAGAGCATTGTGTCCTCCTGGAGAGGTCATGTTGGGAGGTATGACATAGGTATGAGCACTGGGTCAGTATTAGGGTACAGCACAGGTGATGGTAATCATACAGTAAGAGGGAAGAGCAGGAGCAGAGCATTGTGTCCTCCTGGAGGGGTCATGTTGGGAGGTATGACATAGGTATGAGCACTGGGTCAGTATTAGGGTACAGCACAGTTGATGGTAATCATACAGTAAGAGGGAAGAGCAGTAGCAGAGCATTGTGTCCTCCTGGAGAGGTCATGTTGGGAGGTATGACATAGGTATGAGCACTGGGTCAGTATTAGGGTACAGCACAGGTGATGGTAATCATACAGTAAGAGGTAAGTGCAGGAGCAGAGCATTGTGTCCTCCTGGAGAGGTCATGTTGGGAGGTATGACATAGGTATGAGCACTGGGTCAGTATTAGAGTACAGCACAGGTGATGGTAATCATATAGTAAGAGAGAATGCAGGAGCAGAGCATTGTGTCCTCCTGGATGGGGTCATGTTGGGAGGTATGACATAGGTAGGAGCACTGGGTCAGTATTAGGGTACAGCACAGGTGATGGTAATCATACAGTAAGAGGGAAGAGCAGGAGCAGAGCATTGTGTCCTCCTGGAGAGGTCATGTTGGGAGGTATGACATAGGTATGAGCACTGGGTCAGTATTAGGGTACAGCATAGGTGATGGTAATCATACAGTAAGAGGGAAGAGCAGGAGCAGAGCATTGTGTCCCCCTGGAGAGGGTCATGTTGGGAGGTATGACATAGGTATGAGCACTGGGTCAGTATTGGGGTACAGCACAGGTGATGCTAATCATACAGTAAGAGGGAAGTGCAGGAGCAGAGCATTGTGTCCGCCTGGAGAGGTCATGTTGGGAGGTATGACATAGGTATGAGCACTGGGTCAGTATTAGGGTACAGCACAGGTGATGGTAATCATACAGTTAGAGGGAAGAGCAGGAGCAGAGCATTGTGTCCTCCTGGAGAGGTCATGTTGGGAGGTATGACATAGGTATGATCACTGGGTCAGTATTAGGGTACAGCACAGGTGATGGTAATCATACAGTAAGAGTGAAGAGCAGGAGCAGAACATTGTGTCCTCCTGGAGAGGTCATGTTGGGAGGTATGACATAGGTATGAGCACTGGGTCAGTATTAGGGTACAGCACAGGTGATGGTAATCATACAGTAAGAGGGAAGAGCAGGAGCAGAGCATTGTGTCCTCCTGGAGAGATCACGTTGGGGGGTATGACATAGGTATGAGCACTGGGTCAGTATTAGGGTACAGCACAGGTGATGGTAATCATACAGTTAGAGGGAAGAGCAGGAGCAGAGCATTGTGTCCTCCTGGAGAGGTCATGTTGGGAGGTATGACACAGGTATGAGCACTGGGTCAGTATTAGGGTACAGCACAGGTGATGGTAATCATACAGTAAGAGGGAAGAGCAGGAGCAGAGCATTGTGTCCTCCTGGAGAGGTCATGTTGGGAGGTATGACACAGGTATGAGCACTGGGTCAGTATTAGGGTACAGCACAGGTGATGGTAATCATACAGTAATAGGGAAGAGCAGGAGCAGAGCATTGTGTCCTCCTGGAGAGGTCATGTTGGGAGGTATGACACAGGTATGAGCACTGGGTCAGTATTAGGGTACAGCACAGGTGATGGTAATCATACAGTAAGAGGGAAGAGCAGGAGCAGAGCATTGTGTTCCTCCTGGAGAGATCATGTTGGGGGGTATGACATAGGTATGAGCACTGGGTCAGTATTAGGGTACAGCACAGGTGATGGTAATCATACAGTAAGAGGGAAGAGCAGGAGCAGAGAATGGTGTCCTCCTGGAGAGATCATGTTGGGGGGTATGACATAGGTATGAGCACTGGGTCAGTATTAGGGTACAGCACAGGTGATGGTAATCATACAGTTAGAGGGAAGAGCAGGAGCAGAGCATTGTGTCCTCCTGGAGATGGTCACATTGGGAGGTATGACATAGGTATGAGCACTGGGTCAGTATTGGGGTACAGCACAGGTTATGGTAATCATACAGTAAGAGGGAAGAGCAGGAGCAGAGCATTGTGTCCTCCTGGAGAGGTCATGTTTGGAGGTATGACATAGGTATGAGCACTGGGTCAGTATTAGGGTACAGCACAGTTGATGGTAATCATACAGTAAGAGGGAAGAGCAGTAGCAGAGCATTGTGTCCTCCTGGAGAGGTCATGTTGGGAGGTATGACATAGGTATGAGCACTGGGTCAGTATTAGGGTACAGCACAGGTGATGGTAATCATACAGTAAGAGGGAAGAGCAGGAGCAGAGCATTGTGTCCTCCTGGAGAGGTCATGTTGGGAGGTATGACATAGGTATGAGCACTGGGTCAGTATTAGGGTACAGCACAGGTGATGGTAATTATACAGTAAGAGGGAAGAGCAGGAGCAGAGCATTGTGTCCTCCTGGAGAGGGTCATGTTGGGAGGTATGACATAGGTATGAGCACTGGGTCACTATTAGGGTACAGCACAGGTGATGGTAATCATACAGTAAGAGGGAAGAGCAGGAGCAGAGCATTGTGTCCTCCTGGAGAGGTCATGTTGGGAGGTATGACATAGGTATGAGCACTGGGTCAGTATTAGGGTACAGCACAGGTGATGGTAATCATACAGTAAGAGGGAAGAGCAGGAGCAGAGCATTGTGTCCTCCTGGAGAGGGTCATGTTGGGAGGTATGACATAGGTATGAGCACTGGGTCAGTATTAGGGTACAGCACAGGTGATGGTAATCATACAGTAAGAGGGAAGAGCAGGATCAGAGCATTGTGTCCTCCTGGAAAGGTCATGTTGGGAGGTATGACATAGATATGAGCACTGGGTCAGTATTAGGGTACAGCATAGGTGATGGTAATCATACAGTAAGAGGGAAGAGCAGGAGCAGAGCATGGCGTCCTCCTGGAGAGGTCATGTTGGGAGGTATGACATAGGTATGAGCACTGGGTCAGTATTAGGGTACAGCACAGGTGATTGTAATCATACAGTGAGAAGGAGTGCAGGAGCAGAGCATTGTGTCCTCCTGGAGAGATCATGTTGGGGGGTATGACATAGGTATGAGCACTGGGTCAGTGTTGGGGTACAGCACAGGTGATGGTAATCATACAGTTAGAGGGAAGAGCAGGAGCAGAGCATTGTGTCCTCCTGGAGAGGGTCATGTTGGGAGGTATGACATAGGTATGAGCACTGGGTCACTATTAGGGTACAGCACAGGTGATGGTAATCATACAGTAAGAGGGAAGAGCAGGATCAGAGCATTGTGTCCTCCTGGAAAGGTCATGTTGGGAGGTATGACATAGATATGAGCACTGGGTCAGTATTGGGGTACAGCACAGGTGATGGTAATCATACAGTAAGAGGGAAGTGCAGGAGCAGAGCATTGTGTCCTCCTGGAGAGGTCATGTTGGGAGGTATGACATAGGTATGAGCACTGGGTCAGTATTAGGGTACAGCACAGGTGATGGTAATCATACAGTAAGAGGGAAGTGCAGGAGCAGAGCATTGTGTCCTCCTGGAGAGGCAATGTTGGGAGGTATGACATAGGTATGAGCACTGGGTCAGTATTAGGGTACAGCACAGGTGATGGTAATCATACAGTAAGAGGGAAGAGCAGGAGCAGAGCATTGTGTCCTCCTGGAGAGGGTCATGTTGGGAGGTATGACACAGGTATGAGCACTGGGTCAGTATTAGGGTACAGCACAGGTGATGGTAATCATACAGTAAGAGGGAAGAGCAGGAGCAGAGCATGGCGTCCTCCTGGAGAGGTCATGTTGGGAGGTATGACATAGGTATGAGCACTGGGTCACTATTAGGGTACAGCACAGGTGATGGTAATCATACAGTAAGAGGTAAGAGCAGGAGAAGAGCATTGTGTCCTCCTGGAGAGGTCATGTTGGGAGGTATGACATAGGTATGAGCACTGGGTCAGTATTAGGGTACAGCACAGGTGATGGTAATCATACAGTAAGAGGGAAGAGCAGGAGCAGAGCATTGTGTCCTCCTGGAGGGGTCATGTTGGGAGGTATGACATAGGTATGAGCACTGGGTCAGTATTAGGGTACAGCACAGGTGATGGTAATCATACAGTAAGAGGGAAGTGCAGGAGCAGAGCATTGTGTCCTCCTGGAGAGGTCATGTTGGGAGGTATGACATAGGTATGAGCACTGGGTCACTATTAGGGTACAGCACAGGTGTTATAAGCAAGTGGATCGTCTGTCTGTAGTTTTGGTATGTGGATAATGGGAAGGCCAGCACTAGCGACTTCCCCCTTTTCCACCACTGGAGGGGGAATAGAGGGACCTTCCCCTGAAAATATAACTTATACCCCTTTTACACCGCAAATGCCGGTTCCCACCCGGGAATTGGAAACGGGTCCTTCCCGGGTGGGATCAGGCATTGGACGCTACAACAGGCCTCCCTGACCCGGCAATATGCCAGGCGGGTTGCCATCGGGGCGAGGGGCGTAGCTGGGAGATGAGCTCATCTCCGCGCCACCTCTTCCTATCTAGTGGCAGCGTAAACGGGTTCCCGGGTGGATGGGACCTGGTATTCAATGAGCCCTTAGTGCCCATTGCCCTGTTTACGGTTTACTGGATGTCCTCCCTCTGGCCACTTTTGGTAGGTACTAACCACTGCACCCCAGGAACACCCCACAAGTAGCAGCATATTAGAGATGCTCTGACCCAGTCATCTCGCCATCACAATTTGGCACTTGTCAAAGTCGCTCAAGATCTTACGCTCGGCCCATTCTTCCTGCTTCCAGAACATCAACTTCAAGAATGTGCGTCTACATATTTACCACCCCTTGTAATGAGATTGTCAGTGTTATTCACTTCCCGTCAGTGGTATAAATGCGTCATTAACATGTAAGCTCTGAATGCTGTACTCGCTCTACATGATGCTGATACAGTAGATCAGGACTTTGCGGTGGCCATCGTAGAACAAACATGTTACCATTTGTTGCGTGTCCAATTCAGCGCTGTGGAAGGGTTTCATAACTTCTAACTTTGTAGTGCAAGTGTGGTGGTACTCAATCTTGTTGCAAAATTAAGTTGTCAATATCTTTGTGCAGTTGAGCCATCAACAAATCAATGATCATATTGAGAGAAGCTCCCGTTAAATTATTTTATTGGAAGACACTGGACCAATGGATTGTAGACTGGAGCTGGCACTTAACTATAACCTTAAAATGTAAGCTCGGCAAGTGATTGAGCAGATCCAACGCGTAATGGGCTGCTGTGTAGCCGACCAACTGCGTTTAAGTGCGTTGCAAAGAACAAGCTGAGAATCTGTGTGGTGGACAGAAGAAGCTTTGTCCAAGTAAATCCACCTAGCTCAGTCAACGTCTAGCAGAGCCAAATTATCCTGGTCTCGGGAAGTTGCTAAAGGAGAAAAAAACTGGAAAGACAATTTCCTGGTTTAAGTGGAAAACCAAACAAACTTTTGGCTGGAACTTGGGAGGGGGAGGGGGGGGGGGGGGGGGGGGGGCTCCAGCCCCAACCGGTACAGTGTTAACCAACTTTGCTGCAAGAGAAAGAAGGGGTCACACACTTTTTTGTCACAGCCCACAGCACAGAAGACATTAATCTTTGGGAATCCCGCACATCCTTTACTGTTGTTACCTTGGAAGTTCAGTCCGCCATATGCGAATGATCTGTTTGTTACCCGCTGTTGTGGAAGGACGACTCCTGCCGTGCCAATACAATAGCTTGTGTTATGCCAGCATTTCATAATAATTTTATATTCTTTATTCAGGGCTGTTCAACAAACACACATAGAAAAAGACAACCGGACACATACAGTCCAGGTGCGTCACCACTGCTGAGTTCCCACAGGCATATTATATCACTAGCGCTGTATTTATCAAGGCACCATAGATCGGAATACATTACAAACATGAGTATACAAGGACAACGGAGAGCCCAAAACTAACTGTAAATGGCGCTGATGAAGAATATATATGCTACTGAAAATTATTCCTGTCTACCCTGCAGTAATCAACAAATAAACTGCACAAACTGTGATCTATGGCACACATCAAACTCCGATGTGTAAATGTGAACAATTGCTCTAATCAGAGAAATAGCAGCTGCAAAGTGCTTCCATCAGCCCGAGACAACACAGCAAGACCCCTCGCAGCGCCACGCAGCGTCTGTGGCGCACACGGATGTATACAAAATGGGGTGAGGTCCTCACGGGTCTCTCGGTGGTCCTGCTTGGCTCACAGTAGAAATAACACTTTACACCAAGATAAAAACACGTTGACGAGAAGTTTCCCATTTCAATGTTATACTCAATTTTATTAAAAATGAAGAAACCAATTTATCAAATATGTTACAATTTTCAGCTGGATTTTCACCTTAATAATAAAAAGAAGTTCTCTACACTTCATGTGACAAAGAAGTTGATAAAATGGACTTTTGTTGGTACCAAAAATAAGACATGACTTCAGCTTTAAAAGATTTTTGGCACCTGCTTCAGACTCAAATAATAAAAGACATTTAAAAAAATTACATTCCTTTCTTTTTAAATCCTCTTTTTATAACTAAAATATATACATTTAGAGAGCGTGAAGCAGCCGGCATTGAGTAGAGCAAAAAGAAAATAAAGAACTTATTATTATTATTTTATGCTCTCATTTTTTTCTCCTTTTTTAAAACATTTTACTGGAATAGAACACAAGGCTGCCCTCAAAATGGGGCAATGAAATAAAAGAAATGCATCACTCAAAGGAATGATTCCAGTACATCTAAAGCCGATATATTTACACATTATACATATTATATGTTCTAATTCCGCAGACAGGCCCTAACGACTCATTCCTGGCCACTGGGAGAACGGCTGCTGCTACATGTGGCGCTCATTTCTTCTGCTGGATGTTATTGGCGTTCAGGTGAGGATGCCCTTGTGATAAGACTGGGAATTGCTGTCCGTTCTGGATCAATGAGGCAGCTGAAATAGAAAAAGGCACTCAGTATATTATCATAGCACAGGAGCTTCATGGAGCACCAGCCAGTTACACATAGTGGAAGCAGACAGGGCAAAGGCGAAACCAACTAGGTAGCACTTGAAAAGGCCAGAATAAGAGGCCATACTGGGATCAAGGTTTGTGTCAGGACTGGTGACACGGATATAGCGCTAGGGGAAGAAGGCTGGTGACACGGATATAGCGCTAGGGGAAGAAGGCTGGTGACACAGATATAGCGCTAGGGGAAGAGGTCTGGTGACACAGATATAGCGCTAGGGGAAGAGGGCTGGTGACACGGATATATAACGCTAGGGGAAGAGGTCTGGTGACACGGATATATAACGCTAGGGGAAGAGGTCTGGTGACACAGATATAGCGCTAGGGGAAGAGGTCTGGTGACACGGATATAGCGCTAGGGGAAGAGGTCTGGTGACATGGATATAGCGCTAGGGGAAGAGGGCTGGTGACACGGATATAGCACTAGGGGAAGAGGTCTGGTGACACGGATATAGCGCTAGGGGAAGAAGGCTGGTGACACAGATATAGCGCTAGGGGAAGAGGGCTGGTGACACGGCTATAGCGCTAGGGGAAGAGGGCTGGTGACACGGCTATAGCGCTAGGGGAAAAGGGCTGGTGACACGGATATAGCGCTAGGGGAAGAGGTCTGGTGACACGGATATAGCGCTAGGGGAAGAGGTCTGGTGACACGGATATAGCGCTAGGGGAAGAGGTCTGGTGACACGGATATAGCGCTAGGGGAAGAGGTCTGGTGACACGGATATAGCGCTAGGGGAAGAAGGCTGGTGACACGGATATATCGCTAGGGGAAGAGGGCTGGTGACACAGATATAGCGCTAGGGGAAGAGGGCTGGTGACACGGATATAGCGCTAGGGGAAGAGGGCTGGTGACACAGATATAGCGCATGGGGAAGAGGGCTGGTGACACGGATATAGCACTAGGGGAAAAGGGCTGGTGACACGGATATAGCACTAGGGGAAAAGGGCTGGTGACACGGATATAGCGATAGGGGAAGAGGGCTGGTGACATGGGTATAGCGCTAGGGGAAGAGGGCTGGTGACACGGATATAACGCTAGGGGAAGAGGGCTGGTGACACGGATATAACGCTAGGGGGAGAGGGCTGGTGACACAGATATAGCGTTAGGGGAAGAGATCTGGGGACACGGATATAGCGCTAGGGGAAGAGGTCTGGTGACACAGATATAGCGCTAGGGGAAGAGGGCTGGTGACACGGATATAGCGCTAGGGGAAGAGGTCTGGTGACACGGATATAGCGCTACGGGAAGAGGGCTGGTGACACGGATATAGCGCTAGGGGAAGAGGGCTGGTGACACGGATATAGCGCTAGGGGAAGAGGGCTGGTGACACGGATATAACGCATGGGGAAGAGGTCTGGTGACACAGATATAGCGCTAGGGGAAGAGGGCTGGTGACATGGATATAGCGCTAGGGGAAGAGGGCTGGTGACACGGATATAGCGCTAGGGGAAGAGGGCTGGTGACACAGATATAGCGCATGGGGAAGAGGGCTGGTGACACAGATATAGCGCATGGGGAAGAGGGCTGGTGACACGGATATAGCGCTAGGGGAAGAGGGCTGGTGACATGGATATAGCGCTACGGAGAGAGGGCTGGTGACACGGATATAGCGCTAGGGGAAGAGGGCTGGTGACACGGATATAGCGCTAGGGGCAGAGGACTGGTGACACGGATATAGCGCTAGGGGAAGAGGGCTGGTGACACGGATATAGCGCTAGGGGAAGAGGGCTGGTGACACAGATAGCGCATGGGGAAGAGGGCTGGTGACACGGATATAGCGCTAGGGGAAGAGGGCTGGTGACACGGATATAGCGCTAGGGGAAGAGGGAAGGTGACATGGATATAGCGCTAGGGGAGAGGGCTGGTGACACGGATATAACGCTAGGGGAAGAGGGCTGGTGACACGGATATAACGCTAGGGGAAGAGGGCTGGTGACACGGATATAACGCTAGGGGGAGAGGGCTGGTGACACAGATATAGCGCTAGGGGGAGAGGGCTGGTGACACAGATATAGCGCTAGGGGAAGAGGTCTGGTGACACGGATATAGCGCTATGGGAAGAGGGCTGGTGACACGGATATAGCGCTAGGGGAAGAGGGCTGGTGACACGGATATAGCGCTAGGGGAAGAGGGCTGGTGACACGGATATAGCGCTAGGGGAAGAGGGCTGGTGACACAGATATAGCGCATGGGGAAGGGGGCTGGTGACACAGATATAGCGCTAGGGGAAGAGGGCTGGTGACACGGATATAGCGCTAGGGGAAGAGGGCTGGTGACAGATATAGCGCTAGGGGAAAAGGGCTGGTGACACGGATATAGCGCTAGGGGAAGAGTGCTGGTGATACGGATATAGCGCTAGGGGAAGAGGGCTGGTGACACGGATATAGCGCTAGGGGAAGAGTGCTGGTGATACGGATATAGCGCTAGGGGGAGAGGGCTGGTGACACGGATATAACGCTAGGGGAAGAGGGCTGGCGATACACAGATATAGCGCTAGGGGAAGAGGGCTGGTGACATGGATATAGCGCTAGGGGGAGAGGGCTGGTGACACGGATATAACGCTAGGGGATAGGGCTGGTGACACGGATATAACGCTAGGGGGAGAGGGCTGGTGACACGGATATAACGCTAGGGGGAGAGGGCTGGTGACACGGATATAACGCTAGGGGGAGAGGGCTGGTGACACAGATATAGCGCTAGGGGAAGAGGGCTGGTGACATGGATATAGCGCTAGGGGAGAGGGCTGGTGACACAGATATAACGCTAGGGGAAGAGGGCTGGTGACACGGATATAACGCTAGGGGGAGAGGGCTGGTGACACGGATATAGCGTTAGGGGAAGAGGGCTGGTGACCCAGATATAGCGCATGGGGAAGAGGGCTGGTGACACGGATATAGCACTAGGGGAAAAGGGCTAGTGACACAGATATAGCGCTAGGGGAAGAGGGCTGGTGACACGGATATAGCGCTAGGGGAAGAGTGCTGGTGATACGGATATAGCACTAGGGGAAGAGGGCTGGCGATACACAGATATAGCGCTAGGGGAAGAGGGCTGGTGACATGGATATAGCGCTAGGGGGAGAGGGCTGGTGACACGGATATAACGCTAGGGGGAGAGGGCTGGTGACACGGATATAACGCTAGGGGGAGAGGGCTGATGACACGGATATAACGCTAGGGGGAGAGGGCTGGTGACACAGATATAGCGCTAGGGGAAGAGGGCTGGTGACATGGATATAACGCTAGGGGGAGAGGGCTGGTGACACAGATATAGCGCTAGGGGAAGAGGGCTGGTGACACAGATATAGCGCTAGGGGAAGAGGGCTGGTGACACGGATATAACGCTAGGGGGAGAGGGCTGGTGACACAGATATAGCGCTAGGGGAAGAGGGCTGGTGACATGGATATAGCGCTAGGGGAGAGGGCTGGTGACACAGATATAACGCTAGGGGAAGAGGGCTGGTGACACGGATATAACGCTAGGGGGAGAGAGCTGGTGACACAGATATAGCGCTAGGGGAAGAGGTCTGGTGACATGGACAGGGGAAGCTCACATACTGCCAAGGATACATACATTATCCCGATGATGGGATGCCAGCGGTCATACGACCGACACTGGCATCCAGAAGCAAAGAATGCAGACGGGTCGGGAAAGTATGTATACCCTCCTCCCAACCACACAACCATCCCTTAACCCTTCCATAACTCAGTATCCTGAACAGATCCCTACTGGCGGGTGAGCTGCTCTCAGAGCTGCACACTTGGGGGTAAATTTACTAACATTCGTAATTTTCGGAAAAAGGTCAAAGTTCAATCACGAATGACATCGAAAGTGTAAAACTGCAACTTTTTGAATTGATTACGACTAATTTACTAAGCTGTCGTATTCGGGTTTTTCTTTTTTTCCGATGTCGATGTCATTCGTGTTTTTTTTTCTATTTTTACGGCAGTGATTAGCAAAACACTGCCGACTTTTTAAAAATGAATCTCGGCCGGATCTGTGTGATCCGTGCTGGGGTTCATTTTTTTTTTTTTAAAATTAAACAGTGTAAAATAAAAAAAAAAAATTGCGTGGGGTCCCCCCTCCTAAGCATAACCAGCCTCGGGCTCTTTGAGCCGATCCTGGTTGCAGAAATATGGGGGAAAAAATGACAGGGGTTCCCCCATATTTAAGCAACCAGCATCGGGCTCTGCGCCTGGTCCTGGTTCCAAAAATACGGGGGACAAAAAGAGTAGGGGTCCCCCGTATTTTTAAAACCAGCACCGGGCTCCACTAGCTGGACAGATAATGCCACAGCCGGGGGTCACTTTTATATAGTGCCCTGCGGCCGTGGCATCAAAAATCCAACTAGTCACCCCTGGCCGGGGTACCCTGGGGGAGTGGGGACCCCTTCAATCAAGGGGTCCCCCCCCCAGCCACCCAAGGGCCAGGGGTGAAGCCCGAGGCTGTCCCCCCCCATCCAATGGGCTGCGGATGGGGGGGCTGATAGCCTTTGTTGTAAATGAAAAGATATTGTTTTTAGTAGCAGTACCACAAGTCCCAGCAAGCCTCCCCCGCATGCTGGTACTTGGAGAACCACATGCTGGGAACTTTCTGCTCAGCGGTGACGTCACTTTAGGTCAACCGCAGGGCAGAAAGTTCCCACCATTGGTTACAATGGAGCGCATAGGCGCTACATTGTAACACTGCCGTGTGCCGCCTGTCACTCAGTACAGGACCACACAGCCGATCAGGAGAGTGCTACAACGTGGCTCTCCCTGATTGGCTGAAGAAACCCACTTAGACAGAAGTCAGAGTGGGTTTCTGGCATTCGGGGAAAGGAGTCCCATGTGAAAACATGGGGACCCTTTCAGTTCGTGGCTCGTGTGTCCGTTTTTTTATTTTAATCAAGTACCTGGATTACAAATGGATTTGAAGAGGACCGATCTACACTGGATTTTGTGAGTATAATTTTTTCTACAGGTACCCCATGGATTCTACTGGACAAGAGGACCGACCTGCGTGTGAACATAAGGTAAGTATGTGTATATGTTTGTGTGCATGTATGTAATAAATCTTTACTTTCAAGGTGTGTGTGTCTTGTGTTTATTTGGGTATTTTTTTAGTAATAGTACTACAGGTACCAGCGGGCCCGTTTTTCCGCCGCATGCTGGTACTTGTGGTTCTCCAAGTACCAGCATGCGGGGGAGGCTTGCTGGGACTTGTAGTACTGCTACTAAAAACAATATCTTTTCATTTACAACAAAGGCTATCAGCCCCCCCATCCGCAGCCCATTGGATGGGGGGGGACAGCCTCGGGCTTCACCCCTGGCCCTTGGGTGGCTGGGGGGGGGGACCCCTTGATTGAAGGGGTCCCCACTCCCCCAGGGTACCCCGGCCAGGGGTGACTAGTTGAATTTTTGATGCCACGGCCGCAGGGCACTATATAAAAGTGACCCCCGGCTGTGGCATTATCTGTCCAGCTAGTGGAGCCCGGTGCTGGTTTTAGAAATACGGGGGACCCCTACTCTTTTTGTCCCCCCCGTATTTTTGGAACCAGGACCAGGCGCAGAGCCCGATGCTGGTTGCTTAAATATGGGGGAACCCCTGTCATTTCCCCCCCCATATTTTTGCAACCAGGATCGGCTCAAAGACCCCGAGGCTGGTTATGCTTAGGAGGGGGGACCCCACGCATTTTTTTGTGTGAAAATAACCACTTTCCCACCCCTTCCCACTGATAGACATGCACGGATCTCATGGATCCCTGCATGCCTATGCAATCACGGCTCAAAAAAGCAGGTCTGCTTTTTTTTAGCACTTTTTTGCGATTTGTAATTTTTCACGGCAGTGTTTTCCTCTTTGGAGATTTGCACTTTTTAGTAAATGACCGAGTTCTACTAATTTGCTGGTGTATTTTGACCGATGGTGTATTCATTCGTATTTTTTTACAACTACTTCCAAAAAAATACGAATGCCCTCATCTCTGCCGTGATTTGAGTTTAGTAAATTACCGAGATGACACTTTGAAGAAAAAACGGCATCTCGGTCAAAATCGGGACCTTAGTAAATTTACCCCTTGGAGTGGCGCAACATGGTGCGTAACAAAGCCCCCCCACTCTGTGGGGAATAGTCGCTGTTGGTCGGCATGCCGACTAGCAGGGACTATTCCCACTCGACCACGCACACCCAACCCGTATGTAACGTAGCGTAAATACCATATTTGCTGGAATCCACATATCAGGTCCGTGTAGTATAGACAGATTAATGTTCCTGAGCCAGAGCAGATCTCTAATGCCTAATTATTCATCATTCATATCACTACTGAGATGGGAATACTGCTACTGTAATAAGGGCCTATGACTCTCAGAGTACGAATCTTACTCATGGGTTCAATAACATTTTATTCAAAGGGCTGCCGTCATTCCCTTGGCGCGACACTGTATCCATTAGTGTAGCATGAGATAGAGGGGAAAGCTAAACGAGGGCACCACATACAGTATGTACATGGCAGAGGGTTAGAGAGTATGGCTGGGTACGGATCTGAGACCCAGAGGAAGGGGCACCAGGGTGGAGAAGGGTAGAGGACAGAAGAGAGAGGAGGAATGGTTTAATGCTGAAGGTATTCCGAGTGAGATAGCCAATGAAGCAGAGGAGGAAGGCAGACGATCAGCAGAATGAAGTATAGGTCAAAGTGGGCAGAGACAAGAGAGAAGGAAGCCAAAGAGCAGGCGGTTACAGTAGTCTAAGCTGAAAATAATCAATGCATAAATTAAAGTTTTGGAGGCATCAAGGGTAAGGCAGGGCCAGAGGTAAAGAATATGAAGCAGTTGGTGAGGTAGAAGCTGAATCATGATGGGATATTAGGCATATGGAGTAGAGAGTGTGGAGGAGAAGAGGGCAGTCATCATTATCAAAGTGTTATACAGATCAAGGGAGAAGAGAAGAGAGAGATGATCCTCAGATTTGGCCATGAGAAGGTCATTGGTGACCTTAGTGAGAGCAGTTTCAATGGAATGGAGGGGACAGAAGCCAGACATAAGAGGGTTGAGAAGTGTGTGAGTGGAAAGGAAACAAAATTAAGCCAAGGAGCTTGGCGGCATAGGGAATGAGAGAGAAAATACGTAGCAATGGTAGACTTACCATCAATAACTATTTCTCCTAAGTCCACAGTATCCACAGGATAAACAGGGTGGGATCCATGTGGACTCAGGAGAAATAGAGTTATCAATAGTACGTCTACCATAACTACGTAATTCTCCTGCAGGGTCCACAGATTATTCACAGGATAAACATTGGGATGTCCCAAAGAAATTTTAGTGGAGGGGACGATTCTGATTGGATAGGAGAATCCTTCGCCCAAATGCAGCGTCCTGAGAGGCAAAGGTATCAAAGGCATAATGTCTAATGAATGTGTTAATGGAAGACCATGTGGCTGCCTTACATATCTATACAGCTGAAGCACCACGTTGTGCTGCCCATGAAGGACCTACCCTACGTGTAGAGTGCGCAGAGACATTAGCCGGAACAGGGAGATCAGCACGAGAATATGCTTCTGAAATCGTCATTCTCGCCAGTGTCTGCTTGACAGCAGGCCATCCTCTCTTGTGAAATCCGTAGAGAACAAAGAGTGTGTCTGTCTTTCTGATGGCACTGTTACGATCTATGTAGATCCTTAATGCACGGACAACATCCAATGATGCATCTCCTGCAGAAAGATCCTGCCCTTGGAAAGCTGGGACTACAACTACTTTGTTGAGGTGGAACTTAGACACCACCTTAGGAAGATAACCAGATATGGTTCTGAGAACCGCTCTATCTGGATGAAATAATAGGATTTTGGTTACCTACCGGTAAATCCTTTTCTCGTAGTCCGTAGAGGATGCTGGGGTCCACATTAGTACCATGGGGTAAAGACGGGTCCATCAGGAGCCATTGGCACTTTAAGAGTTTGAGAGTGTGGGCTAGCTCCTCCCTCTATGCCCCCCCTACCAGACTCAGTCTAGAAACTGTGCCCGAGGAGACGGACATCTTCGAGAGAAGGATTTAACACAGATAGTGGTGAGATTCACACCAGCTCACACATACAAGGCACATCAAGCTAACCGAGCTTGAAAACTCAGCAACCGCTGAAACATTACTTACCAAGTAACAATGCAATACTGAACTAAAACGAAGTTGTACTGAACCAAATAACAACAGCAGGAAAACGAAGCGCTGGGCGAACGCCCAGCATCCTCTACAGACTACGAGAAAAGGATTTACCGGTAGGTAGCCAAAATCCTATTTTCTCTTACGTCCTAGAGGATGCTGGGGTCCACATTAGTACCATGAGGATGTACCAAAGCTCCCAGAACGGGAGGGAGAGCGCGGAGGCTCCTGCAGAACTGATTGGCCTCTGATGGTCTGAAGTTCAGTCAAAGTATCGAACTTATAGAACTTTGCAAACATGTTCGACCCAGACCAAGTTGCAGCTTGGCAAAGTTGTAAAGCCGAGACGCTCCGGGCAGCCGCCCAGGAAGACCCCACCTTACGAGTAGAGTGGGCCTTGACAGACGTAGGACACAGCAATCCTGCCGTAGAATACACAAGCTGGATAGTGAACCTGATCCAGCGAGAGATCGTCTGCTTAGAAGCACGATACCCAATCTTCTTGGGATCATACAGGACAGAGAGTCCGATTTTCTGTGACGAGCAGTCCTCTTTACATAGATTTTCAGAGCCCTTACAACATCCAAGGACTTTGATGAAATTGAGGAGTCAGTAGCCACTGGCACCACAATAGGTTGGTTGATATGAAATGCCGGCACAACCTTCGGAAGTAACTGCTGACGTGTCCGGAGCTCAGCTCTATCTTCGTGGAAGATGAAGAATGGGCTTTACACGTCTAGCAGAAGCTAAGGCCAACAATGTGACAGCCTTCCATGTAAGAAATTTGACCTCAACCCCCTGTAGAGGCTCGAACCAGTCCGATTGGAGGAACTGCAACACCACGTTAAGGTCCCAAGACACCGTAGGCGACACAAAGGGAGGTTGGATGTGCAGAACTCCCTTCAAAAAGGTCTGAACCTCAGGGAGAGCAGCCAATCGTTTCTGGAAGAAATGGATAGTGCCGAAATCTGGACCATCACAGATCCCAACCTCAAGCCCAACCTCAAGCCCATATCCACACCGGCTTGTAGGAAGACGAGAAACAGTCTTGAAACTCCAGTTGAAACTCCACCGCAGGAAATTTCTTGGACTCACACCAAGATACATATTTTTTCCAAATTCGATGGTAATGTTTAGACGTTACTCCTTTCCTAGCCTGTATAAGGGTAGGAATAACCTTGTTCAGAATGCCCTTTTAAGCCCGTATCAGGCGTTCAACCTCCATGCCGTCAAACGTAGCCGTGGTAAGTCTTGATAGGCGAACGGCCCCTGCTGCAGCAGGTCCTCCTGAAGAGGAAGAGGCCTCGGCTCTCCTTGCAGTAGATCCAAAAGATCCGCGTACCAAGCCCTTCTTGGCCAGTCTGGAGCAACGAGGATCACTTGAACCCTTGTTCTCCTTATGAGCTTTAGAACTCTTGGGATGAGTGGAAGTGGAGGAAACACGTACACTGACCGGAAAACCCACGGAGTCACTAGGGTGACTAGCCACTGCTTGCGGGTCCCCCGACCTGGTACAATACAGCCGAAGCTTCTTGTTGAGACGAGAGGCCATCATGTCGATCTGGGGTAGGCCCTAAAGATCTGTTACCTCCTTGAACACCTCCGGATGGAGACCCCACTCCCCTGGATGGAGATCGTGTCTGCTGAGGAAGTCTGCTTCCCAGTTGTCTACTCCCAGAATGAAGATTGCCGACAGTGCCAACGTGTGTTTTTCTGCCCAGAGGATAATTTTTGTTACCTCTGACATTGCAGCTCTGCTCTTCGTTCCGCCGTGTCAGTTTATGTAAGCCACTGCTGTCACATTGTCCGACTGCACTTGAACGGACCGATTTCTCAGAAGATGGGCCGCTTGGAGAAGACCGTTGTAGACGCCTCTTAGTTCCAGAATGTTTATCGGCAGGCTGGCTTCCAGACTTGACCACCTTCCTTGGAAGGTTTCCCCTTGAGTGACTGCGCCCCAGCCCCGGAGACTTGCATCCGTGGTTAGAAGGATCCAGTCCTGAATCCCGAACCTGCGGCCCTCCAGAAGGTGAGCCAGTTGCAGCCACCAGAGGAGTGAAATCCTGGCCTTTGGTTACAGACGTATTCTCTGGTGCATGTGTAGATGGGATCCCGACCACTTGTCAAGAAGATCCAGTTGGAAGGACCGAGCGTGAAACCTCCCGTACTGAAGGCCATCATTTTTCCCAGAAGGCGAATGCACTAATGAACCGACACCCGGGCTGGCTTCAGGACATCCCGGACCATTGTTTGTATCACCAACGCTTTTTCCTCTGGGAGAAACACCCTCTTCACTTCCATGTCGAGAATCATTCCAAGAAAAGACAACCTCCTGGTTGGTTCCAAATGTGATTTTGGAAGATTCAGGATCCAACCATGTTCCCGGAGAAGCTGGGTCGTGGGAGCTATGGACTGTAACAGCTTCTCCTTGGACAATGCTTTTATTAGCAGATCATACAGATATGGAATTATGTTCACCCCCTGTCTGCGGAGAAGAATCATCATTTCTGCCATCACCTTGGTGAATACCCTCGGTGCTGTGGTGAGGCCAAATGGCAGGGCTTGGAACTGAAAATGACAGTCCAACAGTGCGAATCGAAGATAAGCTTGATGTGGCAGCCAAATCGGAATGTAGAGGTACGCATCCTTGATATCCAGGGATACCAGGAATTCCCCCTCCTCCAGACCTGATATCACTGCCCTTAGAGACTCCATTTTGAACTTGAACACCCTCAGAAAGGGGTTTAGTGATTATAAGTTCAGAATGGGCCTGACCAAACCATCCGGTTTCGGTACCACAAAAAGGTTTGAATAGTAACCTTTGTTTTGCATATGAGGTGGTACTGGCACAATGACCTGTGCCTCCACCAACTTCTGGACAGCTTATTGCAGGACAGTCCTGTCCACCAGCAGAGCTGGCAAGCCTGATTTGAAAAATCAGTGAGGAGGGAGATTTCGAAATTCCAGCTTGTACCCCTGAGACACAATCTCCTGCACCCAGGGGTCCAGGCCGGATGACACCCAGACGTGACTGAAATGCCTGAGTCTCGCTCCCACCTACCCCACCTCCGAGGCGTGCAGTCCACCGTCATGCTGAGGACCTTGGTGTACCTGAAGCAGGTTTCTGTTCCTGGGAACCTGTATCCGCAGGTTTCTTGGACTTGGCCCGATCTCCCCGAAAGAAGGTGTTGGATGGCTTGGCCTTTCTGGGTTTGGTAGACCGAAAGGGCTGTGATGTAGCTGAAGAAAAGGGTTTCTTTGGAGCAGGTGTAGCTGAGGGAAGAAAGGGTGACTTACCAGCTGTAGCCGTGGAGATCCAGGCATCTAACGCTTCTCCAAAGAGAGCCTGACCTGTGTAGGGTAGGGTCTCCACACTTCTCCTGGATTCCGCGTCGGCAGACCACTGGTGCAACCACCGTCCTCGACGAGCTGATACAGACATGGAAGAAATTCCTGCAGCCATGGAACCCAGGCTTTCATGGATTCTACTAGAAATCCTGCAGAATCCTGAATGTTACGTAAAAACAGTTCAACATCACATTTCTCCATAGTATCTAAGTCTTGAAGTAACGTGCCTGACCACTTTACTATAGCTTTGGTAATCCAAGTACTGGCAATAGTGGGACGTAGTATTGCCCCAGAAGCCGTGTACATGGATTTGAGCGTATTACCAATCTTACGATCAGCCGGCTCTTTCACGGCGGTAGATTCTGGAACAGGTAAAAATAGGATTTTGGTACCTACCAGTAAATCCTTTTCTCCTAGTCCGTAGAGGATGCTGGGGACTCCAAAAGGACCATGGGGTATAGATGGATCCACAGGAACCTGGGCACACTATAAAGACTTAAACTGGGTGTGAACTGGCTCCTCCCTCTATGCCCCTCCTCCAGACCTCAGTTAGAAAACTGTGCCCAGGAGAGATGGACATTTCGAGGAAAGAATTTATAATTTAACCACAGTGAGTGTTATACCAGCTCACACCACAAACATACCGCCAGACATGGCCTTCAACAGAATACCAGCCCACGGTATGAAAAACTGACATCACTATGCTGAAAGAACAGGTAACACAACCTGTGTCAACCCAACCAATAATACGAAACCACATGCCATGGCATGAACAACGTCAGCAATAACCTGACAGAGAAGAAACACCACAAGAGTGTAACCAAATCAATAACTGCAGACACAGTACGCACTGGGACGGGCGCCCAACATCCTCTATGGACTAGGAGAAAAGGATTTACCGGTAGGTACCAAAATCCTATTTTCTCTTACGTCCTAGAGGATGCTGGGGACTTCAAAAGGACCATGGGGTCAATACCAAAGCTCCAGAACGGGCGGGAGAGTGCGTACGACTCTGCAGCACCGATTGAGCAAACATGAGGTCCCCATCATCCAGGGTATCAAACTTGTAGAGCTTATCCAAGGTGTTTGAAACCCGACCCAGCAACCGCTCGGCAAAGTTAACCCGCCGAGACACCTCAGGCAACCGCCCAAGAAGAGCCCATCTTCCTAGTAAAATGGGTCTCCCCGACTTCGGCAACTGCAATCCAGCCGCAGAACTAGCACAGCGAAACGTATCACAGATTCAGCGTGTAACAGCCTGTAGAGACGCAGGCGCCCCAAACATGCTGGGAGCATACCGGAAAAACAGAGCCTCCGTTTCCCCAAACTGAGCTCAATTGGCGATGTAAATCTTCAAAGCCTTGACTGCATCGAGAGACATTGAATCAGCCAATAACGAAGTTACCACAGGCATCAACCCAGGCAGGCTTTTGATAAACCCCGAAAACCCTTTTCGACAGAACTACTATCCGAGTTCTCAATTCTATCCACTTGGAAGATCAAACAGGGCTCGTGTAAGACAAAGTCGCCACTTCCGACAACCGCCTTGCGGTCATCCAAACAAAACAAAAACATGACCACTCTCCAAGAGAGAAACTTTAACGCAACCTTTTATAAAGGTTCCAATCAGTGTGATACCCTAGCAACGCAACACCAAGTCCAGAGTCCACTGTGTCAATGGTGCACAAATGAAAGGTGGATGTGCAGTACACCTGTCCCGAAAGCCTGAACTTCCAGTGAGGTGGCTAATGCTCTTATAAAGAATATCTATAAGGCCAAACTGCCCTAAAGAAGAGCCTAACCATAGGCCCGTATCCACCCCTGCTTGCAAAGAGTGGAGCAAAACAACCCAGCTGAAAAACTTCCATAGGAGTTTTCTAGGATGCATACCAAGACACATATATATAAGACAACTACAGTGGTAAACCGTTGCCTTTACTTCCTTTCTAGCCCGAAGAAGGGCGGAAATGACCTCACTGGGTAAACCCCGTCGGTTAGAACATGGCAATAAACCGCCACACCATCAAACGTAACAGTTCCACCGGTAGAGGAGGAGGCCACAGAACTACTATGAGCAAACCCCGAAAAACTGGAAACCAAGCCCTCCTTGGCTAGATCGAAGCAAAGAGGATTGCCCGAACCTTTGTTCTTTTTACGTGTAGTACCCTCCGAAAGAGCGAAAACGTAGAGGACGCCAAGACCGACTGAAAACACCCAAGGCGTCACGAGGGCATCACCTGCCATAGAATGCGTGTCCCTTGACCTGGAACAACATCCCCGAGGCCTCCCGTCGATGCAGGCACGAACATATCCAATTGAGGCAGTCCTCCAAGACTTGTCACATCCGTGAAACTTCTCGATGACGGGTATACTTTTCCGGGTGGTCTTCTGTATGCCGACTAACGGGATCCCGGCGCACAGTATACCGGCGCCGGGATCCCGACAGCCGGCATACCGACACTTATTCTCCCTCGTGGGGGTCCACGACCCCCCTGGAGGGAGAATAAAATAGTGTGGCGCGCGTAGCGCGCCACCGTACCCGTAGCGTGGCGAGCGCAGCGAGCCCGCAAGGGGCTCATTTGCGCTCGCCACACTGTCGGTAAGCCGGCGGTCGGGCTCCCGGCGCCGGTATGCTGGTCGCCGGGAGCCCGACCGCCGGCATATCGTAGTGAACCCTACTTTTCCCGGATGGAGCTTGCGCCTGCAGGGGAAAGTCATTTATCCGTCATTTAACTCCAGAACGACACCTGCTAATGAAGAGTTTACTGAAATCAAAAGAGTTTATCGCAGAAAAACTTCCCAGCCTGACCGTTTTATCTGGAAATATGTCCCATGTCAGGACAGCTCCCTCTAGAAGGTGAGAACCGAGTAGACACCACATGAGCGAAGCCCCGGGCAGTAGGACTAAATTCCGGTGCAAGTGTCGGTGAGACCCGGACCCCATTACCAACTGGATCCTCGAAAAGCACTCTGGCATACAACCTGGTCAACCACAAGGCCCCGTAGGCCGCACCCACCTGCTTCATAAACAGAATCTAATGATGGATTGTCACAATCAAACTGATCCGACTCCGGATCCTCAGACCTCCTTCCACAGGAAAACCCGCAGAACCTCAACCAGTCAGAATCTACTCAGACACCCACTTGGAGACACTGCGTCGCCGTGAACAACAGTCATTCCCTATGTTGAAGAACAGTCAGGGAGAAACAACTGTTTGCACCCTTTGTTACTTGACCTGGCCTCAATCAGGCGAATGTCTCAGAGCAGAATGACAATGGCTCTTACTACAGAAGGACAACCATCATACCGCCAACCTCTGGTGAAATGGTAAAGATAATCCTGGATATTAACCGAGGTAGGCTGAACTTTGAGAAAAAACGGATTTAACCCCTTTTTCTGCCTTTACAAGCTGGAACTCCTTGGCCTGAAAGATTCCATCCTATAGTTCCCCTTCGTAAGCCGAACTTTTTTTTTTTTTTTTTAACGGGGATGACAGGATAAAGTCCTGAACCGGACGCAACTCTGATAAGGCGTCTCTTAATACCTCTCCGACCAGAGGGGAATCGGTAAGATCTATTAGAAAAAATATTGACGGGAACATTTGTAACTCAGAATGTCCCCCTATGGATTCTACAATCAACTCACAGGTCTTAAACAATTCCTGGACTAACCGAAACTTAGTCGACGAGCCTCCACCGGAGTGGGATCTAGCCAGATAGACTCAGTGACCTGTGGCGGATGCGCTAGAAACAGCAAACAAGATCCGCTTCTGCGAACCAAACAAGGCTGCAGAATTCTTAAATTTTCAGCTTCAACTGTCTGCACAGAAAAAGAAAAAATAAGATTTTACTCACCGGTAAATCTATTTCTCGTAGTCCGTAGTGGATGCTGGGAACTCCGTAAGGACCATGGGGAATAGACGGGCTCCGCAGGAGACTGGGCACTCTATAAGAAAGATTTGGTACTATCTGGTGTGCACTGGCTCCTCCCTCTATGCCCCTCCTCCAGACCTCAGTTAGGATACTGTGCCCGGAAGAGCTGACACTATAAGGAAGGATTTTGAATCTAGGGTAAGACTCATACCAGCCACACCAATCACACCGTATAACTCGTGATACTATACCCAGTTAACAGTATGAAATATAACTGAGCCTCTCAACAGATGGCTCAACAATAACCCTTTAGTTAAGCAATAACTATATACAAGTATTGCAGACAATCCGCACTTGGGATGGGCGCCCAGCATCCACTACGGACTACGAGAAATAGATTTACCGGTGAGTAAAATCTTATTTTCTCTGACGTCCTAGTGGATGCTGGGAACTCCGTAAGGACCATGGGGATTGTACCAAAGCTCCCAAACGGGCGGGAGAGTGCGGATGACTCTGCAGCACCGAATGAGAGAACTCAAGGTCCTCCTCAGCCAGGGTATCAAATTTGTAGAATTTTGCAAACGTGTTTGCCCCTGACCAAGTAGCAGCTCGGCAAAGTTGTAAAGCCGAGACCCCTCGGGCAGCCGCCCAAGATGAGCCCACCTTCCTTGTGGAATGGGCTTTTACCGATTTAGGATGCGGCAATCCAGCCGCAGAATGCGCCAGCTGAATTGTGCTACAAATCCAGCGAGCAATAGTCTGCTTAGAAGCAGGAGCACCTATTTTGTTGGGTGCCTACAGGATAAAAAGCGAGTCAGTTTTCCTGACTCCAGCCGTCCTGGAAATATAAATTTTTAAGGCCCTGACTACGTCCAGTAACTTGGAATCTTCCAAGTCCCTAGTAGCCGCAGGCACTACAATAGGTTGGTTCAAGTGAAAAGCTGATACCACCTTAGGGAGAAACTGGGGACGAGTCCTCAATTCTGCCCTATCCATATGGAAAATCAGATAAGGGCTTTTACATGACAAAGCCGCCAATTCTGACACCCGCCTGGCCCAAGCCAAGGCCAATAACATGACCACTTTCCACGTGAGATATTTCAAATCCACAGTTTTAAGTGGCTCAAACCAATGTGATTTCAGGAAACTCAACACCACATTGAGATCCCAAGGTGCCACAGGAGGCACAAAAGGGGGTTGAATATGAAGCACTCCCTTTACAAAAGTCTGAACTTCAGGCAGTGAAGCCAGTTCTTTCTGGAAGAAAATCGACAGAGACGAAATCTGGACCTTAATGGAACCCAATTTTAGGCCCATAGTCACTCCCGACTGTAGGAAGTGCAGAAAACGACCCAGCTGAAATTCCTCTGTAGGGGCCTTCCTGGCCTCACACCACGCAACATATTTCCGCCAAATACGGTGATAATGGTTTGCGGTTACTTCTTTCCTGGCTTTTATCAGCGTAGGAATGACTTCCTCCGGAATGCCCTTTTCCTTTAGGATCCGGAATTCAACCGCCATGCCGTCAAACGCAGCCGCGGTAAGTCTTGGAACAGACAGGGCCCCTGCTGTAGCAGATCCTGTCTGAGCGGTAGAGGCCATGGGTCCTCTGATATCATTTCTTGAAGTTCTGGGTACCAAGCTCTTCTTGGCCAATCCGGAACCACGAGTATCGTTCTTACTCCTCGCCTTCTTCTTATTATTCTCAGTACCTTTGGAATGAGAGGCAGAGGAGGGAACACATAAACCGACTGGTACACCCACGGTGTCACTAGAGCGTCCACAGCTATCGCCTGAGGGTCCCTTGACCTGGCGCAATATCTCTTTAGCTTTTTGTTGAGGCGGGACGCCATCATGTCCACCTGTGGCCTTTCCCAACGGTTTACCAACAGTTGGAAGACTTCTGGATGAAGTCCCCACTCTCCCGGGTGTAGGTCGTGTCTGCTGAGGAAGTCTGCTTCCCAGTTGTCCACTCCCGGAATGAACACTGCTGACAGTGCTAGTACGTGATTTTCCGCCCATCGGAGAATCCTTGTGGCTTCTGCCATCGCCATCCTGCTTCTTGTGCCGCCCTGTCGGTTTACATGGGCGACTGCCGTGATGTTGTCTGATTGGATCAGTACCGGCTGGTTTTGAAGCAGGGGCCTTGCCTGACTTAGGGCATTGTAAATGGCCCTCAGTTCCAGAATATTTATGTGTAGGGACGACTCCTGACTTGACCAAAGTCCCTGGAAATTTCTTCCCTGTGTGACTGCCCCCCAGCCTCGAAGGCTGGCATCCGTGGTCACCAGGACCCAGTCCTGTATGCCGAATCTGCGGCCCTCTAGAAGATGAGCACTCTGCAGCCACCACAGTAGAGACACCCTGGTCCTTGGAGACAGGGTTATCAGTCGATGCATCTGAAGATGCGATCCCGACCACTTGTCCAAGAGGTCCCACTGGAAGGTCCTTGCATGGAAGCTGCCGAATGGAATTGCTTCGTATGAAGCCACCATTTGTCCCAGGACTCGTGTGCAGTGATGCACCGATACCCGTTTTGGTTTCAGGAGGTCTCTGACTAGAGATGACAGCTCCTTGGCTTTCTCCTGCGGGAGAAACACTTTTTTCTGTTCTGTGTCCAGAATCATCCCCAGGAACAGTAGGCGTGTGGAAGGAACCAGCTGTGACTTTGGAATGTTTAGAATCCAGCCATGCTGTTGTAGCACTTCCCGAGATAGTGCTACTCCGACCAGCAACTGCTCCTTGGACCTCGCCTTTATTAGGAGATCGTCCAAGTACGGGATAATTAAAACTCCCTTTTTTTGAAGGAGTATCATCATTTCTCTATCGTCCTAGTGGATGCTGGGGTTCCTGAAAGGACCATGGGGAATAGCGGCTCCGCAGGAGACAGGGCACAAAAAGTAAAGCTTTAGGATCAGGTGGTGTGCACTGGCTCCTCCCCCTATGACCCTCCTCCAAGCCTCAGTTAGATTTTTGTGCCCGGCCGAGAAGGGTGCAATCTAGGTGGCTCTCCTAAAGAGCTGCTTAGAAAAGTTTAGCTTAGGTTTTTTATTTTACAGTGAGTCCTGCTGGCAACAGGATCACTGCAACGAGGGACTTAGGGGAGAAGAAGTGAACTCACCTGCGTGCAGGATGGATTGGCTTCTTTGGCTACTGGACATTAGCTCCAGAGGGACGATCACAGGTACAGCCTGGATGGTCACCGGAGCCTCGCCGCCGGCCCCCTTGCAGATGCTGAAAAGAGAAGAAGGTCCAGAATCGGCGGCAGAAGACTCCTCAGTCTTCTTAAGGTAGCGCACAGCACTGCAGCTGTGCGCCATTGCTCTCAGCACACTTCACACGGCAGTCACTGAGGGTGCAGGGCGCTGGGAGGGGGGCGCCCTGGGAGGCAATGTAAACCTATTTTTTGGCAAAAAATACCTCACATATAGCCTCCGGGGGCTATATGGAGATATTTAACCCCTGCCAGAATCCGTTGAAGAGCGGGAGACGAGCCCGCTGAAAAAGGGGCGGGGCCTATCTCCTCAGCACACAGCGCCATTTTCCCTCACAGAAAGGCTGGAGGGAAGGCTCCCAGGCTCTCCCCTGCACTGCACTACAGAAACAGGGTTAAAACAGAGAGGGGGGGCACTAATTTGGCGTTAGAAATATATAAAAAGATGCTATAAGGGAAAACACTTATATAAGGTTGTCCCTATATAATTATAGCGTTTTTTGGTGTGTGCTGGCAAACTCTCCCTCTGTCTCTCCAAAGGGCTAGTGGGTCCTGTCCTCTATCAGAGCATTCCCTGTGTGTGTGCTGTGTGTCGGTACGTGTGTGTCGACATGTATGAGGACGATGTTGGTGAGGAGGCGGAGCAATTGCCTGTAATGGTGATGTCACTCTCTAGGGAGTCGACACCGGAATGGATGGCTTATTTAGGGAATTACGTGATAATGTCAACACGCTGCAAGGTCGGTTGACGACATGAGACGGCCGACAAACAATTAGTACCGGTCCAGACGTCTCAAAAACACCGTCAGGGGTTTTAAAACGCCCGTTTACCTTAGTCGGTCGACACAGACACAGACACGGACACTGAATCCAGTGTCGACGGTGAATAAACAAACGTATTCCTTATTAGGGCCACACGTTAAGGGCAATGAAGGAGGGGTTACATATTTCTGATACTACAAGTACCACAAAAGAGGGTATTATGTGGGATGTGAAAAAACTACCTGTAGTTTTTCCTGAATCAGATAAATTAAATGAAGTGTGTGATGATGCGTGGGTTCCCCCCGATAGAAAATTATTGGCGGTATACCCTTCCCCGCCAGAAGTTAGGGCGCGTTGGGAAACACCCCTTAGGGTGGATAAGGCGCTCACACGCTTATCAAAACAAGTGGCGGTACCGTCTATAGATAGGGCCGTCCTCAAGGAACCAGCTGACAGGAGGCTGGAAAATATCATATAAAAGTATATACACACATACTGGTGTTATACTGCGACCAGCGATCGCCTCAGCCTGGATGTGCAGAGCTGGGGTGGCTTGGTCGGATTCCCTGACTAAAAATATTGATACCCTTGACAGGGACAGTATTTTATTGACTATAGAGCATTTAAAGGATGCATTTCTATATATGCGAGATGCACAGAGGGATATTTGCACTCTGGCATCAAGAGTAAGTGCGATGTCCATATCTGCCAGAAGATGTTTATGGACACGACAGTGGTCAGGTGATGCAGATTCCAAACGGCACAAAGGTGTATTGCCGTATAAAGGAAGAGGAGTTATTTGGGGTCGGTCCATCGGACCTGGTGGCCACGGCAACTGCTGGAAAATCCACCGTTTTTACCCTAAGTCACATCTCTGCAGAAAAAGACACCGTCTTTTCAGCCTCAGTCCTTTCGTCCCTATAAGAGTCATATTTGCCCAGGGATAGAGGAAAGGGAAGAAGACTGCAGCAGGCAGCCCATTCCCAGGAACAGAAGCCTTCCACCGCTTCTGCCAAGCTCTCAGCATGACGCTGGGACCGTACAGGACCCTTGGATCCTACAAGTAGTATCCCAGGGGTACAGATTGGAATGTCGAAACGTTTCCCCCTCGCAGGCTCCTGAAGTCTGCTTTACCAAGGTCTCCCTCCGACAAGGAGGCAGTATGGAAAAAAATTCACAAGCTGTATTCCCAGCAGGTGATAATCAAATTACCCCTCCTACAACAAGGAAAGGGGTATTATTCCACACTATATTGTGGTACTGAAGCCAGAAGGCTAGGTGAGACCTATTCTAAATCTAAAAAAATTTGAACACTTACAAAGGTTCAAAGCAAGAGGGAGTCACTCAGAGCAGTGATAACGAACCAGGAAGAAGGGGACTATATAGTGTCCCGGGACATCAGGGATGCTTACCTCCATGTCCCAAATTTGCCCTTCTCACTAAGGGTACCTCAGGTTCGTGGTATAGAACTGTCACTATCAGTTTCAGACGCTGCCGTTTGGATTGTCCACGGCACCCCGGGTCTTTACCAAGGTAATGGCCGAAATGATGATTCTTCTTCGAAGAAAAGGCGTCTTAAATTACCCCTTACTTGGACGATCTCCTGATAAGGGCAAAGTCCAGGGAACAGTTGGAGGTCGGAGTAGCACTATCTCGGATACTGCTACAACAGCACGGGTGGATTCTAAATATTCCAAAATCGCAGCTGATCCTGACGACACGTCTGCTGTGCCTAGGGATGATTCTGGACACAGTCCAGAAAAAGGTGTTTCTCCCGGAAGAGAAAGCCAGGGAGTTATCCGAGCTAGTCAAGAACCTCCTAAAACCAGGAAAAGTGTCAGTGCATCATTGCACAAGGGTCCTGGTAAAAATGGTGGCTTCCTACGAAGCAATTCCATTCGGCAGATTTCACGCAAGAACTTTTCAGTGGGATCTGCTGGACAAATGGTCCGGATCGCATCTTCAGATGCATCAGCGGATAACCCTATATCCAAGGACAAGGGTGTCTCTCCTGTGGTGGTTACAGAGTGCTCATCTTCTAGAGGGCCGCAGATTCGGCATTCAGGATTGGATGCTGGTGACCACGGAGGCCAGCCCGAGAGGCTGGGGAGCAGTCACACAAGGAAAAAATTTCCAGGGAGTGTGATCAAGTCTGGAGACTTTTCTCCACATAAATATACTGGAGCTAAGGGTAAATTTATAATGCTCTAAGCTTAGCAAGACCTCTGCTTCAAGGTCAGCCGGTATTGATCCAGTGGGAAAAACATCACGGCAGTCGCCCACGTAAACAGACAGGGCGGCACAAGAAGCAGGAGGGCAATGGCAAAAACTGCAAGGACTTTTCGCTGGGCGGAAAATCATGTGATAGCACTGTCAGCAGTGTTTCATTCCGGGAGTGGAAACTGGGAAGCAGACTTCCTCAGCAGGCACGACCTCCACCCGGGAGAGTGGAAAATTCATCGGGAAGTTTTTCCACATGATTGTGAACCGTTGGGAAATACCAAGGTGGACATGATGGCGTCCCGTCTGAACAAAAAACGGGACAGGTATTGCGCCAGGTCAAGAGACCCTCAGGCAATAGCTGTGGACGTTCTGGTAACACCGTGGGTGTACCAGTCGGTGTATGTGTTCCCTACTCTGCTTCTCATACCTAAGGTACTGAGAATTATAAGACGTAGAGGAGTAAGAACTATACTCATGGCTCCGGATTGGCCAAGAAGGACTTGGTACCCGGAACTTCAAGAGATGCTCACAGAGGACTTATGGCCTCTGCCGCTAAGAAGGGACTTGCTTCAGCAAGTACCATGTCTGTTCCAAGACTTACCGCAGCTGCGTTTGACGGCATGGCGGTGGAACGCCGGATCCTAAGGGAAAAAGGCATTCCGGAAGAGGTCATTCCTACCCTGGTCAAAGCCAGGAAGGAGGTGACCGCACAACATTATCACCACATGTGGCGAAAATATGTTGCGTGGTGTGAGGCCAGGAAGGCCCCACAAAGAAATTTCAACTCGGTCGATTCCTGCATTTCCTGCAAACAGGAGTGTCTATGGGCCTCAAATTGGGGCCCATTAAGGTTCAAATTTCGGCCCTGTCGATTTTCTTCCAGAAAGAATTGGCTTCAGTTCCTGAAGTCCAGAAGTTTGTCAAGGGAGTATTGCATATACAACCCCCTTTTGTGCCTCCAGTGGCACTGTGGGATCTCAACGTAGTTCTGGGATTCCTCAAATCACATTGGTTTAAAACCAGTCAAATCTGTGGATTTGAAGCATCTCACATGAAAAGTGACCATGCTCTTGGCCCTGGCCTGGGCCAGGCGAGTGTCAAATTGGTGGTTTTTTTCTCAAAAAAGCCCATATCTGTTTGTCCATTCGGACAGGGCAGAGCTGCGGACTCGTCCCCAGTTCTCTCCCTAAGTTGGTGTCAGTGTTTCACCTGAACCAGCTTATTGTGGTGCCTTGCGCCTACTAGGGACTTGGAGGACTCCAAGTTGCTGGATGTTGTCAGGGCCCTGAAAGTATAGGTTCCAGGACGGCTGGAGTCAGGAAAACTGACTTGCTGTTATCCTGTATGCACCCAACAAACTGGGTGCTCTTGCTTCTAAGCAGACTATTGCTAGTTGGATGTGTAATACAATTCAGCTTGCACATTCTGTGGCAGGCCTGCCACAGCCAAAATATGTAAATGCCCATTCCACAAGGAAGGTGGGCTCATCTTGGGCGGCTGCCCGAGGGGTCTCGGCATTACAACTTTGCCGAGCTGCTACTTGGTCAGGGGCAAACACGTTTGCAAAATTCTACAAATTTGATACCCTGGCTGAGGAGGACCTGGAGTTCTCTCATTCGGTGCTGCAGAGTCATCCGCACTCTCCCGCCCGTTTGGGAGCTTTGGTATAATCCCCATGGTCCTTTCAGGAACCCCAGCATCCACTAGGACGATAGAGAAAATAAGAATTTACTTACCGATAATTCTATTTCTCGGAGTCCGTAGTGGATGCTGGGCGCCCATCCCAAGTGCGGATTATCTGCATTACTTGTACATAGTTACAAAAAATCGGGTTATTATTGTTGTGAGCCATCCTTTCAGAGGCTCCGCTGTTATCATACTGTTAACTGGGTTCAGATCACAGGTTGTACAGTGTGATTGGTGTGGCTGGTATGAGTCTTACCCGGGATTCAAAATCCTTCCTTATTGTGTACGCTCGTCCGGGCACAGTATCCTAACTGAGGCTTGGAGGAGGGTCATAGGGGGAGGAGCCAGTGCACACCACCTGATCCTAAAGCTTTACTTTTTGTGCCCTGTCTCCTGCGGAGCCGCTATTCCCCATGGTCCTTTCAGGAACCCCAGCATCCACTACGGACTCCGAGAAATAGAATTATCGGTAAGTAAATTCTTATTTTCTGCCATTACCTTGGTAAACACCCTCGGTGCCGTGGACAGTCCAAACGGCAGTGTCTGGAATTGGTAATGGCAATCCTGTATCACAAATCTGAGGTACTCCTGGTGAGGAAGGTAAATGGAGACATGCAGGTAAGCATCCTTGATGTCCAGGGATACCATGTAATCCCCCTCGTCCAGGCTTGCAATAACCGCCCTGAGCGATTCCATCTTGAACTTGAATCTTTTTATGTATGTGTTCAAGGATTTCAAATTTAAAATGGGTCTCACCGAACCGTCCGGTTTCGGTACCACAAACAGTGTGGAATAGTAACCCCGTCCTTGTTGAAGTAGGGGTACCTTGACTATCACCTGCTGGGAATACAGCTTGTGAATTGCCTCTAGCACAGCCTCCCTGCCCGAGGGAGTTGTCGGTAAGGCCGATTTGAGGAAACGGCGGGGGGAGACGCCTCGAATTCCAACTTGTACCCCTGAGATACTACTTGAAGGATCCAGGGATCCACCCGTGAGCGAACCCACTGATCGCTGAAATTTTTGAGGCGGCCCCCCACCGTACCTGGCTCCGCCTGTGGAGCCCCACTGTCATGCGGCGGATTTGGAAGAAGCGGGGGAGGACTTTTGTTCCTGGGAACCTGCTGTTTGTTGCAGCTTTTTTCCCCTTCCTCTGCCTCTGGACAGAAAGGACCCGCCTTTTCCCCGCCTGTTTTTCTGGGGTCGAAAGGACTGTACCTGATAATACGGCGCTTTCTTAGGCTGTGAGGGGACATGGGGCAAAAATGCTGACTTCCCAGCTGTTGCTGTGGAAACAAGGTCTGAGAGACCATCCCCGAATAACTCCTCACCCTTTTAAGGCAAAACTTCCATGTGCCTTTTTGAATCTGCATCCCCTGTCCACTGCCGAGTCCATAAACCTCTCCTAGCAGAAATGGACAATGCACTTATTCTAGATGCCAGCCGGCAGATCTCCCTCTGTGCATCTCTCATGTATAAGACTGAGTCTTTTATATGCTCTACGGTTAGCAATATAGTGTCCCTGTCTAGGGTGTCAATATTTTCCGACAGGGAATCTGACCAAGCAGCAGCAGCACTGCACATCCACGCTGAAGCAATAGCTGGTCTCAGTATAACACCAGTGTGTGTATATATAGACTTCAGGATAGCCTCCTGCTTTCTATCAGCAGGTTCCTTTAGGGCGGCCGTATCCGGAGACGGTAGTGCCACCTTTTTTGACAAACGTGTGAGCTCTTTATCCACCCTAGGGGGAGTTTCCCAACGTGACCTATTTTCTGGCGAGAAAGGGAACGCCATTAGTAATTTTTTTGAAATCACCAATTTTTTATCGGGGAAAGCCCACGCTTCTTCACACACTTCATTTAATTCTTCAGATGGGGGAAAAACTATTGGTAGTTTTTTCTCCCCAAACATAATACCCTTTTTTGAGGTTGGGTTTATATCAGAAATGTGTAATACCTCTTTCATTGCCTCAATCATGCAACGAATGGCCCTAGTGGACATTAAATTTGACTCATCGTCGTCGACACTGGTATCAGTATCCGTGTCGACATCTGTGCCTGCCATCTGAGGTAGTGGGCGCTTCAGAGCCCCTGATGGCCTTTGAGTTGTCTGGGCAGGCACGAGCTGAGAAGCCGGCTGTCCCGCGTTTGGCATGTCGTCAAATTTTTTATGTAAGGAGTCGACACTTGCACGTAATTCCTTCCATAAGTCCATCCACTCCGGTGTCTGCCCCGCAGGGGGTGACATCACATTTACAGGCATCTGCTCTGCCTCCACATAAGCCTCCTCATCAAACATATCGACACAGCCGTACCGACACACCGCACACACACAGGGAATGCTCTTAAAGGAGACAGGACCCCACAAAAGCCCTTTGGGGAGACAGAGAGAGAGTATGCCAGCACACACCAGAGCGCTATATAATGCAGGGACTAACTGAATTATGTCCCCTTATAGCTGCTATAAGTTATACTGCGCCTAAATTTAGTGCCCCCCTCTCTTTTTTACCCTTTCTGTAGTGTAGACTGCAGGGGAGAGCCAGGGAGCTTCCTTCCAGCGGAGCTGTGAGGGAGAAATGGCGCCAGTGTGCTGAGGGAGATGGCTCCGCCCCTTTTTCGGCGGACTTTTCTCCCGCTTTTTTATGGATTCTGGCAGGGGTAATTACCACATATATAGCCTCTGGGGCTATATATTGTGGTTATTTTGCCAGCCAAGGTGTTTTTATTGCTGCTCAGGGCGCCCCCCCCCCAGCGCCCTGCACCCTCAGTGACCGGAGTGTGAAGTGTGTATGAGGAGCAATGGCGCACAGCTGCAGTGCTGTGAGCTACCTTGGTGAAGACTGAAGTCTTCTGCCGCCGATTTTCCGGACCATCTTCATGCTTCTGGCTCTGTAAGGGGGACGGCGGCGCGGCTCCGGGAACGAACACCAAGGACGGGTCCTGCGGTCGATCCCTCTGGAGCTAATGGTGTCCAGTAGCCTAAGAAGCCCAATCCGGCTGCAAGCAGGTAGGTTCGCTTCTTCTCCCCTTAGTCCCTCGTTGCAGTGAGCCTGTTGCCAGCAGGTCTCACTGTAAAATAAAAAACCTAACATATACTTTCTTTCTAGGGGCTCAGGAGAGCCCCTAGTGTGCATCCAGCTCGGCCGGGCACAGAAATCTAACTGAGGTCTGGAGGAGGGGCATAGAGGGAGGAGCCAGTGCACACCAGATAGTACCAAATCTTTCTTATAGAGTGCCCAGTCTCCTGCGGAGCCCGTCTATTCCCCATGGTCCTTACGGAGTTCCCAGCATCCACTAGGACGTCAGAGAAAAGTAACGGTATCGAACGAGTAAACGACTGCATCCGACAAAAGGAATGCGTCCCCAACCGTTGCCAAGGAGACTAACTCACGAAGTTAGACTCACCGGTGGTATTCCCCGAGCTTGACTGAACGGAGGTATCGCAAACCGCTTTATACCGACCCTCTAGTATCTCTCGGAGGTAACCTCAGCACCTTCCCGGTTACACATCCCGCCATCACTCGGCAACCAGCTGCAATGTTACAGAGTATAAACAACAGAGGCAACTTTACCCGCTCTCTGTAAGGTAATTTTATCGGATGTCCATGCAGTGCAACAAGGTATAGAAATAAAATATCACTTCGCTTCCCGTGTGTATGATCCTTAACGACCGGGCTCCGCGTCGACCAGGAGTTGACTGCCCCACTGATCTCTCCGCGTCAGGAAGAGAATAAGCCTTTGGACTCCTTGAGAGACTTGAATACCAACTCGTCACAGCCGAACTGGAGCCTAATCAACAGAGCGACCAGCACATGAGAATAAATACTATTATATCAGCATTCATGGATATACATAATGTAATACACCATATGACACACATATCCTAACCATGCATATATAATACATATATATATATACATATACAGAATTGGATTGTCCAGAACCGTTAGGTCCCCAGAGACAGTAATGTGTTCCGAATGTGCTGACATGCCCCAAATGTGGATCTACCAGGAACGGTATGGCCGACAGAAACTTAGTAGATGTCGACAGCAGGGAATAGTAAGCGGGTAAAAAATAACAACCTTGGAACCCCGAGGGGTCTGAAGGAAGCATATATAAATTCAATAACACTCCCACTATCTATAATGACATATACAGGTACCCGGCCATAACAGCCTGTCAATCTTTTTACCCAGTAATACCGTTGATGCCGACAGGGCACCCACCAACAACTGTGTCTCCCATGGCGTGTCTACTCTTATAAGCACACAAACACCAACCTGCTAATACTTAATGTCCCCACAGCAGCTTGTAACCAAGCCCTCACACATGTCGACATACAGGTCGACTAACCGATAGTGGGTAATATATAGGAAAACACTGAAAATCATAACACAACAAGGATTATGCGTCCATTATAAACAGAGTGCTATATATCTGCCATATAGCACTAAAAATCACTGTGCCCCCCTCCTCCATACTATAAAGCAAGGCTTTGGCGGGGAGCTGCAGAAAATGGCGCTGACTCTGTTGTGAGGGCTAAGCTCCGCCCCTAATCGGCGCGCTAAAGCTCGCTCAACTAATATGTCTATATTGAGCTGGGGGGGATGTATATATTGCCTCAAATGAGCCATATAGCAAACGCTGCCCAGGGCGCCCCCCCCCCCCCCCCCTGCACCCTCGGAAGCCGTTGGTGTGTGGGAGCAGGGGCGCGCCGCGGTACACTGGCGGGGGAACATACCCGGCGTCCGAGCCTCTAAGTGTGCCCCCCCGCCAGCTAAGCACTCTGAAAATAAGAATTTACTTACCGATAATTCTATTTCTCGGAGTCCGTAGTGGATGCTGGGGTTCCTCAAAGGACCATGGGGAATAGCGGCTCCGCAGGAGACAGGGCACAAAAGTTAAGCTTTAGGATCAGGTGGTGTGCACTGGCTCCTCCCCCTATGACCCTCCTCCAAGCCTCAGTTAGGATACTGTGCCCGGACGAGCGTACATAATAAGGAAGGATTTTGAATCCCGGGTAAGACTCATACCAGCCACACCAATCACACTGTACAACCTGTGATCTGAACCCAGTTAACAGTATGAGAACAGAGGAGCCTCTGAAAGATGGCTCCCTACAACAATAACCCGATTTAGTTAACAATAACTATGTACAAGTATTGCAGATAATCCGCACTTGGGATGGGCGCCCAGCATCCACTACGGACTCCGAGAAATAGAATTATCGGTAAGTAAATTCTTATTTTCTCTATCGTCCTAGTGGATGCTGGGGTTCCTGAAAGGACCATGGGGATTATACCAAAGCTCCCAAACGGGCGGGAGAGTGCGGATGACTCTGCAGCACCGAATGAGAGAACTCCAGGTCCTCCTTAGCCAGGGTATCAAATTTGTAGGATTTTACAAACGTGTTCTCCCCCGACCACGTAGCCGCTCGGCAAAGTTGTAAAGCCGAGACCCCTCGGGCAGCCGCCCAAGATGAGCCCACCTTCCTTGTGGAATAGGCATTTACAGATTTTTGGTTGTGGCAGGCCTGCCACAGAATGTGCAAGCTGAATTGTACTACAAATCCAACGAGCAATAGTCTGCTTAGAAGCAAGAGCACCCAGCTTGTTGGGTGCATACAGGATAACAGCGAGTCAGATTTCCTGACTCCAGCCGACCTGGAAAACTATATTTTCAGGGCCCTGACAACATCCAGCAACTTGGAATCCTCCAAGTCCCTAGTAGCCGCAGGTACCACAATAAGCTGGTTCAGGTAAACGCTGACACCACCCTAGGGATAAACTGGGTACGAGTCCGCAGCTTTGCTCTGTCCGAATGGACAATCAGATATGGCTTTGTGAGACAAAGCCGCCAATTTTGACACTCGCCTGGCCGAGGCCAGGACCAACCGCATGTTCACTTTCCATGTGAGATATATCAAATCCACAGATTTGAGTGGTTTAAACCAATGTGATTTTTGGAATCCCCAAAACTACGTTGAGATCCCCCAGTGCCACTGGAGACATCAAAAGGGGTTGTATATGCAGTACTCCCTTGACAAACTTCTGGACTTCAGGAACTGAAGCCAATTCTTTCTGGAAGAAAATCGACAGGCCGAAATTTGAACCTTAATGGACCCCAATTTGAGGCCCATAGACAATCCTGTTTGCAGGAAATATAGGAATTAACCTAGTTGAAATTCTTCCGTGGAGCCTTCCTGGCCTCACACCATGGAACATATTTTCACCTAAACTGTGATAATGTTGTGCGGTCACCTCCTTCCTGGCTCTGACCAGGGTAGGGATGACCTCTTCCGGAATGCCTTTTTCCCTTAGGATCCGGCGTTCACCCGCCCCTGCGTCAACGCAGCTGCGGTAAGTCTTGGAACAGACATGATTCTTGCTGAATCAAGACCCTTCTTATCTCTTGAAGTTCCGGTTACCAAGTCCTTCTTGGCCAAACCGGAGCCACGAGTATAATTCTTACTCCTCTCCTTCCTATAATTCTCAATACCCTGGGTATGAGAGGCAGAGGAGGGAACACATACCCGACTGGTACACCCACGGTGTTACCAGAGCGACCCAGCTATTGCCTGAGGGTCTCTTGACCTGGCGCTTCAGGTGGGACGCCATCTTATGACCACCTTTGGTCTTTCCCACGGTTTACAATCATGTGGAAACTTCCAGATGAAGTTCCCACTTTTCCGAGTGGAATTCATTCCTGCTGAGGAAATTCAGTTTTCCACTCCCGGAATGAACACTGCTGACAGTGTTATCACATGATTTTTTTTTTTTTTTGCTCAGCGAAAAGTTCTTGCTGTCATTGCCCTCCTGCTTCTTGTGCCGCCCCGTCTGTTTACGTGGGCGACTGCCATGATGATGTCCGACCAGATCAGCACCGACTGACTTTGAAGCAGAGGTCTTCCTAGGCTCAGAGCATTGGAAATTGCTCTTAGCTCCAGTATATTCATGTGGAGAAAAGTCTCCAGACTTGACCACATTCCTTGGAAATTTCTTCCCTGTGTGACTGCTTCCCAGCCTCTCAGGCTGGCATCCGTGGTCACCAGAACACAGTCCTGAATGCTGAATGTGCTGTCCTCTAGAAGATGAGCACTCTGCAGCCCCCACAGAAGAGACACCCTTGTCCTTGGAGACAGGATTATCTGCTGATGCATCTGAAGATGCGATCCGGACCATTCGTCCAGCAAATCCCCCTGAAATTTTTTTGCGTGAGATCTGCCGAATGGAATTGCTTCGTAAGAAGCCACCATTTTTCCCAGGACTCCTGTGCATTGATGCACTGATACTTGGCCTGGTTTTAGGAGGTTTCTGACTAGTTCGGATAGCTCCCTGGCTTTCTCCTCCAGGAGAAACACCTTTTTCTGGACTATGCCCAGAATCATTCCTAGGAACAGCAGACGTATCGTCGGAAAAACGCTGCGATTTTTGGACTATTTAGAATCCACTCGTGCTGTCATAGAACTACTTTAGATAGTGCTATTCCGACCTCCAACTGTTCTCTGGACCTTTCCCTTTTCAGGATATCGTCCAAGTAAGGGATAATTAAGATGCCCTTTTCTTTGAAGAGAATCATCTTTTCGGCCATTACCTTGGTAAAGGCCCGGGGTGCCGTGGATAATTCAACGGCAGCGTCAGAAACTGATATTGACAGTTCTGTACCACGAACCATAGGTACCCTTGTTGAGAAGGGCAAATTTGGACATGGAGGTAATCCTTGATGTCCAAGGACACCATATAGTCCCCTTTTTTCCGGTTCGCTATCACTGTCTGAGTGACTCCATCTTGATTTGAACCTTTGTATGTAAGTGTTCAAAAATTTCAGATTTAGAATATGTCTCACCAAGCCGTCTGGCTTCAGTACCACAATATAGTGTGGAAGAATAATACCCTTTTCCTTGATTGTAGGAGGGGTACTTTGATTATCACCTGCTGGAAATACAGCTTGTGAATTTTTTCCCAATACTGCCTCCCTGTCGGAGGGAGCCTTTGGTAAAGCAGACTTCAGGAACCTGCGAGGAAAAGATGTCTCGAATCTCCAAACTGTACCCCTGGGATAATACTTTGTACGATCTAGGGGTCAACTTGCGAGTGATCCCACTGCACGCTGAGACTCTTGAGACGACCCCCCCACCTCACCTGAGTCAGCTTGCACGGCCCCAGCGTCCTGCTGAGGACTTGGCAGACTCGGTGGAGGGCTTCTGTTCCTGGAAAGGGGCTGCCTTCTGCAGTCTACTTCCCTTTCCTCTATGTCTGGGCAGATATGACTGGCCTTTTGCCCGCATGCCCTTATGGGAACGGAAGGATTGAGGCTGAAAAGACAGTGTCTTTTTCTGCTGAGATGTGACTTGGGGTAAAAAGGTTGGATTTCCCAGCTGTTGCCGTGGCCCCCAGGTCCGATGGACCGACCCCAAGTACCTACTTTCCTTTATACGACCATACTTTCATGTGCCGTATGGGATCTGCATCACCTGACCACTGTCGTGTCCATAACATCTTCTGGCAGATATGGACAACGCACTTATCTTGATGCGAGAGTGCAAATATCCCTCTGTGCATCTCGCATATATATATATATATATATAGACTGCATCCTATTAAATGCTCTATATCACTAAAATATTTTCAGTCAGGGAATCCGACCAAGCCAACCCAGCACTGCATTTCCAGGCTGAGGCGATCGCTGGTAGCAGTATAACCACCGTATGTGTGTATATACTTTTTAGGATATTACTCCAGCTTCATATCAGCTGGCTCCTTGAGGGCGGCCGTATGATAAGCGTGTGAGCGCCTTATCCACCCTAAGGGGTGTTTCCCAACGCGCCCTAACTTCTGGCGGGAAAAGGTATAACGCCAATATTTGCTATCGGGGTAAACCCACGCCTCATCACACACTTCATTTTATTTTATCTGATTCAGGAAAAACTACGGTAGTTTTTTCACTGCCACATAATACCCATCTTTGTGGTACTTGTAGTATCAGAAATATGTAACACCTCCTTCATTGCCCTTAACGTGTGGCCCTAATGAGGAATACGTTTGTTTATTCACCGTCGACACTGGATTCAGTGTCCGTGTCTGTGTCGACCGACTAAGGTAAACGGGCGTTTTAAACCCCTGACGGTGTTTTTGAGACGTCTGGACCGGTACTAATTGTTTGTCGGCCGTCTCATGTCGTCAACCGACCTTGCAGCGTGTTGACATTATCACGTAATTCCCTAAATAAGCCATCCATTCCGGTGTCGACTCCCTAGAGAGTGACATCACCATTACAGGCAATTGCTCCGCCTCCTCACCAACATCGTCCTCATACATGTCGACACACACGTACCGACACACAGCACACACACAGGGAATGCTCTGATAGAGGACAGGACCCACTAGCCCTTTGGAGAGACAGAGGGAGAGTTTGCCAGCACACACCAAAAACGCTATAATTATATAGGGACAACCTTATATAAGTGTTTTCCCTTATAGCATCTTTATATATATGTCTAACGCCAAATTAGTGCCCCCCCTCTCTGTTTTAACCCTGTTTCTGTAGTGCAGTGCAGGGGAGAGCCTGGGAGCCTTCCCTCCAGCCTTTCTGTGAGGGAAAATGGCGCTGTGTGCTGAGGAGATAGGCCCCGCCCCCTTTTCGGCGGGCTCGTCTCCCGCTCTTCAACGGATTCTGGCAGGGGTTAAATATCTCCATATAGCCCCCGGAGGCTATATGTGAGGTATTTTTTGCCAAATAACAGGTTTCCATTGCTGCCCAGGGCGCCCCCCCCAGCGCCCTGCACCCTCAGTGACTGCCGTGTGAAGTGTGCTGAGAGCAATGGCGCACAGCTGCAGTGCTGTGCGCTACCTTAAGAAGACTGAAGAGTCTTCTGCCGCCGATTTCTGGACCTCTTCTCTTTTCGGCATCTGCAAGGGGGCCGGCGGCGCGGCTCCGGTGACCCATCCAGGCTGTACCTGTGTTCGATCCCTCTGGAGCTAATGGTGTCCAGTAGCCTAAGAAGCCAATCCATCCTGCACGCAGGTGAGTTCACTTCTCTCCCCTAAGTCCCTCGTTGCAGTGATCCTGTTGCCAGCAGGACTCACTGAAAATAAAAAACCTAAAACTAAACTTTTCTAAGCAGTTCTTTAGGAGAGCCACCTAGATTGCACCCTTCTCGGCCGGGCACAAAAACCTAACTGAGGCTTGGAGGGGGGTCATAGGGGGAGGAGCCAGTGCACACCACCTGATCCTAAAGCTTAACTTTTGTGCCCTGTCTCCTGCGGAGCCGCTATTCCCCATGGTCCTTTGAGGAACCCCAGCATCCACTAGGACGATAGAGAAATATGCCCCCAGGGCGCCCCCCCCAGCGCCCAGCAACAGGCGCCGGTAAACGGGAGCAGGGAGGGCAGCGCTACCGCTGCTACTCCCTCCGTCTTGCGGGACACTGGCGGGGTGAACATACCCGGCGGTCGAG